>NC_089888.1:3300555-3603194 GCF_040182565.1 Anser cygnoides | reverse complement strand
TTACTAACTGGTTTACAGATCTCATGATCGCTGCTTGCAGTCCCAGACTGAAGTGTTCCCAAATCCTCAGCAGAAGAAGCACGTCCTTAGTTTTTTCTTCATAATCCCAGGCCCGTAGAAGAAAACTACGGAACAGAATTTCTTGACAGAGTAAAACACAGGTATGTGCACTGCAGAATAATTCACTTGGTTCAGTCTGGCCACGTTCACTTTGCTTGTTATCAGCTCTCTGAGAATAGATGTTAAATACAGTGCCCTTTTCCTCATAAGACATTAAAAAAAAATCCCACTTTGACCTTATTAATAGTTCTCAATTCTTAGTAACTACAGCTCCAAGTGAGGATTTAGCCAAGGGAAACTCCTGCCTGATATTAAACAATAGAGTATTTCCCAGCAGGAAAAAAATCCTAATTAGTTTTCTATATTTTTTTCATGGCTGATTACTTCAGCATACATGGAGGGAAGCTGTTCCCCCTGGGATGCCTAAACACAAACGGCCATCAGTGCATTAACCAAAAACAAAAGCATCCTTAACCTATTCAGTACTTGCATCAGAGAGGTGTCTTTATTTCTGCGTATCACCAAGAGTGACAGCAACCGAACAAAACACGGGATGGGAATGGACAGCCCTCCCTAACAGCCGACCGAAAAACAAAAATGCTGCCAAATCTAGTGCAACAGCTTAGCTCAGTCCTTCCTCTGCCTGGGCTTTCAGCAGCCCCCAGTATCACAGCAGCTTTGTGCCTTTGCTTGCTTTAGGAAAATAAACTGTAACCCTTTCAAGCTATTCCAGCTTCCTTTCTGTAGGGAGCACTAGAGAGGCAGCCTCTGCTCCACGCTCCTTGGCAGTTTGAGCCTGCGAGCACAGAGCAGCAGTAATGGATACACACGAAGGCAAAAGACACCCTTGGCCTTTTGTATCCTTCTTCTGAGTCACAGCGCTCCTTTTATGAGTAAAGCACAAAGGATGCCAGGAAAGCATTTTGCCCGTCGTGTTCTCCCAGCCTTAGCGGTTTTGCCTGTTTGGCACCTTGCAAGCAGAACTGATACGATCTACGCCGCTAATTCTGTGCTCCCAGCAACAGGAGATGCAGTGGCCTCCTAACCCCAGACCTCTGATCAGAACACGCAGAGATTGTCTAAAGCAGCTTTTCAGCAACACGTAGTTCATGAAAAGGATGACGAGGCTTAAAAGAAACCAAATCGGCATTGCGAGACATCTACGAGCCCCGACCAAAAAGCAAGGTGTTTTAAGGAGTAGACAGGCTCTGCCTGAGCAACAGAATTTTGGCCAAAGACACTGAAATAGCCCCAGCTAAATCAGCTGTCTTTAGGATGCCACTGCCAAGTCCTTGTAACAGAAAAGAATTTCATGACTTGGTGCAATGTAACCATGTAAGGGCAACTCTGTCCATCTTGTACAGTACAAGTACAGTTCATTCCCTTTCATGGCTCTAGAAGATCTGAACTATTCCTGTCACAGGAACAAAGAACATTTGACATCACAATACGGGAAAATGCAACTCGGAACTGATTTTTAAAAGGACACCCTTGTTAAGATTCTGCTGAAAGTTTTGTAAAACCTCACGCTGTGCGTAGTTCTGCTGGTGAAGGTGGTGTGAATTTCAGGAAGCCTTTAGAGCAGCACTAACCCACTTCCAAGCGAACTAAGTTTAGGATACAGGATCATAACATTTCATAGGCTTATTTTGACAAGAAATTAAAGCGATTTTTTTTTTTCTTAAATTCTGAAATACAAGCAGCAACAATCAGCATTAATAGCAGAGGTTTTGAATTACAACATAATTCTTAAATAATTAACACTGCGGTGTAAATTTAATTTGGTAGTTATAGTTTGATGGACATTTATTGCTTAAAAAGACATCTGAGAGACCTCAAGCTCATCTTGAGCTTTTAAGCTGTCAGTTCGCTTTGTCTTAATGGGGGAATTCCACTGAAATCCACATGGATGAACAGAGTCCCGGGAGATCAGAAGCAAGTCAACAATATTTAGACTCTTTGGTAAACTAGGCATTTACCAGCAGTAAACAGTTACTGATTTATTTAAAGTTCTACCCTAATACCAAGGCAGAAACAGCTAATTTAAGATAAGTCAGAAAGAAACATCAAGTCCAATTAAAACTTATCTCCCTTTACTGTGTATGAAGGAAAGTAATGAGGGTTGGACATAAGCCAAGCCAAAATTTCCCCAGATTGGAGAGTGTATTTGTCTTTCCAGAAAGTGTTTTCAAAGATTTATCTGCTGGAAAAATGAATTATTTCCAGGAGAATCACAACAGATTTTTTTTTTTTTTTGGAGACATCCTTCATGGTTGACTCTGATGGCAGAAAAAAACTCCAAAACAAGGTGTTTGTTTTTTTTTTAATTTTTGATTTGTATTTAAAAGGTATCTGTCTCATGTGCTTTCTGTATTAGTATGTTGTGGGTTCAACATGAAGCTTTTTTTTCAGTCTTTTTAACTGAAACCCAGGAAAAGTTCTGTCACCTTGGAGGAGGACTAGTAAATTCAAGTGTTAACAGTGGGAAGACAGAATGTGCTACCAAAGATGTTTTAGTTCACAGCCATGTTAGCAAAAGCTAAGATCTGATTTCAGCCTTCTCTGCTCAGAAACAAACGTTTGCTTTACGCTGCAACTACCCATTAACGTGGCCTGATTTACAGTGCCTAGGTTCAGTAGATACCATAATCTTCCAAAGAAATACGTTGCAGCTTGAAGTGTCTAAGAAGCAGGCAGAATACAGATAAAGATACCCAACTTGGGATAGTTGATCCTCCTCCTTAGTTCAGAGGCAACAGTACCCCTATTCCAGACTCTCGAGAGAAGCCTGAGGCTGAAGTTTCCCACACCCACATGCATCCACAGCAACTTGCAAACAAGTCAGAAATAAGCCACATGGTAACCAGCTCTACATGGAGACAACTTACAGCATAAACAGGAAAGTGTCACAAAAAACATTCCTATCATTTGAGAAAACTTCCAGAGGGCCTATACAGTACTTAATATGCTGTTAAAACATAATGAAGTTACGCGAGATTCCAAAGGTTCCTTAGTAAAGGTACAGCACCTCGAGCACAGCGCTTTACAAACGCAATACAAAACCTTGTTTTGAAGGCCTGATCAAACAGAAGACTGGACAGGCCATGAAACAAGGTATTTCTGGCATATCTTGGCACACAAATAGGGAGCAAGTTCAGAGACACCAGGAAATTTAATGCAAGATCATGATGATTTTAAGTGTTTTAAACACCTCAGTTTTATAGTACACCTATGACTTCGGCATTGCAGAAAAATCAACTTTATTTCTAATCCTGTATCTAAAGTTAATGCCTGAAACTAACTCAGCAAAGCTTGAGCGTCTGTGTACTCTGTGGTAAACAATTTTTCTTTCACGATGACTGCTTCATAAGCTTTGCAAGCAATCCATCAGTTTAAATTAAAACTAAGTATCTGAAGTACAAGTAAAACCCTGAACGAACTTTTTCGAACTAAATTATAAAAGTTTCTTTGCGTGTTATGTCAAAACTATGAAGTGATGGAAGTTAAACAGAGACAGGGAATGGACAGATAAGAGAGGCAAAGTCAGCAAATGTGGTATTATTTAGACTGTTTGCATCCTCCCTGGGTTCTGCTAGAAAGATAACTAAAAAAATAATACATCAGCAGGTGGAAAGTTTATCTAGCTATTGAAGAGCTTTTAAGTCAGTTATCAAAATATTGCCAGATTATTAAGAGTTATTTCTCCTTAAATCATTTCTCTGCTTCTCAGCACCAAAGTCATGCCTGAGAGTAAAAAAGGTAAAGCCTCGAGTCTCTCTCACGTTGAAATCAACTTGCTGGCATGCAACAATATTTCTGATAAGTTTTCCATGAACTTCAGTATTAATAATTTGCTTACAGAACGTGTAAATGGCAAAAGAAATACTGTGAGCCCTTATCAGCAGAAAAAATAAACTTGGATATCATAACCAAAACAAACTCTTTTGTTTTTCCTGTGAAATAGCAGCAAGCTGAATTAAGATTGTTACATTGCAAATAGTTTCATTACAGATTAAGAGGAGATGAGCTACAATTGCAAAACCTATTACAGCTGGAAATACGGATTATAGGGAACAGAGGAGTGAACTGGAAATTCTTGATTTTAAACTCTGGCACTGCTCTACGAGGTGATGTTCTGTATGAATTCACAGTCAGAATCTGTATAATATGCATCCTTCTTAGGCTTGCATTTCTACATTCTTTTAAGACAAACTGTAACAACTCCACTGGTGTTTATGACTTAACAAAAGACACAACACAATATACATTTGAACTGTTTATTTTATATCAAATGTTCCATACCACTTTCTTCTGTTAGAAATTCCTAGAAGAAAATGAAAGAAACAATGTTAGAAACTATTCAACAGCTCAAGTAGTTATTTGGCCAACTGTGTAAACATTCTGTAAATACAGTGTACAGATTTTAACCTAGAAGTTGAATTTGGGTACTGAATTACCTCTGCAAAAGTTATTGAGGATAAGGTAAACATACTTACTTGGAAACAATTCCATCATTTTTTGCTAGACGCAGAATGGAGTCGTCTGATTCCCCCTATAATAAAAAGGATAATTCTGAAGTGAGCACATAATTGCTATCACACATTAAAAAGAGAGAGGTAGCAGCAGCAGCATTTCATGCTGGCAGTGAAATGCAAACTTTTTTTTTTGACAGATCACTGCATTTTACATACACAGACCAGCATTTTTAAAACAAGCTGTTAAATCCTTCGCCATTCTTCAGAAACAGAAACAGAACTTGACAAAGTATAGACTTGCATTAAAAAGATGTACTTCTGAGTAAATGAACTCTAGGAAGCTTCACATCATGCTTACAAATTTAAATTATGATAGTGTAATCTCTAATAATTATAAACAAAGTCAGATATCAGCTGCTTAGTGCATTCTTAGAGGAAAAAAATCCACTTGCACCTTCTAGTGATTTTTAAAAAATAACAATAACAAACATAAACGGTTCTCCAAACCAACAAACTGAAGAAAAAACAGAAGAAACTCATTCTTTCAAGTCAATTAGTTCAAGTCTTCGCACTGTTGTAATTATCGCAACAAAAGCTCTCCTCTAGAATGTGCAGAAGGCACACTGCATTTCCAGGGCCAAACATAAACCTGAAATATTACTAATCAATATAAAGGGAAGCATGATCATTTTCAAGCTCAAGAAAACGCTTACCATCCTACGGATTGCTCCACAAATGGCGTATGTTTTGAACTGGCCATTGACTCTCCCCGTTACCTTGTCGACCTGTAATTACAAGCAAATTACTCCATACAGATTCTTACAGAATTCTCGCAGAATTTTATGCTCTCACCTCATGCTTGCCAAACCCTTGAAGACAAATATTACCTGTTCAACTTTGCAAATATTTTTTTACTGCAAACTTCAAAAACTCAAGGCAAATAGTTCAGCTAGAATATACAGAGAACGTTCTCAGAGCAAATTTATTCTTTGCTACATAATGCAGATATAACATCTAATGTATCATAGGGCATTACAAAAATGCAATAGAAAATGGTAGCTCAAAAAAGAAAACATTGGAATTCTACAGAAATGGAACAGTTCAATGTAAACCTTATCTGTGTACTTTACTGCCTTTATTTATTTTATTCATGCTTAAGTCAGTATAATGGAAAATGGAATATCCAAGTCGAGGGACACGAATTGTTCTCAGCGTCTAAGAACCTGAGAACCAAGTTAAAGAAATGGTAATGCAGCACACAAAACACATAAGCAATCTCCTTTCAGTTAACAGAGAACTCATTTCAGCGTTAACAGAAATGTTTCATGCAAAACATGGAAAATGGCACTTTAGTTAAGCAACGCAGAACAGAAAAAGAGTTCTGCCCAGGAAACCGCACACCTTTCTGAAACTTGGTACAAACTGTAAAGGGCGCAGATCAATGAGAATAAAAAATTGAAACTGGATGTACGTGGACAGGCTGAAGAACTGTGCTGTTTTACTGACAGGTGAAGGTAGCGGGGGGTACTGATCTTCCAGAATGGAGCACTCATTTTCCATCAGGAAAAGGAATCCCCTAATTTTTAACTCTAAATGTCTATTCTTAGGAAGTTTTATTTACTCAGTTAAGCACTGGAACAGACTGTTTTCAGAGCTTTATATAATCGCCTAGAGAGAATTATTTTCCAATAGATTGAAAAATAACCAGGGGCGACATACTAATATCCTTACGTGTACAAAAGCTTTCTAGTTCTACACCTGTATGACTCCTAGTGAATTATTTGGAGATTCATCACAAGCTTTTACATTTCCTAAATTCTATGAAAATTGAAATGCATTGCTCTTTTATTCATCACTCCTGTTAAGAAAACTTACCTCAGATATGTTTATCTGAATAGAAGCATGATCCTTGGCACCGATTATTCGGTTGCTAGCAGAGCTAAGGAATAAACAACAAGATATGTTTCAATAAAAGGAAATGGACAGTGACAGCAAACAAAGACTATCAAAATCAAACCTACATGAAAACTAAAGCTGTGCAAGTTCAGACGCTAAGAGATTAAGGTTCAGTGCTCAGAAAGTCAAAATCAAGTTTTAAGAACATTTAACGGAAACTTTCGCTGTGTAGTCATGCTAAGTTGCCAGCTATCCCTTTGATTTAATCTGTATGAACCCAGTCCATTACTATTCAGTGCACACATAAGCACTGACCTTCAAAATGCAGAATATCACATTGTCCCTTTCTAATGTGCAAAGCCTCCAGCAGCCAATGGAATTCAGAACGTATTCTGTGTCTTTTTTCACTGGGAGCCATTAGAGCTCTCAGAAGACATTCAGGTCACTAACTTTGGTCCTCTTAGGAATCACAGGCCTTAGTAACATTTAATCCAAAAAAATATCACTGTAAAACAAACCATCTGTATGTGTTTTATTAGATATAACAAAACCCAATTTTCTCCAATCTTAAAATAGCATCTAAGATGCGCTATCAGGACAACGAGCAATCACTTAACAAGTTCACTACAGGAGCGCGTAGCTCAGAAATGCTCACGCAGCACAAATACACCCATTTTCTCCTGAAAGCAGCCACAAAGGAGCCGCCGCATCCTGAGACGGACGGGCCGCACCTCGCTGAGACGCTGAAAGTTCTCTCTAAATTTACTTTTCTCATACTTCTGCAAGGTATTTATGCACAAAAATGAATAGAAATTTATATTTTTCCACCGAACTCGGGGGGCTACAGGTTTATGGAGCCAAGCCCCTCGCCGTTCGGAGCTGCCGGTGCCGCAGGGCCGCACTCACCACTTGCGAGGCACGTAGAGGTCCACGAACTCCCCGGCGTCGTTCTGCATCTCGCCCGGTGACACCTACGGGAAGCGAGGCGCGCCTCAGGCCCGGCCCCACGAGGCCCGGGGGGGGACGCAGCGCTCCCGGCCCGGCCCCTCCCGCAGCACTCCACCACCACCACCACCCCCCCGGCCCCACGGTACCCGGTACCCAGCCCCGGGCCGCCCCCCAGGCCCTCCGGCCGCCGCCCGCGCCCCGCCGCCGCCGCCATACCTCGCGCGCGGTGCGGCGGAAAGGAAGGGGCGGCCCCGCGGAAGCGGAAAGGCGTCGGGAGGGCAGGGAGGGCTTCCGGGGGGGTGCTGTGACGTCAACCGCGCTTTGGGAGTGACGTCACTGCTCATGGGGGCGGCGTGACGTCATCAGCGCACTGCTGCCTGACGGTTTCTTATCCCCCCCCCTACCCCCCCCCAGCCCTGAGGGGCCGGGGAAAGCCCCTCAGCCCCGTTGTGTGTCGTCGTGTCCCCCCCCCCCCCCAGCACCAACCACAAGCAGCACTGCACACAGGGCATTTGGTTACAAAACACGTATAAAACTGGGTTTATTTCACAGCATCGTGGGTTCACAAGGGCGAAATGGGGAACGGGCGGCAAGTGAGGAACTTAAATAACACACTAGGACAGAAACCGTAACGGAGTCAGGTGCAGACAGGAACATCTCGCTCTTGTCACCTTCATGGGGCGCTTGCTGCTTGTCTGAAGTAACAGGAGCTCCTTGGGGAGAAGAAACGCCAAACAGGCTTCGTGAGGGTCCCCCTCTCAGTTTATTAATTGGTAATGTAGGAATAGTCCCTTGCCACATGGTGGCAGCTTTTAGGTGAGAAGATAAATATTACCACGCAGGCAGAATTGAACAGGACTGCAAACTACACTCTAGCTACAGAGAAATTAACAGACACACACAGCTTGCGTACCCTGCAGAAGTGACAGCTCCTGCAGAGGCACCACAACAGAGGTACCAGTTTACAAGTCGCAGGCCCAGCACCTGGATGCCGTCAGCCAAAGGCCCACATCCTACAGCACTGCTCAAACACTGCCCCTGCCCGTTTGAGAAGCGCCAGGACAGCGTTTGCTTCGTGGTGTCCCGAGCTCAGCAATGCTGTGTGGGCCTGAGCCAACGTTAGAGTTACCTTTAAACAGCATTCAGCATTCTGGCATTTAGTATTCCTTACCCTAAGCTGTTCTTCTGAAGAAAACGCAAACTAAAAAACCAAACCCCAAAGCTTTCCCATTTATCATGTGAAACCATACCTTCCATTCTGGGAGGGGATCTCTAGCCCAAATGCCCACTGCAACTAGACAAACTTCCACTGAATAGAGACTGAACTGTTCCAAAAATAAATACCTTTTTCTCTAGATGTCTGAGAAAGTTATGTTACAGAAAACTTTATACACTAAATAGAAGGAAGTCCCCAAAGAAAGACATTTTGCAACTTCACTTACGCGAAATGAAGTGTTTTACTATTTCTGGAGATACCTTGTGAGGAGTTTCTTTACTCAGTTCTAGCTCTTTCCCCTCATACAATGAGTATAGGAAGTGGTGGACCACTTTAGTTGTGTTTACCACATTTTTCTAATTTCAAGGCTCTCTATGCTCTAGATGTTTAGTACGTTGCTATTTCTTGCATGCAATGACAGTTATATTCAGTAGAAAGCTGAACTAGTAGACATTTTTCTAAACCTTTTGGAAGATAACTGGCAAGGTTATTGTCTAACTTAACGCCTACCATCTCACTTACAGAGACTGGAAAGTCCTTCTGTGTTAAAGAGAAGTCAGAACCATATTCAGTTTACACAAATAACTTGAAGCTACACACAGTTGAACACAGTTACAGAAGATTTGATAGTCACTGTAGTTATTACATGAAAAGATACATTTTGAGCCCTACTTAAAGAGGAAAGGGCTCCAGTATAGTTTTGGTGCAACTCTAATGACGACAAATCAGCTTTAGGCAAAACACAGCTGAAGAACAAAGATTCAGCTTTGTCTTTGCCTAAAACCAACATTTAATACAAGGAACAGCAATTTACATTACTTTACATATTAGATAGCAGGTAACCTTATGAGGTCTAGTATTTCATTTGGGAGTCAAACAAATTACAAATTTCTCAGTCACAACAGCCAAGCATCAGTTTTGTTTCCTGCAAATAGACAGTTACTTGTATCATAATATTGCTTCAGAAAATAAAACCAAGAGCCAATGTCACAGAAGGTTCCACGTATAATCAGAGTTCATTCCCAACCTGGATATTTTAAAAATAAATGAAGGAATAGCCAATGGTCAAAGAAGTTATTTAACCTCTGGCATAAGCATTAGAATGCTGCCTGGCACCAGCTGCTAAGTGGCTGTTCCGATGTGCAACAAATGCTAGTTTTGAGGACCATCACAGTGACGCAATGCTTGGAAGAACAGAGTTTTAAAAAGTAGCATTTTAAATATTGAGCATGCTTTGTTTCACTGGCTTAGTTTGGCAGGAATAGCTCCACTGACTTATGTACTTGCTCAGAGCACTAAGACCATATATAATACAGTCATACTAAAAAGGTGCTTATTTCAGACTACAAAACACAAACAAATCAAAACCAGAAATTATACATTTTACAGCAAGTTGTTCTTAGTTAAAAGCACTCATCTTCCATTTAAGAGTGGATTAGGATGGCAATCACTTTGCAGCTACCTTGTTCAACAGGTGGTATTTCATGACAGATTTTGAATCAATCTTTACTTTTTAAATAAAGTGTATAATCTTAAAATACTATAGTTAACTAAATTGAAACAGTAATTTCAATCTAGCTATATAGTATAGATGCCCCGTGTATCATTAGTGCAGATATACTGGAACTATTTTCCTTATATGCAAGGCCAATGCAGGTAAAGAATAAATGGCTATATAAATTCAGAATTTCCCACTAAATAACATAACTAACTTAAAAAGTACTGGTACCAGACCAGCCGGTTTTAGGCACATCTTCAAAAAAAATAAAGTATGTGTTTCACTAATGTAAAAATGCAAAAAGATTCTTGGAAACTTCTGAACTTTATGGTGCACTGGAATGGAAGTGATGCTTCCTTTAGTTTCAAGGAATACAATAAAGGCTTAAAAAAAGAAACAATACCGTAGGATTCTTCATAGGGAAGAACAGTTTTAGTAAAACTGAAAAGATAAATAAGGAATAATCAGCAGCCATAACAGCTAACTGGTGAATATTTGTGCTTCAAATGTCCAAAAGAAAATAAAGTTCAACAACTCTTCTTGTACCATCTCCCAGTCTTGGCATACGTGTCCATAATGCACACCTTGACAGTTCACACACACGTCGCAGACTTCAAAGCTAGCTGTAGCCATAGCAGGATGCACACAGTGGCACAGAAAGGCCAGTGGCAACTTCAGCAATCGTGTTCAGTGACGCTATCAGCTGGAAAGTAGCTTTGGTTAAGACTGTTGTGTGAGCCGTCTGTAATGAGGTAAAACCTGGTTTTCAGGAAGATAGAGAGCCAGTTCCAAAGCTACAAGGACGGTGAATTCAAAACCAATGAGATCTCTTCTGTTGAATCTGAATCTCTCTTCTAATTTCTATGATGTCAATGAAAAAGAGAGGGGGAAAAAAAACAGAATCAGTTATCCACACGATACCAACGCACTATCAGATTAAGTCTGCATCACATATTCCTGTTTTATGCTAAGTCAAAGAATCAAAAGCACTGCCACAGATCAAAAAGGTAAACAACCTCATCAGCTCAGCTGTGACACCCGCACAACAGTTACTGTTTCTCAGGCAAACATTAAATGTGAAAATAACCTCACTATAGGATTGATAGGACATTAGACTGCATCAGTCAGGTACTTTAAATTAATTAAAAAGAAGCATCCAAAGGAAGAGCCCTGATGAGAACGAAAACCTACTGAAAGAGCTGGTCTTGAATACAAGCACGTGCTGCTAAAAATCTTGCATTTCATCTTTACCTTGTTCCGTGAAACAGAAAGGTTTTGACCAAACCTGAAACAAGTTGCATAGTACTTACATCTATAAGGTGTTTGACTTCGTGTTTCCTGAGGTCACTGCTGATCTTGGCTGCAAGCAGAACGCAAGCACCAGCGCACAGTTTGCGGTTCTGTTTGTTAAGTTTGCCTTGGAGAACGAGCTTCTCAAAGTAAACGTAAGCCATGGACACAGTAACTGGCTCCAGATTGCATTCTTCACTCAGATTCCGCATTTCTCTCTTTAAACTGAGAACAGAGGGGAAAAAAAAAGATCCACCCTCTCAAACTTGAGAGCTTTTACCAAATGCTCTAGAAACACTTCAGCATGGGAACTCAGAAGAGCATACAGGCAAGGCTCCTACTTAGAAAACCATGACTGGTGTTATCTTCAGCTGGAGAAGCCCAGCTGGCTGCAAGCTGGAGCTGATGAACAACTGACTTAACCTGGCTGACATCATCTACTGTGAAAGAACAGTTCCTCATCTGTCCATAAACACCATGGATTTAGCTGCTTCACTGACACGCAGGCTGTTGCTGTAGGTCTCCTTCTAAGATCCCAAACTTGTTCATGATTCATATCATAAGACTGAACCACGCTGGCCTACACAATGCCACATCAAAGCTGTGCAGATGGAGACCTGTCTACCACACACCTCTAAGGAAAATCAGGTCTGAGGGGAAAGACAGACTGGTTTACACCCTTCTCACTACTGCTGGCCTTTCACTTCAACAAAAAGGCAAACTTTATGGTGGACGCTCTCTCATTGCTATCATCCACGCTACACCTACAGAAGATCTCTCTGCAAGCACACAATTGAAACAGCTACAAAGAGGAGCGTGCAGGACACTGGCAGAACATGTAGACTAAGAAAGAGCAAACCTTCCACTCACAGCTGGGAGCTGCACATAGCCCCAGTGATTCAGCAGTATTGTGTTTTAAGCTGGCTGTTTCAGAAGGCCCTGACTGCTGCACAATTACAACTCTCTGAAGGTGCAACAGTGCATCTCAGTGGTGAGTGCTCAGATGTTTCCTGGAAGATGAGGAATTCTGTGTCCTGCCTTCATGAAATGCTTTTCTTTACCATGACGCCACAGACCTAACCTTCTTCTTTATCCTAGAGTCCTGTTAGAGTCTACAGTCTTGTAATTGAAAGGTGAAAATAGGCAGAGGGTCCAAACTAGTTAAGAGTGGGACTGCACAATAGCGAAACAATCAGGTTACAAGTATTTGTTTCAATGCTAATGTTGCTTCACTGTTAATTGGCTATTAATGTTGATGAAACAAAACCCATCTAGGCTGAACTATGAAAACCAACTGTTACCCTTTTCCAGCATCCTAAGCATTCCTGTACAAGGCTGTCATCCTACAGTCAGCTCAACTGGCAACAAGAGATTAGTATTTAATTATATATACACTATTAATAGATCTAGTATTTGCTCCATACAAGTGGAAGATAAGTCTTGCAACAGTGCAGAAGTTCTCATTATTCACTGCTTGTTTCTTACCTCCTAATTTTGCTCAGTGTCAACTTGATATGAGGAAACTTCTCTCTAAAGGTTTCGTTCATATCCTTCTTCAGGTCTGAGGGCTTCACATATTCTATGACTGTTGTCTGAAACACAGGATGCAAAATTTATTATTTCTCTTGTGAACAGCACTGACAGCAAAACAAGGTTTCCAAGGACACTTTAGTGCAAAGGCAAAACATTTTTTTTTTAACTCTGTAACTTCTGTAGTGGCTTATGTAATACCTCAGGTTGAATCTCAGCCATGTAAAATCTTAATTTGTAACGAACCAGTAAGCAAATGGTTACAATAAATAAGTGACACAGATGTCAAGTTGGACCTTGACAAGCACAGTGTACAAAGCTATTTGTATCTTCCTTGATCTGTTCTCAAAAAGCCACAACTACTACTTCCTGGAGGATTTTTTCTTCCCTGTGGAAGTTCTTTATAGGAGGATCTTCCAGGAGCTCGCTCACTCCTCTGTTCAGTTAGCTACTCACCATGTAAGAAGCAAAGATGAGAACACGTTTGTGTTTTCCACAGGGCCACTGAGGGTCATCCAGAAGATTTGGATCGTACTCTGCTGCTTCCCCAGCTTCACTTCCTGAAGGAACGAAGAAAGCACAACACTGAGCCACAAGAGACGGAGCTTTAAGTTCTGTTTTCTCTTTAATCAAGTGTTCAAACAGCAAACATTAGAAGTGCTGGGAGACCCCATTAGACAGAAACTGCAATTAGTCACCTGTTTTCATTCCACAAACGAACTAGTCAGTATTAGATTTATTTAAAAACAAACCAGCTCCATCTCCAACATATGCCCAATGCACCATTTTAGACAGTGCAAGCTAACAGTTTGTCTTCCAGAAATATGCACAGAGAACAACTGCAGAAGACTGAATTTTTGCTTATACTCAGATCTAGCAGACAACAGCATTGTCAGGTTTGCTCTTTTACACAAGAGAATGCATTCTTGTCAAAAACCCTTGGTTTATGCATTGTTACAGTGCTAGAAGGCAAGGAGGACCATCTGTACCCAGACACACCAGGTGTTTCTTGTTGAGAAATATAAAACTTCACATTTCCAAGGAAATGCTTTGCAGTCTTCGAATTGCAAAAACTAGGCCAAATATACAGAGGATGTAAGGAATATATGCAAGTCTCAGTCCTAAGGTTCATCCCCTGTACTTCATTAACAAGCCTTCTTTGCTAGGGTGTGCTAAAACCAGTCTCCTTCCAAAACCAGTACATCTGTCCCAGTAAAGCACTTCACCACTTGCAATTGTTTCAGAAAAATAAGCTTTTCTCATGCTTTTCTGCTGCATGCACAAATGGTGACAGTGCTAGAAGCTGTCCTTACCAAGCTCTGATCCTGCTGGAATAGTTTTTGCTGTCACAGGTTTGTATCTTGATCCAGGAAGACTCCGTGAAGCACTAGCTCGACATGAAGGAACAGCACTGTGGCTGTCAGCTTTACGAACAACTAGGGCATTGGTTGGATACAGGAATTTTGCATAGGACACAACCTTCAAAAAAAAAGTTGTTGTAGTTATAGGGGAAAAAGTATTGAAAGCTTATTTCCAGACACTGAGAATTTTGTAACTCAGATCTGCAGAGTTTCTACTTGGGAGTAAAGACCTTGAAACTGGGGGGACAGAATGCTGTACATTCACGACTTCAGGATAGAAGGGTTGTAGAGGATTTGGGGGGGGATAAAAAAGGGAGAATCACATCAATAAAAGCCTGGCAGTACACAGATTTAACTGAAGAGGTATAAATTTCACCCATATTTTGTTTTGACAAAAAGGAAATGTTTTGATAAAAATATCATTTACATGTTGCCTGAGATACCAGAGTCAAAACAATTCTCCAGAAATGGAGGCAGAAATCACCAGGGACTTTCACGGCCTCCCCAGAAGCAGCATTATGACAAGTCAAACGTTTCAGACGTTAAGGATCTAAACTTCCACTGCTTTCAAAAGTTACAGTTCTCACTTTAGGCAGTGTTGTGCTATCCATAAATTAAATAATCTTCCTGGTATCAAATGGTCACAACGGTGAAAGGAGCCAGCTGACCCACCCATCATCCCCATGCCAGTCAATGGTTCAGTGATGGAGATCAAGAAAAAAAAAAGTATTTCCTTACCTTGCCATCAGCACCTAGCTCTACTCCTTCCATTCCAAGGACCATCTCAGTGGAGACTGAAACTCCCCCAGAAGGATGTCGCTGCTTCTGTCCTTCCATTTTTAGATCACTAAATGAAGACAAGAAAACGCACAATTGGAAAACGTACCACGAGCTCAGCTTCTTCTATGGTAAACGCCAGGCCGATCCTCTACCTGCAGCCAACACCACGTGGTCAGAGTTCTACTATGCAGAAACAAGGCAATCCCTCAACCCCATCTCCAAGCAAGCATTAATTTTTAAATACTCAAAAATGTGAAGATGTTCATTAACTCAAGAATCAGATTTCATCTCATTTTAAAAAAATCAGATCTGTACCAACGTACCTATCAAATATATCCCACTACTTTTTTTTTTTTTTTAAGTATGGTCTTTCTGCATAAGGTTATACCATTTGTAATACACTAATGCTCAAACACATAACAGCAAATATGATTTTATTACTAGTTTTTCAGGATTAGAAACTTGCCTTTCAATTGCAATTTTCCCAACCACTGTGCACACAAGCTCACACTAAGAATTAGGGCTGCAAGCAGAACTCTGTTTCAGTGATGGCAACATGCAGCTTTGTCACCTATATTCCAATGCAAAAAAGCAGCTTTCAGCTGAAGAACTGCATCGCCAGCTTACACACAAGCAGAACGACACCGTGCTCAGAAGTGCTCTAAAATAACTCCAGTGACCTTGCTGCTTTTCAATTAAATGAGAAAACATTTTCCCATCAACTATTTTTATAGCAAGTGTATTTGAATACAATACAATTCCCACCACTAAACATCCGTTTCCTTCTTCCATAAGTTACATACGGAACAGAAGTGGCAAGACAATTGTTTTGGCAGAAGTGGATTAAAATAAAAATTATTTTCTATGGCATACTCGTAGATTAGGCCTTCACAGAATCAACTTAGAGTTCATAAGAGACTGAGCAAAGCTGCAGGCAAGTCCAGTTAGCAGGTTTTGGTTCTCATATTTGATCATATTTACAGTTCTATAAAAAAAATGGGAGTGCAAACATTAAAAGCAGAATCAATTGGTATCAATTGGGCTAAACTGCTTCTGTTTTTCTTAGATTACAAATAGTGACATTCATGGCTTAGGACAGGTGAAAAATGGAAGAGTTTCTTAAACTTAGTTATAGCTTAACTGCTAAAGGTTGAATATTTTCTAGTAAATAGTGTAGCATCCTTGTCTGATGTACATGGCAAGGAGCCACGTTGTGTTCAAAGTTGGTTTCGAGGATTTCACAGGACTGCAGTGCTTGAAACGTGAACAAAGACCTTAAGAGAGGTTTGCCCTTTTCCAGTATTTTCTCTAGAAGTTTCAGTGAACACTGACACTGCAGCAACGTCTGATTTTACTGCGCTGATAGCAAGTTCTTGTCCTTACACGTAAGCAGTAAGTCAAGTATGTTCACCGGCTTCAAACACAAGACCTATACCACCTATACTCATTTAAAAACATCTTTCGCAAACAATAGGCCAGAGATTTCACGAAGCAGTTAAGGATGACTCACCTGATTCGTAAACTCTCCCCGTAAGGTAGGATCGAAAAAGCCACACACAGTGTTCG
This sequence comes from Anser cygnoides, assembly GCF_040182565.1. Classification (NCBI taxonomy): domain Eukaryota; kingdom Metazoa; phylum Chordata; class Aves; order Anseriformes; family Anatidae; genus Anser; species Anser cygnoides. The sequence continues at coordinate 3,586,574 of NC_089888.1, read as the reverse complement.
TTTAGCACAGATTAATACTATCCTGTAAGCAGATAGGAAAAGATCAGGATAAGAATTGAGATTTAGAAGTTACAATACTTTTTTATAGACTGTGAACACTGGATTCCTCTTCAATTGCTTTGTAAGTTACATAGATACTGATATGGATTTTATGTTTCCAGATAGCAGCACAAAAGCAGAGGTTTCCTTCTGACCCTACAGGGCCTTAGAGCCAAGCTCTATCTCACAGCCCAGCTCTGTAACCGGCATCATCCTGAGAACAACTCGGAGATCTCAGTCATAAAAATTAGAAATACCTATTTAAAAATCAATATATTTTCATAAATATTTTTACATTTAGACGGATGATGGTACCACTCCTAGGTCTCACACATCTAGCAATAATAAATACGAATGCAACCCATTCTCTCTCCTGCTCAGCCAAGAATTTGGATAAACCAAACCATTCTCCTTACATCCTCCTCAGAGCTCCTACAGCCTCCTCAGTCTTTGTGCTAGAGATAAAGATGGCGTTTGGAGAGAATGAATTAACTTCCTTTCTCCTCAAAGCAGAATGGCAGAACCATCAGAAGATTGCTGCAGATGTAGCAGATATCAGCACCTACTGCCCTCAATATAAGGATGTTTAAAATTAGCAAGACCACAAGGACATTGCATTATTCCCACCGATATTAAAGAGCTAACCACATTGAACTGGAGTTTACTTATGAGCACACACAAGTACAAGGGGCACAGCTGAAGTTACCTGCTGTTTTTTGTGTCATACTGCCTCATGTTCTTGATGAAGTGCATCTTCTTCAAACTTTTGTGCCTCGGAGACCCAGATATATTCTTGGTTCTGCAATTGTAAAAAGAAAACAAAAAAAATCCTAAGTGCTCTGAAAAAAAGTCATGCCAGTTTTATGATCAGATGGCAGCACTAGCATGCAGGACCTCAGATATTGGCGTGGAAGAGGGTGGAGGGAGGAGAGGACTGCATGCAACGAGTTAAGATTAATGCTGCTTTTGAAAAAAAGTACCTTTGTACACTGGCATATTCCACTATGTCTTCTAAAAAGTCTAGAGAGCAGCGCTGGGAGATAAAACGCCTTCTGTAAAATGTACAACACCATGAAGAGTGAACAATATTAGTTCATGGCCTCGGAGTTTATGAACTGCAACAGATCTATGAGCTCTTAAGACAAATGGCAGCTTTTTTGGGGGGATTTGTTTTGTTGTTAGAAGAGTGCTTACCAAGGGGTTTCACGTTCCTAAAAAGGCCAAGAACTTGTTACCCCCCTCTAGGAATTTTAAAATCTGTCACTTTGAGTACACGTTTATACTGACTTCATCAGCAAGAGCACTCACTACCTTCAACACAAAAGAACACCTACCTATAAAGTTAAACACCTAAAAAGCTTCCCAATCAATATTTCTTACAGGATTTTAAATAAGTAGCATAAAAAGCTCCCTATGTGCATCAAGGCAAGGGAGTAAGTAATTTTATATCAATCTACCAACATGTATATATACAGATATCTGTATGATGATGGAACATCTGTATTTGTATTCCTGATTTTGAACACTGTGCTTCTCCAGCAGTAGGCATCTGCGGACCAAGAGTCCATGACACTAGCCCAATAAAATTGACAGATCTCTCAGGAAAACAATAGAGAGGACTATTAGAGGAAGCTAAGAGTATTCAGGGCCCATCTGAAATCCCAGAATGGAAGACACAAGGAGAATAATAAGAATCTTGTGAGTTACTTTAACAGAAATAGGATATCACACTTAAGCCAAAAAAAAAAAAAAAAGACATTGCCAAGTAAGATGCATTATACTCTTTGTGGGTAGAGATTTACAAATAAATTTGGAAACTGGCTGCAATTTCTGTAGGAACAAGGCACTCAGATTCAGCCACCATCACCAAAATACTGACACTACAACTATCAAATTCTACTTTTTTCTGCTTTTGTTTAAGCATACATCACACTGTGCTTTTACTACAAGCCACATGCATTCAAGTCCCAGGTTTTCTTCCAAAGTATCATCATAACCCAACTGATGGCCGATATTGGCATGGAGCCAACTAAGAAGACACTTACTAGATATAAGTAGTGGGATGCTGCTTTGACAAGATCAACTTCTGGAAAAAACTCAGACTTAAAACTCCACATATTTTCACCTCTGGAAAAACAATAAATACATTGAGAAAGAAATTATTGCCATTTATTAGAAGTTGCAGATCCGTAACAGGAGATGGCGGTCATGCTGCTGTGGAGAACTTGTGCTCAAGGCTATGCAGCTGTAGACCACTGGAAAGTTCCAAAGTCTTCAAAAACAGTTTTCAGAGCTCTCGTGCACATGAGCAGCCAAACTGCTCAGACAGACCAAGGCCAGGCTCTCAAAACTTGGAAGTTAACATGCAACACTAAAACAAAAGTGTGGCACCTTGGGTGGTGGGGAGTGGAGGGGGCAAGGAGGTCAGCCAAAATGGGATTTATTAATTGCTAAGGGCTACGGATGACTTTTTACAGCAAAGATTTATAGCTTCAGTTGATTCAAGTTAAAGATCAAGAAGAGCTACTCAGGATTTACTCTGGTCTTGAAGCCCAGCACTTCAGGATTTTGAAGTTACTTGACAATCTGCTAGTCCTGGTGACTTTGCCTTCTATCCTCCAGCTGAGATGGGTAAGAAACCAAACCACACTATTTTGTCACTACATAAGAGATATACAGGAGCACTCCAGCCTATTTTGGCTTCTAACATGCAATAAGAAAACACCTTTGTGAAATGCGGAGGCCAGTCTCAAAGGTCCTGGCATGAACTGCAGTTCTCCATGTCCCCAAACTTCCTCCCCTCTAGTTCAAGGAGACCGGACTGGATGCAGACAGAAAGAAGCCTTGTATGGTGAGCTAAGGAAAAGCAAAGCTAAAACCAATGACAACAGGCATTGGTACAAAAAAAGACGTAAAAGGCTCTTTAAAAGGATGCCAGCATAAGGTGCCAGTAAGGGTGCCACAGTGACCACCAAAATGCTGGGCCACTACGGTACAGACCCATCAGGAGCCCTAAATCCAAACACTGCTGCATTTCCTCAGCAATAGGGACAAGAACACAAAGCACCTGAACCCACTGCTCTGTGAGAGCCTATCTCAGTAAAACGCTGCTGCAGTGAAAGGAAGATCCTGCCCCTTTGCTCAAAACCACAATGACTCACCCCCACTGTGCCAACAGGAAACTTGATTTTTAGCTACACTTCAGCTTCACTTGAGGACAGAAAATATTTGTTGTCACCTTGGAGAAATTCAACACGCTAGGCAAGATATTCTCCTCAAATCTCAAAACAGGGAATACGCAAAGAGGTCTCGCTAATCCAGACCATGCTAAACAGGTTGTGTGCTCAAACATTTTACAATGACAGAGACTTGCTGGCTTCCTCAGTAGCACTAATCAGCAAAGCTTCTTTATTAGTGCATCCTTGGAGTATGCTGGAAACTATTACGGCTTCTTGAGTTGTCTGCAGTCAGTTTGCAAACTGTTTGTGTTAGTTGTGGTGCTCCTCTCACGCAGTAATTTACACCTCAACACCAGGCAGCACGGGATCACTTCAGGACTCTTGCCTGATGAAAAAAGTAGTCATGTCCCCTGGGCTAAGCAGATTCATCTAGGATAACACCTCTTGCTTGTGCTCTGATCCACAGGAGTTCAAAGGATTTTAAGTCATTTACACAGAGCATCTGTTGCCAAACGCGACCTAAATACTAAAGCAGCGCACAAAAATCTATACACGCACTGTCAGTTACCTTACACTGACTCTTACTGACAATGCTACTTGATAATTAGAAATCGAATCATCCAATGTTAAAATTTTAATGAGTTCTATGAAGCAGGCTGTAGTTTCAATAGGATCCTAAAAGAAAGCCCAAACCTGTCTGTTAGCCAATACCAGCTATTTCCTTGACAAGCTACGGAGGGTTTGTTTGCTTGGAAGTACAGCCTTGGTCAAGAACTCACGTTTTGGGTGCTTCCCCCACTATTTTAAGAGCCAATAAAACAGGACCCACCCAGGGCTTCAACACACACAGCGTGTGCCCAGAGATAAGGGACTATCGAGCAGAGGGATTCTGGATTAAGCCTGGGTTTGTTATCTCCATGCGCGCACACGGCCACGCACAGTCCAACAGCACCGCTCAATCTGTGGTGAGCTAAACATGGACGTGAAAAACACCTCATGATCAGATAAAAACCAACAGCTTAAGCAGCAGCCAGCCCACAAATTCATCCTTTCTGGTGGACTTCCCACTAAACAAACCCCACTTCTGAGGGCTTTAGACATCTGTCCTCCTCCGGCCCTGCCAATGTCCTAGCGAGTGCCAGAGAAACTCTCACAGAGGGAGACGACAATGGAGAAGCAGCACACAGGACTCCTGGCCAGGGGTTTACTCAGCTCTTAAGTGTTCCCAGCAGGACAGGACACAGCTAAGAGCAGTCTATGTATAGCACCGGTAATCCCTAAATGTCCTGTCTTGCAAATTGAAAGGAAAAATCTGTTTAAGTCACAGCTTCAGATTAAAGACCAGTGACCTTTCAGATGGCCTGCCAGAGTATTTCCCCTTTCCTACCCACAGGCTAGGCCGCACAGACGTCCAAAAGAACAAGAGGAAAGTGTGAGGACGTTGCTGTAGTTGGAGATTCCTAAGACAGTCCTAAGACAGCCACTCTTAAACAGATATCCTGTAAAATGCAAGAAGTGCAGCTGTCGTTTGGCCCTTTTGAAGCGTCCCTGTTCAGCCCTGCTGGTCCCTGTATTTCTGCCACAGCAGGTGGACTGACCAACAGCTCTCCTTCCTCCCTAAGGGAGAAGTCAGAAATTCCTGAAATCTGACTGGGATTCTCTTGTCCTAACTAACCGCCTCCTCTCACAGGGACAGGTTTGCACCCTGAGCCAACCCTACAGCCAGAGAGGGTCCGTTCAAGCAGCATTCAGCTGTTTTCACCTATAACTGTATCTCTGAGCCACTCAGCATCTGGAGTCCGTCTTCTGCCTGACCTCTTACCACGATCACTCCTAGGGCAGGGTCAAGCAGGAGAGGAGAAAGCCTGCACTCCTGTCTGACACCACTATTTCAACCTCTGCACATTTTTCACTTTAAATGTAGTACCTTCCTGTAAACATCTGCAGAAGAACATTAAAGTAATTAATGTATTGTTGGTGATGCTTGCAGGGGTGCCGAAGAGTGGAAGTGAACTGCCTCCAAGCTAGAGGATTCCTCACTGCCCTGCAGGATGTCTTTTAAGATGCTCAAGTGATCACAGAGAAAGGAGAGCAATATCTAAGTTGAATATTAAGTTGCTCATATTATCCTTCCTCAGTATATGGGCAGCATTTCCAGTAGCTTCTTCTCTTGTCACACTTTTATGGGTGAGTTTAAAGATCTCAACACTGGTCTCACTGAACGAGACAATCAAAAGATCATATGCTGCTCCCTTTTGCTGAGTTAGAACAAATTTCCATTTCTGACCACTAGACCAGCCATTCTCTCTCTACTGTAGGAAAAAGTAGGAAGCAAGCCAGATGATCCGAAGAAGAGGCAAAAGTAGAGGTTGCACCCAACCTAAATTTTTGCTCCAAAATATCTGAGCTCCTTCCATCCTCTAACACCACGAAAGCAATGGTGTTGAATTAACCAAGACCATGTTAGCTTCCTGGCTCTGTGGAAAATGCTTTCTGTGTGTGGCTCTGGTATGGCAAGTTTGCTGTGGGACTCCTATCCTCACATCTGATTTTCACTTCACCTACGCAGCAACAAAAATCAAAAAGCAGGAGAAGAGGGCAGCAGGCTAAGCCCTGTGGCACAAGTGCTCAAAGATATTGCAAAAGCAACATGACTTGAGGCCTCCTGTAGCAAAACGGACAGGCACTGCAGGCTCGTTTCAGATGCAGTCACATCCCTCTGCCAGAGGGAAGGATGCCGCGATGCTTTCACACGTATGCACATGCATCCACGGGCACTCTGCTAAAATTAGCAGCTAGGCTTGTATCCTCTGTTGCTCTTTAGCAATACATACTGCTAATAGACGAATTGAACAGACCAGGTCAAAGATTTTTAATTACAGTGTAAAATTAGGGGCTAACAGAATTTGGTTTCTTATTTCTCACTTGAAAGTTATTTTAATATTGATGGCCCTTTGTAAGGTCTTCTACATGCCTCAGTATAATCACAGCTGTCGAGAGACTGAGTTTAATATAACAAAGACAAAAATCATTTATTGGTTTGTGGAGGCACTGGCTTAGTAACAACTGTCAAAGGTAATTTGCTCAAGAAATCCAGATCCCAAATCTTGTTTTCAATAGGAAGACACACCTGTCAGATTTGTTTTGTCAAGACATACTTTGAAGAATTAAACTTTGTAGTTTTTCCTTCCTTACGGGCAAGCCAACAACCTGGTATGAACTGCGTTTCAGTTTGACTAGGCAAAAATACTGTCACCAAGGGATTAAGGAAACCGGTTCCAGTTTTTTAGCTTAATTTTTGTCAACTGCTGTTACCTATGCTCAGGCAACATTTACTGTTTCCAAGCTTGCATTCCAGAGCGTACGAGTATGAGACTCCCTGTTCTCACACCCCGTGCCTTACTGCCATCGGTGCTTATATTAATCGGTTTCCTGATTGAAGTAGGAAAGCAGGTTGAGTACAGCTCACCGGGAGCAACAAGTTTTCAGTAATTAAAGTCAAGAGAAGTCAGACACCACATTTACACTAAAGCACAGTCAAACCACCGTCACTACCACGTATCTGGGAAAATAGATCTTTTATGAAGAATCTCTGCCATGAATGCCCAGTACTCAGCCATTTCTGCAGGTAGATGGTTTCAGATCTCACACGCAATGAAGCGGCAGAGGAGATGACACCCCGTGTAAATGACAGCAAGTGTATAGCTAATCACTCCTTTACAAGGTCAGCTATCCACTGTTTTATGGCAACGCTACTGGAAGCACAGACGTGCAGTGTGGATTGTAAGCCACGGTCCCAGGAGTTCATTCTGACATTTATTTAAAGAGTCACACTGCCAGAGAATAAATACAAGTCTCACAGGGGGGTCTAGTCTAAGACGTTTCTCCAATAATCTGCCTTTTTAGGAATAAATCCAAACTGATTACCCACATGAGCACAGGAGTACTTTCATGCTGCAGAGCAGGTCTCTGTGCCAGAACTCGGGGTTAAAGAGGAGGCCCAGTTCCCTCACCCTTGTGCTCGTATTCAAGGTTTGTTCATGAAACCAAAGCAGCACCATGGCTTTCCTGCTGGTCCAAAACAGCCAAGAGAAAAACCTGCATTGCTCAACGAACAGTAACACCACATGCAAGAAAAAGAATACGCCGTGCAGTGCACAGGACAAATGAGAAGGGACAGAAATAAACTGTAGCTTGAATGAAGGTGGAGGCAGAGTAAATGGAAAGTTTACTAAGCCTGGATGGTTTTAAATACTAACAAGGAAATAAATTACTGTAGATACTTGTCACAGTGGCTGCTACTTCATTGCTGATTCACAACCACATATGATTAAGACCTAATGCTACCAGGAAACGAGCTTTGTATTCATTGCGTTTCATACATCACATTGTTCTGGTGCTAAGAGTGTTTAGACAACCCAAGGAGAAAATAATGCCTTCCAGTAAGTGTTATGAAAGCCATCTGTTGCAATAGAACCACCAAGCCAGATGCAAGGTCTGCTGTGCCTAGAGCCCGCTTCTTGTAAAGTAATTCTAAAGCCTGCTCCTAAAATCCCAGCTGCTTCTCACAAAGCAAACTGGATGTGCTGCCAAGATGCAGCCAGTGACCATTCTCCAAGTCTGAACCAGTTTCTGTAGGTGTTCCTACCAGGGACTGCTCACCAACCTGGTTTCCTCGGTGCTCTGTTCACTAAACACAAACGCTGATCAACAGGCAAGTGAAACGCAACACGTGTCTTTTGCAACACTGAGGACATTATGCTAGAAACACTCACGCACTTACTTCCCTGAGAGATGATGATATCATTTCTTGTGCCTTGTTAAAACAAAAGCCTTCAGCACAATAAAACTCCCAAGTTACAAAAAAAAAAAAAAGAGCTTTTACTGGGAAGAAGAAAATTCAAAACAGGTGACAGGAAGAAACCAAGTGAAGGAAAGTTTTGAGTTCTCCCAGGGCTTTAATGGGAGCTTGGTTCTTCCCACCACCACATCTGTCATCCCCACTAACCTACAATCAAGAGGCTGCAGCCTCACCGAGGCAATTTTTTATGCTAACATTGCAAAGACCACAACAGAGCAAGTGCAAATCTGTGCTGTATTTCTAGCAAATCAAGGCAGGTCTGCGGGGCAGGCCGAGCTCCTTACTGCCGTGCCAGTGAGCACTGACCAAGAGGAGTGCTCCCCAGAGAAGGTCGCTGCACGCAGCAGAGGTGTTCAGAGCTCCTGCAGGAAGGGCTGCCAGGCTCACAGCACGAGACGACAGCGAGATTTTAGTTTTAAAGACTCTGTACTTCTCATCAGTCAGAGCACTGTCTTGTGAAACTCTTCTGCTTCACTCGCCCTTATGAGAGCAGCTAAAGGTTCTTTATTTAACACCACCTTCAGAAGTTAGAATATAATAATTTACAGTAGATTATACACACAATAGCTATAAACCAAAGGTTACAAGTGTTAGAGATCTTCATCTGAAGAGCTAGCGAGACTGTCTGTAGCTGAGCACCACCCACCTGCAGTCATCTGCTTTATCAACAATACCTCATCCTCATTACAGAACCCAAATTTCACTATACTTGCATGCACGTCAGATTACGCATTTTTAGATTTAAACTGCAGAGCATGAAGAATTCGGAACAATCTACAAAAGGAGGCTCAAAAGCGTCTTCGTGGAAAAAGCGACAGATGGAATAAGGAGCAATACAGGACACCTGAAGCTAAGTCTTCAAGACTTCATACAAGTAAAACAACACATACAACAAAAATAAAAACAAACAATTTTGTGAGAGTCGCTTTCACTCCATCTTTCTGTTTCTCTTCTGAAACAAAAAGCCCAGTTTATGGCAGCCCGCAAACAGCAAGCACCACAGCTAGAAACTCTTCTGCTCAGTCTCTGAGCCCTGACAAAGAAGCTTCATCATCCGCAGATAAGGTGAGATAGCTGCTCACTCTACTGGCAGCACTGATGCGAGTTTGAGCAGCCACTTATCTGCAGTTATCAAGGAGGACTCTTGTGCTAAGCCAAGTTCCAGCGAAGAGCACTGACAGCCTAAGCATTTGCTCCAGATGTGCACCCACGGCACCCAGCACATGGCTGTTGCTCAATGTGAGCTTTGCCAAATGCGAGTGCTATGGCTCAAAAGGAGGCACTAATGGAGATCTGGGGGTAGGAAGAGAAGGAGGAGAGAAGAGATAAGCATGTCAGACTGTGAGCTAGAAAAACTATGTTTTAAGCCAGGACAGTGAGATCCTGCAGACTTCAGAGTCGAGCTACATCTGAAAATGCTGGTCTAACAAAACTTATTTTTTTCCTGATGCGGGGAAAGCCTTGTAAAGTAAATAACCTTGCATATAAAATGTTAGGAAAGAGCCATGACTGCTGTGGTACCACGTCAGTCCTCGGCAGGGCACTGAAGCCCATGGCAGAGCAGCCCCAGGATGAGGCGGCTCCGGTCACCACGCGCCTGCAGAACTTGCTGGAAGCCCGGAGCAGTGCCCCACCACCTCCTCCTCACAGTCAAGCTTTTCAGATTCATCAGGCAGCCTTTTCTGATGTTAGCTTGAAGAAGCAAGACCACGTATGTGGAGCTGCAGCTGTCAGGCCGCTCGCATGCTGGCCTTGCAAGGCTACACAACCCACCCACAGGCCCCATCAGCTGCGAGTACAGTTAATTCCCTACACAGACTCCTCTGAGTGGAGAGCACAGTTACTTTAAAAGCCCTCAGACCCCTCTAAATGAAGGGGTTAAATAACCTTAGCATTGAAGAGTCTCTCTTTTGACCTAGAAGCCTTCCCAGAGGCGTGCAGGATACAAGGATCAGATCTCCAGGTTTCCTGCTAGGCATACAACGCGCTTCTTCTGACTCGGATGAATATACCTGGCTGGGAACGCCAGATAAATAATGCAGGTAGCTATAAATTGTAAGCCATTTAATATTGGACACTTGCAATTCACCTGCAGGTGCAAGTATGCGAGAAGGTTGCTGAAGCAAACCGTTTGCCAAGCAGCACACTGCTGCCTTAACATTTCAGCTGAGTTTTAAATAAAGTTCAGACGTCGGATATGTTCATTTTCAGCCCTGAGCAGCACACAACAGCCTACTATTCATGTCTCAAAGGTCAAAGCCTGCAGCCTCTGACAGATATTGTTGCTTCCTGAAAAGTACTGTGCATGCTCAGGTTATTCCTAATAAGGCTTAGAAATTAAAACTTGGGCCTTTAAGCATTATTTCACCCATCTCCACAAAACATGTGTTAGCAGAGGGTTTCTTTTTAAATAAATGCTTCTCAAAGTGAAAACAGCTGCTGGGCTGACAATAGTATAAAACAATACATTAGCCATCATAAGCATGAAAGCCTGACCAAGCATTTCTGCCATTCCATGCAAGGAACGGATTTGATCACACCTACGTTAGCAATACAGTACCCAATTAACCCTTAAATGCAGAGCTGGTCTAAAGCACTGCTCTTACCAACTAGTTTAGACTCCAAACCTTAAAGTTATCTAAACCAGCCCAGTCATTTCTGATTTATCAGCACCCACCAGCATTCAGTTCAGCTGCCTTACCGCTGATCATCAAGGGCATTAAAGCACTGGTTGCAAATAGTTTAGTCTCTGAATTTGTTTTTAGGCCTAGCAAAATGCAGCAATACATGGCAAAACCAGCTGTTCTACATCACACTGTACCGAAACCTCAGAAGTGCACAACAAGCATTGACATTCAGGGCTGTTGTTCCCATTCCTCATTTCATGCTTTCATAACCTGGCTATTTTCAGGGCTCTTTGCTGTCTGTGTTTCCCCAGAAAGCTCTGCCAGTTTCAGACCCAGCTGCAGAAATTCATTAAAAAACTGTGAATACCGATTTGTTCGCTATTTGCTGCCTCCATCCACTGCTTTCTGTTAAGCTTGTTCTCTGAACGACCGGGGTAAGATGGAAAGGGAGGGAGGATAACAAGCGGAGTAAGAAAGCGGCACAACACAGACTTGTCATTTAAGATCCTATTAACAGGAGATACCTTAGGAAAACAAAAGTGGAAGGTTAAAGTCATTACGTTCATCACGCTCAGCCAGCAGCACAATGAAACAAAGCATTCAGATTAAAGCGTGCCTCCAAGGGAGGGCTGTTAGCACACACCCTGCTCACCACTGGAAGCTTCCATCCTAAAGAACCTGACAGCTACTGAGCAACTCCGAGAACCTCCACGTTATGTCAACTCAGCAGGTTTCTTGTTCCTTGGACTGTACCAAAGATCCTGCCTGCTGCTAGCAAACAGCGCCGGCTGTAGCAGAGGTGTAGCGGCAGCCTGCCCTGAGCCACGCTGCCCGGCCACATCAGCTGCGTGCAGCTTCACAACCACGGCAAACAACACCGAGTTTTGCAGTAACACTCTGCACAACGAAGACGACCTCTCAGATCTGGGCAGGCCCCAGCGCTATGAAATCGCCGACGATGGCCCGGGACTCACAGCACCAATCACCTCAAACAGATGATCGCATCTGGGGGACCCCCCTGCCCTGCTCCTGGTGTATTTAAGGGAGACTCCACTCACAGCAGACCAAAGCAGCCTTTTACAGTGACCAAAAAAGGATGCTGAGGAGAGCGGCTGCCTGCCGTGGGCACCAGAGAGGAGATGTCCCGAGCAGCAGTGCAGATTCCACCTCCCCTTTTCCTCTGGTGGCTTCATACCTCCATATGTTTGCATGATGTTCACCTGCCTAGGAAGCAGCAACACCACTGCATGGCAAAACATCACCCAGATCTCAGAGTCGCAGCAGGAGGGAAGACACATTTGCTTGTTGATTTCTGAACTTTCATTTGCAGTATGCCAAACACAAAAGGGGAAGCAGTACAACCTCCACAAGGAAGAAAGTTCCTGAATCGCTCATTGTGTATTTGCTGTTCCACAGGGAACAGGGCTGCTCTGTCTCAACACAACTCAAGGAACCACCCAGAAAAAAAAAAAAAAGTGTTGGAGTCCCTCACCCTGAAAGCCTTGGCATCGCAGGTAAAAATGTAATTCCAATGGAATGGTCTGTCTCTGCCACTCCTGCGTACTCCTGTGCCCAACGCAACTAGAAATAGATACGTTGGGTTTAATGAGGCAGTGCAAAACTTTTTATCAGAATATATGTATGTGTGTGTGTATATATATATATATATATATGTATATAGTTTCGGTGATGTTCACTATCCACTCCTCTTTCTTTAAGGACAAAGAAATAGATGAACTCTCACTCCCAGTCACTCTCATAAGAAGTAGATAAAGTGATTAATACGATGCCATATACCCTTTCAAGTATCTCTTTCCCAAGCTGAGGAATCAGTCTGTTTTGTCATTACTCATACAAAAGCCCTTTTATTCTCCCAATTACCCTCCTTGCACTTCCCTCAACCTCTTATTTCTGATTTAATCTTTTCGGTTAGATTGATTAGAATACTATAGTGGAACATAACATCTCAAAATCAGATGCCAAGGGAAGAGGAGGAAGGACATAAAACAAGAAGAGATCCAAGGAACACATATTAAAGAGTATTTTCTTAGCGTCTTACTGACTCGGCATGGAAAAGGGAAGGAAGGAATAATTTACACGAACTCCAGTGGTCCTAAACTCAATAAGCCCATGCACAGGCACGCCGAACGTCTCACACATGGACACCACCGTACTTGCAAAGCTCCTGATACTGAACTCTCCCTCAAAAGCCTTATCTACAAGAAGAAATCAGGAAAATGAGCAGCACAGCACCGAGTGCATGGAGCAGGAGTGCTAGGAAGGAGCTGTGTCACAGTGACACTGTGACTTCAGGCTTCGCTGCTCAACAAGCGGTACACAACAGCATCATCCATGCTCAGAGGACATGGAAGTAGCAGGCCCAGCTGCAGTTTCTCCAAGAAGTAAGGAAAGAAGGATCCCATCTTTTATGGGAAGAAAAGCACCAAGCACTACAAATAATTCAATAAGGTAAAACCCTGGGAGGGAACACACGCAGGAGGACCCCCCACACCGTTACTCACAGGGCTACATTTCCTTGAATTCACTCATCCTCCATCCCGAGGACCAGCAGGACCCATCTGTTAGCAGATGTTCACAGAAAGGTGGCACCAATGACCTGCATGAGCAAAGCTCCCTGGCTTTAAAGCACAGACAACACCTCCATTCCAGCCTACTAACAAAGCTCTGGAAGCCACTATAAAGACCGCGGAGACTTAGATGTCTTCGATATTGTTTTGCTTATCTGCAGCCTCAGAGGGCCAGCTCACTTTACAAGGCTGTTTATGCAAGAAGTGGCCTGAAAAAAAAAAGAGTTCTTTTGGAGCTCAAATCCCCAAGACCGGAGCAGAAGCCTACCTTTCAGAAGATTAGAAAACTGATACTTCCAGGCTGATAGACGTCCCCTGCAAATACAATGGTAATTCTGCACTGAGGGCCAGAATATCCTCCTCTAAAGGCAGCTTCGAAAGTTCCCAGAGTACAAGCAATTATTAGCATTGCTTGTAGAGTTACTGCACAAACAGGCAGCGGAGATTAAAAGAAGGCACACCAGTAATGGTCACGTTACCTGGAGTAAGACTCCTACCTAGCAGCGCCTTGGCCAGCTTCACCTGGAGACAGCAAAATTCAAAACCCAGGCCCAGGAAAAGCACGAGGAAGGGTTCCTGCTGCAGCAGACCTCCAGCCAGACTACGCTGGAGAAATATTCTCCAAATCCCCCCCACTCACCAGACACCGCTACCAGTCTGGCCGCCCACCGCACACGCAAGCAGACCCCTGGAGAGCTGGGCGAGCCCCCCCAGCACCCCCAGCAGGGCTACCACGACATCCTGGGCGCTCGGGCAGGAGAGGCGCAGCCCCCGCTCCCAACGGGGGGGGCACCCCGGCACAAGGATGCAGGGATGCTCTGGCCACCCAGCCGGCCACCTCGCCCCCGGGGGGCAGCGGGGTTGGATGGTGCTCCCAGGGCGATTGCAGAGGCTCCAGCGGCTGGGGGGGGGGGAGCTCCATGCTGGCACCCCCCCGGGCAGGTGCTTGCCCCCGGCAGCGGGGGGGGGGGGGCGGAGGGGAGGCTGCAGCCCCGTTTCCCACGCCCGCTCCCCCCGGGGGCGCCGCTTTCCCACGCTCGCTCCGCACCCCCCCGGGGGCTGCGGGCCCTGGGAAAGTGCGGCTCTTCCCAGGGCTTCCCACGCCCCGCGGGACCGGGCGGCTGTGCGAACGGGTGGGAAGCTTTGGGGGGGGGGGGGAGAAGGGTTATAGGGCCGGGATGGGGGGGCGGGCCGGCGGGGAGGAGCCCAGCCCCGGCCCCTCACTCACCTCTGCCGCTGCACCTCCAGCGCCAAGCCGCCTCCCGCAGCGCCCGGCGCGGGGCTCAGCAGCCCGGGGCCCCCCGGTTTGGCGGAGCCCGGCAGCCCCGGGGGGGCGGGCGGCAGCGGGCAGAGCGGGGCGCCCTGCGGCAGCGGCGTGAAGCCGCCCCCCCGGGGCTGCTCCGCTTCCCCTTTCCCCGCGGCAGCCGGGGAAGAACCGGGCAGCAGCGAGGCACCCGGGAACCCGGGGGGAACCCGCTGCGGGGCCAGCGAGCGCGGCGGGGCTCCGGCCGGCTCCGCCGCCTCCTCCTCCTCCTCCTCCTCCTCTTCCTCCCCTTCCCCGGCGGGCAGAGGAGGAGGAGGAGGAGGGGGAGGAGGAAGAGGAGGAGGAAGGGGAGGCTGCTTCTCGGCGGCCGGGCAGGGCGGGCGGCCGTCCAGGGAGATGTTGGTGAGGAAGAAGAGGGCGGCCTGCCGCCGCCGCGAGTCGCCCCGTCTGCGCGGCCGGGGCGCCGGGGAGCCGCACGCCGTGGCCGCGGCCATTCTCCGAATGAGCCGGGGCGGCTCCGAGCGCGCCGCCGCCGCCGCCAGCCCGCCCGCTCATTGGCTGCGACGCGCCGAGATGCAAATGAGCCGCCGCGACCCGCCGCGTTCATTGGTTGCAGGGTGGGGGGGGGGGGGGGTTCGCGCGGAGCCCCGCCCTTCCCCGCCGGGCGGCCCGCAAAGTGGGGGGGACGCGCGGTCCTAGCGCCGCCGCTCAGCGCCTCCAAGCCGCCCCGGGGTGCCCCCGGCGGGTGAGCCCCGTGCGGCCTCCGGGAGCCCTCCCGGCCTCTCCCCGGCCCCGGCCTCCCTTGGGCACTTCCCTGCCACAGCCACACACCCGCCGCCATCCCCTATCCCCCCTCAGCATGTCCTTTTTTTTTTTTTTTTATGACATTTCAAAACTTCTCCATCTCCCCTCTCAGCCCCCCCGGGACCCCCAGCAGTGTCGTGGTCCCACAGCCGTCGTGCACGCCCGGGGACATCTGCTAAAACGAGCAGCGCTCGTGTGCACGGGCTGTCCGCTGCTCTACCGGCGGATTAAGGCCGGTATTCCCTGCCCCACGGGGCAGGATGAGCGCCAGCCTGCTGCCCCAAGCACACGGGTACCTGGCGCTGAGACTCACCGACAGCACCCGAAACCTGCTCCCAGCGACGAACGTCCGTGCTCCCAGGCTGCCGAAGCAAAGCTGAGGCAGCGCGGCGCCGAGCGGGGCCGTATATGGGAAAGGCGGACCTGGAGAAGCCTCGGTGGGGATCTGGAGGAACATAAACTTGGTATTATCTCCACAAAGTGACTCAAGACATGTCTGCGCGGCACACTGCTTCCCAGGCTCGTGTTTATACTGCACAGAGTAAACATACCCCTCAGGCACTTGAGCTGATGTCTGCCACGTCCCGGGATGATGCCCCGAGCGCTTGCCGAGCAGGGGAGCTGTGCCCTTTCTGCCGCCCTCGGAGGACGTCGCCGGGCCCTGCAGATGTGACCTGAGTTTTGCAAGAGTGACGAAGCTGCTGGTGCTGTGCACAGCAGGATGGGCGCTGGTGGCCCCACGGGCTGCCCGGCCCTGCAGCCACGCTGTGCTTCCCCTCGTGCATGCTCCAAGCAGTGGGTGCTCCCGACGCTGCAGGCAAGAGCACACCAGCCCCAGTGTGCCATGAGCAGGGGACTACTGAGACATTCACTGTTAGGCAGGAGTTCGTGTGTTTGCAGTGCTAGACCCGCGGAATGGTAATTGCTTTTGCCAGCCAGGGTCCTGGTTTTAAAAAAGCTACGTGACATCTTCTAAAAATTGTTCACATTTTCCACCAGCAGTCAAACTGACGTCTAACGATATGACCTGAAATGTGGGCATGGAATAAAGAACAGATTTTGAAACTGTCTGATAAAATGCATACAGGTGCAAAGTCTTTTCATATGACTGTTTCATAAGATCCTTTTATTTTTGTTGTTACATACAGTTACAAGTAGGACATCAATGTTTGTCTTACAGTATTAGCAGTACTTAATAATAATAGTAACAAGATTGGAAACATACACTGTTTTCTTGTAGGCTTTCATCAAAAGCTATTAAAATAATACGGTGCAGTACAAAGTCTCCCCTTAAAATCCTAAGAACATCCTTAGCATCTTACGACATTCAATATAGGTCAAATTTTGAGCCTAAATTATTGGGCGGAATCATCTCATGTCACAGCTGTGAAAAAATAATTTGGGATAAAAAGGAATTAAAATCTTTCCCGCTGGCAAGCTTATCAAATAAGCCAAGGGATAAACGGGCATGGAAACTTAGCCAGGCTTTCTGCAAACAGTTCTTGAGAACCCAAGAATCTAGTAAAAATAACGATGTTTTTTTCATTCTTTCCTTGTAAAAACAGCTGTAGGATGTAAATCGTCCCACTGAGTCAGCACAGGATGAAGCAGAAAGGAGCCAGCCTCCGTAGCTTTGTGGGCTGCTATCTTCAAAGCTGAATTCAGAGGTTTGAGTGTTGCTGCTGTTGGTGCTGGGGAGCTTTCATCTCCATCTGACAAGCGTACGAGCTCATGGTGTGAGACTGTAGTGGGCACGGTGCTGTGTTTCAAGGAATCCGCTGCCGAAACGGATGGGCGGCACGTCAGCAGCACTTCCACCGAGGGCAGGGGCTGGGTGCAACCCAGAGCAACCTTTCCTCCCGCACTGCTTCCTGCAGCGAGGGAAGCACCACAGCGGGGGGGACGGAGGAAGCCAGAGCTCTGCTGTGACCGAACTTGTTGGTGATGCAAACCCCCTGATGCTATTTTGTACGTTTTCAGCTGAGGCATGCTTGAATCTTAACTTCTGCAGAGCCCCAGGACAAACGTGAAGGCGGGCGGTTTTGCATTTACAGCAGCATTATTGCAGGGATGTAAAGCACCGCTTTGAATCTCCAGTACGTAACTCACCTCATGCTGCTGCTGGACTAACGGCTGGACTATGTGGGTACATGGCTGCGAAGGCAGGATCTGCTGGAATAAGGAGCTGCTCTGCAGTGGGCCAAGCCTCCAAGCCCTTGTTGCAACATTATATGGGGAATAGGGTCACCAAAGTCACTGGGAGTTTTTTTCCTACGTGCAAGAATTGCAGGATTTGGTCTGAGCATCTGATATGAGACAGCATTTCAAGTACATACGTGGGCTGGGTGTTAGATTTTTGCAAAATCATGGCCCAAACTCAAGCAAAGATAAGCAGGTCATGATTATATTTAGTCTGGGAACCAGAGGAACAGGCTTCCAGTTGGAGGAACTGCTGGTATGGAGACAAAGCCCGAGGACTTTCTGTACAAATTCTCCAGCCTGGGTGCTGTGCGCCCCTCCTGCAGTCCCGTGCTGCTCTGTCCCCGTGCTCAGGTGTCTCCTGCCAGCTCCTCTCTGCTTCGCCATCTGTCCCAGGAAAAGGGAAATGGAGTGAAAAATGTGGCTTTTGTCTGAAAGCCCGAGCACACAGGAGCATAGTTCAAAACCACAAATAATTCTCCCAGCAGTCATTGAAATGCTTTCTGATTTCTTGTGGTTAGAGAAGCACTCCCTGCGCCCCTAAATCTCTGCCACTGCAGCAGCCCCGGTGGGGCTGTCAGCTCAGGACTTTTCTTTCATGCCGAGCCCAAGCCCAGAGGGACAACGGGCAGGAGAAGCGTGGCCTCTGGGAGCTGCCTGTGCTTCTTGGCACAGAAGCTGGGCGGTGGTGGCTGTGCAGTGACAGAGCGCCCACCCAACGCCTTCGCCTGCTCCTGTACAGAGCAAAACACACAAGAAATGGGCAGGTTCTCCCGGTGAATTTTACCTGCAGTCTTCCTGGCAGGGTGACATGTAAGAGTTCCGTGCTCGAGAATTTACCATCCCTTCTCTCCTGAACAGGCTCTACTCCAAGGTCCCTGTCCCAAGAACCCCATCACGGTTCATCCTTATCAAATCCTCTCCTTAAATCATCAGGCCCAGGATGCCTAGTACTCTTTGGGGCCCACCGTCACACCCACCACGTCCATCCCAAAGCCAGGCACCACGCCGGGGACTTTGCATTCCCCTGAGCTCATCTAGCCCCTCCTATTTATTACATCTCAGAAATTTGCAGGGGGTACATTTCCCTACACGTTACATATGCGAGAAATTATGAAAGCCTTTCCCAACCTCACACACGTACGTCTCAGACCACTCCTCGCTGGCTCATCCATCTCCTTCGACTCCCCTCCTGCATCCCAAACCTGCCAGCCACATCTGACTCGAGCTGTTGGCCCCACTGGTACATCACAAGTGTGACCTGTAAAGATTTTATTCTGGTTACAGCAGCTTCAGCTGGGAGCCCTGGTTTCTCCTGGCACCGTCCGCAGCTGTGTGGCCGTGTCCCCCCGATTCCCAGCGCCCGCGGCGAGTGATGCAATCCTCTTCTGTCGCTGCAGATTTCCAGTTAAAGCCTACTAACATGCTGAGCCCCGGGAGGGAAACATTACCAACAGACCTCTGCTGATAACAGCATGCCTTGGACAATGACTCAGGCTTTCCTGCGTGACACGAAGTATTTAAAAAATATGGAGCTGAGATTGATTTAATCGCGTGGCTCTGCACCAGGGAGGGCTGGGCGCTCGCTGCGTGACAAATGTATGTGGTGCTTATGTGAGGGCCAGTGAATGAATGAATCAAACCCTCTCCTGAACCACGCGGCACGAGAGCTGCACTACAAGGCGATGTTAATAGATCAATAACTTTCATGGGAGGATCTTGTGAGATGTGTTTTCTGGAGAGGCCCCGCTGCCGGTCAGCGCACACAGCAGCGGTTTGGTGACAGCAGGGCGTGCAGCACAGCCCTGCCAGCGCTGTGGGTCTCCCAAAGGCTTGCTGACAATGCTCGAGGCAGAGTGGAAGGCCATGATGCCTGAGGGATGCAGAAGGATCATGCACTTATCTTGGCTCAAAAAGCCCTGCAAGAAACCTCTGCTCCAGATAAAGGCCAGCAGCAAAGCAATTCCCCAAATCTCTCCCTTCCAAGAACCACCACTGTGTGCTGCACTTGCAAAACCTTCCCATTGCCTCACAGCCTCCTACAAAGCATCTGCAATCATCCCAAAAGCTTAAAGTCTTGCTCTCCAGTTGCCCGTGTCCCCTCTACTCCCCCAGCAGTGCCCAGCAGAACCACACACGAGGGCTGCCTGCATTGCTGCTGCCTCTTCCCCACATGCAGGGTGCAGCCGACCTCAGGAAGGACCGTCACAAAATGCCCATCCCACTCAAACCCCTGAAAAAGGACTTAAACAAGACTTCGGTAATGCCTGGAACGAGTTTTCCTGCAGTGAAGTGTCGAGCAAAGCTGTGTTTCTGAAGCCAGCACTATACATGGGCGTTACGCACCAATCAGCTCTCATTTTAAAGGATTTTGCTACAGAGAAGGTGGCTCAGGAAAAGGGCATGGCTTAAGGCACCTTCAAAATACCTACTGCTGTAGGGGGAATAACGCCGCATAAGAATGTAAGGGAAAGGGGAGGATCTGGCATGCACTTCTCTATTTTTGGTGCTTTTAGTTCCTGCATTTCACCAGCCACGTCCCCTCTCGCTTGCAGCTCGTTCGACTTCCTGCTTCCCTGCACAGCAGCATCTCAGTTACAAGTGCAACAGAGGAACCTTTGTGTGGCGGCAATTTTTTTTTTTTTTTTTTTTCCGAGGTGGAGATTTATATTCACATCTAGGCTTGCACAAACTTATTTCTTACTCCATTTTACAAAGCAGTGGCTGAAAATGTCGCTTCACTGCTGAGTTAGGGGGAGGCTGATGTGCTGAGGACGAGGGGCTCGGTGTGCTCTCCCCGGGGCTGCAAGCAGGGAGCAGCCATCGCTGCCGTAGGAATGATTCAGCATACACAAAATGCTCAAGGAACAGCAAGCAGAAGACTTGTGACGGTCTGTAATTGGAACTGTTTTGCATGACAGGCAGCAAGGCAGCCAGTCATGCTATTTTTGATGGGCTAAGAGTGAACAGCACTACTTACGTGGCCGCTCTTTCAGATTTCAGATGCGGCCCCTGAGAGGAGAAAAACCCGGCTGTGCTCCGAACCCAGTCCTGTGGGAAACCAGCTCATGGGCCCAGCACCCTGCCTACACTTCTGCACGGATGAGATCAGAGCTACAATATGCCTAAACAAAACAAACGTGAGCTGCCAGCCTTCTGGAAGGACCGATCTGTTCTTGGGACAGCTTCTCTTCTGCTTTATTGCGCTGTGGGCTGTAACTCACACACTCTACCAAGGGTAATTTCGGTGACTTTTTGGAGACCCCCTGCACAAGGCTGCCCTGCGCTGAATGGAAGTGTGGGAACAAAATGTTTAAACTCTGAAGCACAGATCACTGGTTCTTGGGCACTGACATCCCTCAGAGTCCTTAGCACAACTCCAGAGAGCCACAATTGAGCACTGTGCTCTGGGGGAGGCAGGATCTGCCCCCAGGCTGAGCACTGCCCACACTCCTGGAAATGCACTGCCCCGAGCAGAGCTGCACCTGCAGCTGGAAGCCCTGCGAGGCTCAGAGGAGCCGTGGAAAGCTCAGGTTCCTTCCTTATGGCAGAACAATTCAAGCCTCAGACTGGCTGTAGCTCACTAAATCAATACATGCATTTATCTGACGGGAATTGTACGAACGAGAGACTGGCAGGCGTAAGTACGAGAATTAATGGACTTCAGCAGTTATCTGTGTGTCTGTAGTGTGCTGGTGGTGGGTACCAGCATGCCAGGGGCTGGATAAGAGCAGCATTTACAGGGTTGGATAAAGAGCAGAGTACAAAGCTTTATTTCCCTTCAACAACTTGCTTGGATGCTGCTTGATTCAGAAAAAAAAAAAAAAAAGCATCCTTACTGCTCCATCCCTGGTGCCAGAGCTGCTGAGCACCCCCAGCACCCCGAAACCACAGCCACCAGCAGCATCCCTGGGCAAACCCTGCCCAGCATGGAGCTCTGCAAACCCTAAACCCTACAAAACCCCTCGGCCTTGGGGAGGCAGCTGCGGGTTGCTTGGGCCAGCAGCGGGATGGAGTCCCACGCCTGCAGCCCTGCTGCCCTGGTCCCCTCATCCTCTGCCCTGGGGACCCCAGCCAGGCAGGAGGCACTCAAAGGGAAAGAAGAACCCAGACATCCTCTGTCCCGGGCCGGGAAGACGCAGGGGACAACCCCCTGTAGCCAGGGACAAGTTTTGGGATTGCCAGGAGCAGCACGGCCCGGCACGGCTCGGCACGGCTGTGCCCAGCAGGCGGCGCTGCCCGACCGCGGCCCCGCTCCCCTCCTTTTTTTTTCTTTTTTTCTTTTTTTTCTTTTTTTTCTTTTTCCCCCCCTTTTTTTTCGTTTTATTTTCTTCTTTGCTTTCTTTTTCCTTTTTTTCCCATCTTCTTTTTCCTTTTTTTATTTTTATTTAATAAATGTTTATTTATTTATTGATTTTTAGTGTTATTTTACTCTGCTAAAAACAAACCCACGTTTAACCGGGAGCGACGCCTACTAAAGCAAACGGCTGTGGAAAAACACCAGGCAGGGCAGATGCTGTCTCCGGCACCTCTGCCTCCGTTTCGGCTCTGGTCTCTGCACGTGTGCTGCGAGCAGCCCTGGCCCCTGGTGCGATGCTGTGGCTGCAGCGATGCTCTCCGCCGCTCTTCTTGTCCCGTCCTGGGCCACAGAGCGTGAGCAGCCCCATCGCTCGATGCTGAAGGGCAACTTGCCCATGCTTAACGCATCAGCAAAATTGCTTAAGAATGGTCGATCCATGTGAAAACAAGCTCCTGGCAGCACTGCCAAGGTCAGGGCGAGCTGCTGAGCCGCAGCTGGGACTTGCCCGCCTGGCTCTTGCAGGGACACAGGACACCGCGGGCAGGGGGAACGTGCACCCTCACCCTCCTCCTGCTCTTCTCCCTTCCCTCTCTGGGGACGTGTCCCGCCTGCCCAGCCCTTGTGCCTGCTCCCCACAAACTAGAAAGGAAAGCCATCGGCTTTCTGCTGTTCAAAAAAGATGCAGATTTGTGTGAAAACTGGATAGGGATTTAATTGATGTGGGTTCACGCGTGGCGACAGCAGGACCCCGTGGTGCTCAGGCTTTGGGCAGCCACCAGGGAGATATCCCTGGGGTCTGGGTGCTCCGTTCTCCCAGCATGAAATCCCAAGGAGGATTTGGTCCTGGCCCAGGGCCCGTGCTGCAGCGGCATCTCCCCCTCCTGGCACCAGCGGGAGGGCACAGGGCTGGGGGGCACGGGGTGTGCCGCCCCGCCACAGCCACCTGGCTGCTCCCGGTCTCACCCACAGCCCTCTTCCTCGCCGAGCCTCTGCCGGGGTGCTGAGTGAAGGCTTTTGTGGTGCTCTGCTCGTTCCAGAGCCCCTCTGAGTTCCCTCATTCCTGGCACATCAGGCAGGAGCCGCTCTCCCAGCGCGGGAGGGATGCCGAGGTCTCTGAGCCTTCTCCTTCGGCCTGCAGCTCCTGTGCTGCTCCTCGTCCTGCTCTTAGCTCTCCTCGGAGGCGTCGTGGCTGGCAGCCGAGCAGTTCTCTGGCTCCTCTGTGATCCCCGCCGAGCACTGTTCAGCTTTGACTTTCTTTCTCCCTCTCATTGACTTCTTAGATCCTGCTAACAGCAAGATGATGATAGGAGTTAACCGCAGAGCAATGGCTTTGCATCTGTGAGGTCACTGCGGCCTAGTCCCAAAACAGGGACTGCACAGGAGGAAGCAAAGCTCAGCAACAGAAAGACGAAGAGAAATCCCTCTCACAAGTCTGAGTGTCTACATCCAGTCCTGGAGGGCCCACACCAGAGACAGTGCATGCCTGCCCTGGGGACACAGGCCCTTTTTCTTCCCCATTGCTCTGAGCATCTCGGTTTGCCAAGTAAATCCTCTCCTCCCCCAGCTGCTGTGGGGCTCGCAGAGCTGGCAGCCACCCCTGAGGGCTGGGCATGGAGCGAGGGGCAGTGCTGGCCCATCAGACAAGGCCCTTTTATGCCTCTACATACGTTTAATTTGGTCAACACTGCCCTTTCTTTACTGGGGGTGCAGAGAGGGTTAGGAGCAGGATATTTCTGACAGGGCAATATTTAAGGCTTGACAGCCACGCTGGCTTATCCTCGCCCTTATCAGGAGTCGTTTTCTGCTTATTCACCTGTAGGAAGCGTGGGCACGACACATTCCTTTGTCAGCCAGGGAAAGCCTCCACGGCCACACTGGAAAATCAACAGGGCTGGCAGAAACCTTTCTCCGAGTGTCAACAGCTCGTTGCTGGGAATTTGGCCTTCTCCGATCGGCTCCTCCCTGAGCGGCTAAGCAAACACGGGGGACTTAGACCTGTTAGCTTAGGTGCTCCGGGGCGCTCTCCTGCCCACCCTGCCCCTGGCTAACCATTAGCAGAGGCTCCTCTGGCTGCAGAGCCAACCGGTGTGGTTTATTGCAGGGAACCGAACGACTCTGCTGCGTCACCTTGGGCAAAATCTGTGTGCAGCGTGGCATCTGTTCGTGGTGGTGCCCTTGGCTTGCCCCTTGGGAAGCAGCTGAGGCTGTAGCCCTGAGCTGATGGCATGAGGAACTCCTTCTCCCTACCTTTTGTCCAGGGATCCTGTCCTCTTTTCCTCTTCTTTTGTAGTGCGTGAGCTCTGTCTTTGGTGCAAAAGTATTTCCCTTCAGCCTGGGCTTCTTGCAGGACGTCGTGCTCACAAGGGGCAGCCACCTGCACCGAGCAGAAGAGCAGTCAGCTTACAAACTGCCCCAATTTCCATGGCGCTAACAGCCAAGGACCTTTGTGGCCATGGCCACGGAGTTGTGACAAGTGCTGGTGTTCAGAAACCTATCTGGAAAGAGCGACATCGCTACCCCTCAGCAACCAGTTGGGTAACTGTGGAAGTGGGGCTTGGCATCTGGTGGAGGAAGAGCCACCACCTCCCGCAGGGAGCCGGGCAGGGACAACCCGTCCTGCACCTCCCAGTGCCTCTCCGAACAGGAATCCCCAGTCTGAAGGTGCTGCCAGGCCCAGGCAGCCGAAGCCAAGGGGCTGGGAGAGCAAACCAACCTCGCTGTCCGTCGTGTCTGCCTCGTCGGATTCCTGCTGCCCGGACTCAGCATCGTCGTCATCTGTGGAAACATGAAAGGAAGGGTTTTGGCCGGCCTGGGGCTGACAAGCTCACAGGCATGATACAGAGCCACTGGCTCTTCGTTACTGGGTGTCTGCATTCAGGGCACCTAAAAACACGAAGACATGAGGAGACGGAGCAGGGACGAGGCCACACTCCCCCTGGGTGCTCCCGGCCGAGGGAAGGGCTCTGGTGTCCCCATGGCTGTTTATTGAAATGGACATTTAGGGGACACCAAACAGGGGACTCTGGGGACAGACGCCCAATAACACTGTCTCTGTAGGGCTTTGCTATGAGGAGGTGGTGAGCACTGTCCCGAAGCCAGTGGCCATGTGCAGGTGATGAAGCCGAGGGGCGTTTAAAATCCCAGACTTCTCAGAGCTCTGTCTGACACCCCGAGCACCCCATCACTTCTTGCCCTAAGCCTGCTCCTGCCCACCCAGGTCTGGCAGGGGGGCTGCAGGCTGGGCAGCTTCCTCCTGCCCCTGCCCGGGGGGGGACGTTGGTGCCACTCTCAGGCACCCCAAGAGCCCCGGCAGCCTGACCCCGTCCTCACGCTGTCCTTCCGGGCGTTAAGGTTCACTGAAAAGTGCAGAAGTATCAGTGCATTGTTTCCTGGGCTTTGTGTCAACCTTCAGGTGAGTGCTGAAGAAAGTCCTGCATTTTCCCACACCCAGAATGTAATCAGCTGAAATTCTTCTGCCATGATGATATCTCCCTAACATGTAAATCACCTAGGACACCCCCCCCCTTTTTTTTTTCCACCGTGCAAAATCCCGCTCTGGAGAGTGTTCCCAAACCACTCCGACACGCCCAGACCAACTAATCCAGGCGAGCTCAACTTTCTGGCCGAGCCTGTAGGGCCGGTAGGGAGCAGGTCCCAGCCGACGTGCCTCCCGCTGCGCTCCACATGGCTGCTGCCTCCCACCCCACGGGGTAAAACTGCCCCCCTGCCCCACGGTGGTCAGCAAGGAGAGAGCAGCTCAGGCTGGAGTCACTGCTCAGTTTGGGGATGGGAAGGACTTTTACTGGGGACGGGGCGTGGAAAAGGGGAGAGTGTTCCCTGTCCTGCCTGCTGCGGGTAGCAGCATCCCTCCCTCCGTGCTCAGGGTGAAATCCCGAATTCCCTGAGGGTCCAAAAGAGCTGGGAGCTAGGAGCACCCGGTCCCCTGAAAGGGTCTCCTGAGCTGGTTAACACCTGCTGTGGGCTGCAGAGAGTGCGGGTGGTTGCAACAGCCAGCACAGGCTGTTCCCTGCTGCAGGATGCCTCCACGCACTGCAGAATGCGCCTTTGGCTCTTGCCTTCTCAGATGTCACGCTTGCCTGGGGCTCCTTACCTGGTTCTCCCTTGTGTGCACTGGCAGCCAGTCTCACCCTGGGCTCTGTGAGGGCCTCTGGGTCGCTCAGCGTTGGCTTGCTTGTAGGATGCGTCCGGGAGAGAGCGAGCTGTAAAGAGCAGAAATCCCATGAATGCCTACAGGTGGCCTAGCTATACAAATGCTGCCTTCACAGGCAGGAGAAAAGGGCTGTCCCCAGCCCCTACGTGATGACGGTGACAAATGCAGGGATGAGAACCAGCCGGTGTGGAGGGAGAAAGGCTGCTGTGTGCCTTTCTGCTGAGCCAGGTGGAAAACCCCATCGGCAGACACGTGGCAAAGCCACCCATTCCTGGGCCATTTCAGAATGGGACGTTAACGGTGGGTGTAATGACACTGACATCGAGCACTGGGCTCCCAGCAGCAAGGAAGGGGCCATGGGTGTTGCCAGCCTGCGCGGTACTCACCATAGCTTCTTCCTCCTGCTCCTCCTCCTCCTCCTCCTCAGCAGCACCGTGCTGCTCTGCGAGCGGTGCCCGGGCAGTGCTGGGCCAGCGGCTGGGGGGACGCGAGCCGTCCCGCTCCATCCCGTGCCGCCCGCAGGGGCCGTGCATGGGGCTGCCCCTGGGGCTCGGCCGTGGGCTGCCGGCCTCCCGCGGCTCCCGGCAGTCCCTCCAGCCTGCTTCCCTGCCGCGGCCAGCATCCGACAGGTCCAGCGGTACGTCCGCACCATAGTCCCTCCCCGCCTCCACCTTTTCTCGGTGCTCGGAGCCATCCCGGCTCAGCCAGAGCTCCTTCTCCTCCTTCCCATCCACGGCATCCTCCAGGAAGGACCTCTCCTCCTTGCATCCCCCCACGATGCTCGGCCACGGGGACAGGGGCCGCTCCTCGGGCACGGATTTCGGGTCACTCTCTGCCCTGGCCCGTTGGCTTTGCTGCCGCTGGTGCAGGAGGAGATGCTGCAGCTGCTCCCGGTGCTTGAGGAGGTGCAGCTTCCCCTCCAGGTGCTGGTCCCTCATGTACACCACGGCGGCGGGGAGCTTGAGCAGGGCAGCGCGGTCGTCCCAGTCGTCGGGGGGCCTCATCCTGCCCTCGCCGTCTTTGGCCCTGAGCAGGTGGCTGGGGAAGCTGCCGTCCCTGTCGGCCAGGGCGCAGTTGCCCGCCAGCCCCAGCTGGTGCAGGGAGAAGTGCCTGTTGAGGAGGCAGAGCTGCTCTTTCCGGGCGGTCAGTTTTAGGGTTTCGTAAGACGAGGCAAGCTTGGGTGAGTCTGGTTTGGTTGCTGTTAAATAGCTAAAAGAAAGAGGGATAAAAGTAATCACTCCAGGACAGGGGAACAATCCCCTAATTGCCTCTGGGAGACTCTCACTGTGCGGCACGTGAGCCTGCCCATGCAAGCCGAGTCTCGGCTATCACTTATTTTTTGGCAAGGGCCCCGTGTGCGGGCTTTCCCTGGGGGTGCACCACAGGTCCCCCCCACAACGGGCAGCTCGGTCCGTGCTGGCTCTGCTTAGCCCTCTGCGCCCTGAAACCCACGGGGAGGAGAAGCCCTGGGAGGTGCTGAGCCCTGCAGAAAAGCCCATTAGAATAGATAAGGAGCAGCAGGGAGGGCAGGCGGGACGGGCACCCGCTGGGGCTGTCTGAAGATGAAGGAGCAGGAGCCTGGGCTGGTCGGGCTGGATTCCGGTCATTGTTGCTGGTGTAAACTGGGAGACCCCCCCCCCAGCCCCCTTTCCCTGGGGCTGTGGGCATTGCAGGATGTCTGCAGAAGAAGGTGGGCGAATACCAGCCACCCAAAAGGGACAGGGGCAAGGATCCGGCCCGTGCCTGCCCACCACCAGCCCCGAGTGGGGGACTCACGGCTCCAGGCTGGGGCTGCGCTCCCGCTCCAGCGGCAGAGGGGTTTTTCTTGCCGGGGGGGACACTGCTGCTCCCGAAGGACTTTTCTCCAGGAGACACGGTCTGGAGCCGGGTCTCACCAAGGCGATGGTCCCGTGCAGCTGGTTGGAGATCCTCTGGGATGCCTGTGGAGAAAACTCTGGGTGAGCGGTTTGGCTGTGAGCAGCAGGGCTCTGGGTGCTACCCAGACCTATGCCAGCGTGAGCAGAAACTTCTCCTGGGTGCTCCGTACAAATAACATCTTGCCACCAGCTTTTATGTGTTTCCGCTCCAGAGGTGCTGAGAAACGATTTGGTACAAACCCAATCACCAGCTGAACTGTAACATTACTGGTTTTCCCCAGAACGTTCCCCTTCATGCTTCCTAGCAGGACCTATCACATGTTTTATTCCTTATTTGCTGGGTGTACTTCCAGCGAAGCCCTGGCTCTGAAGCCAGGCCATCACGATCTCCATCTCCTGCCATAGAGGGCTCACCACATGTTCTGACTTGACTTTTCCCTGCCTACCCAGAGATGTCACCAAGCCTTCCTGCGATCCCCATTAATTATCCTCGCAGCCTGCCCGCGGCCTTACCAAAACCCCACTTCACCTGCTCTCTCAGTTTTATTGTGGCGTTCGGGTAAGCAGAGCCCGTGCCAAAACAAAAGCATCCGTGTGGGTGTGGATGTGGGCTTGGGTTCCCATGGCGAGGAGCAGGGCTCCGGGTCCTGCAGCCTCATCCCCCCGTGCCCAATATCACCCTACCACTCAGCATCCCTCGGCTGACACACACGCTGCGCTTCAAAGGCACGGCAGGCTGACATCAATGCACGCAACGGCAACCACCGAATGCCAGCCCCTCCGAAAACACCCATATTCATTATGCTGCAGATGGAGAGACATCTGTGATGCTCTCGGGCAGGGCTGCTGTGGCGTGTTTGTACTCTGTACCCAAACCCTCCACATTTCACATGCTCTCCAGGCTTTTCCATCTTTCACAGAGCTCCAGCCTCCTGTTCCTGACTATAGCTCAGGATAAGCTGCCCTGAAACGTGGGTCAGCATGATCTCCCCGTGACCAGGGGTTTCCCTAACAAGAGAGGAACCAGCATGATGGGCAGAGGACTGGGGGATGCTGGGTGCATTGTCTTGGAGGGTAAACATGGGAGCAAACCAAAGGGGTGCGCTCTCGCGATGGGGAACAGGAGCCTATGCCAAACCCTAAATGCTTTGCTTGCAAATAGTGGCGATTTCTGCACCTGGCATTGGGTAGGTTCCCTACTTGGCCTTGGCAACAGTGGGCTGCCCAATTCTGGCTAATTGTTTTACCCCCTAAATGCCTCCTACTCTTTCTCTATCATCTTATACCCCTCGTGATCTGTACAGATGGCCACCATAGTGGGGAGAAGACCTGAGGACGTCAGGCTACCTCTGTCACTCACCATTTCTGCAAGGCTGGCCTCCTGGAGGACGGTGCTTGGGGAAATCCTGCTGCTCGGAGAGCTTCTCTGTCCTGCAGGCTTTTCTGCAAAAAAAAGACACAGCCACCCACCGTGACGGTCCCACAGAGCCACAATTTCCT
The DNA here is from genome assembly GCF_040182565.1 of Anser cygnoides. Taxonomy (NCBI): domain Eukaryota; kingdom Metazoa; phylum Chordata; class Aves; order Anseriformes; family Anatidae; genus Anser; species Anser cygnoides. Next base: position 3,557,165 of record NC_089888.1, on the reverse strand, counting down.
TCTGCCTCAAGCCAGCATGTGAAGGCAGGGACCCTCTGCTGCTTGTGTGCTTGGCACCAAGGCTGCAAACCCCTCGAGAGGCAGTGGGAGGCAGCAGCACCCACCTTCACCCAGCTCAAGCCCCGGCACGTCATGGTGGGTCTCCTCTGCTGCCCTGGGAGCCCCTCTCTCGCTGCTGGCGTTCCTGCTCGCTGGGGACAGTAATGCCAAGGGGGAGCTGGGCGCGGAGCTGCTCTCTCTGGAGATGGCTCCTGGGCACTTGGTCCTGTCCCTGCGGAGAGGGGACACGAAGGAATGAGAAGGGGCAGGAGAAGGAAATCGCCAGGTTGAGAGCCACTGTGCTGGCAGCTCTGAGTTACAGAACCTGATATATAAATATACATATTTATACACAATGTGGTTATACCGGCTCCTCAGCCTCCTTCCCTTTCAGCTTATCACTGGCTCAGCTGCAGTCTGCAGCATGGGACGGAGCCAGCGCGACAGCTCAAGGTCTGATTTCCCCACCTGGCTGTGGGTAACGTCGCGGGAAGCCGCAACGTTGGGTAAGCCAAAAGCCAGCCGTGGCTGTTGCAAGAGCTGTGTGAGAACCCGTACGTCCCCGCCTGGGCTTTCAGCCTGGCATAGGGGTGGATTCAGGGCCTGGGGGCTGTCACCATTTTGAGCTGGCAGAGCTGATGCTTTTGGTCCCCAGGAGGGAGCCGCTGCAGGTCTGAGCCCTACACCTATGGCATGGATCAAATCCTGGCTGGACTTTGTGCCAAGACATGGATGTTTGGGTGAAAATCTTACTGTGCAGCAACCGAGGGAAAAGCAGAGCTGGCGCGCTTGGTGCTCAGCAAACCCAACCGGATCGGCAGCTCCGAAACTCCCCAGGCCTTGAAAAGCATCGGGGCGTAGAAGTCAGAGCTTCTCTTTAAGCAGGTCGTGCTTCTGAGCTCCAAAGAAAACACATTTCTAAACTAATCCCTCCGTGCTAATTCCCCCGGACTTTAAACACTGAGGAATGAACGGGTTTCTATTTACTGGCCCGCCCGACGGGTTGCTTGGCTTTCAGCGCAGCGCTGTGCCGGGACATCAGCCTGCTGGAGCAGCTCCTCTCTGCCGCAGCCCCTTGCGATCCCGTGCACGCAGCTCTGCTTCCTGCACCAGACTCATCCTGCTGCCTGTGGCTGCTGCTCTGGGAGCTCTGAAATCCCAAGGCGAGCTCCGTGGCCAAGGCGAGCAGCCCAGGGCTTTACTTCCCATCCTCGGTTCCCTGTGGGGGTACCCGTGTTCTCCGAAGGCTCAGCTCTTGGATGCATGTGAAGAGCTGAGTGAGCAAAGCTCAGTGAGGACTTGGAGCATGACAGGTATTTTGCTGTCTTAGCTTCTACAGGAATCCATGGGAATTAGGCGCTAAAGACCCACCAGTTCTGGGCTGACCCAGACCCTGCTCGATGGCAGGGAGGCCTCTGCAGTACCAGTGCTGCACATCATGAATGACACTCAGAAGAGCACTTACTCCAGGCTCTGGAGCCTCTTCAGTTCTTCCTTGAGAGTTTTATTCTCCTCCTTCAGGCGACTCATCTCATTAGCTGCAAAGAGACAAGAGGAGAGCTGCAATTTTGGGTGCTGCACGGAGCAGGGCTGCAGCCCCTATTCCTTATCTCTCATTTTACTGGAGATACGGAGGGCTGCCACCTCCAGCTCCAGTACTTCATGTGCGGTTTCCAGATCTCATTTCTCAATACCTCCACGCTTCCATCGCTCCCTCCCTCCTCCCCATCACCAAACACCTCCTGAGTGTGCAGGTACTGGAGTGGCTCCCACGCAAATGTCAAAGAGAGGCACTGCCTGAGCAAAGACCCAGCCAGCCACAGCCAAGCTTACAGCAGACCTTGGTACCTACTGAGAATGAAGATGTGCTGGAGGCTCTGGAAGTGGGAGGTCTCGTACTCATTCTGCTTCTTTTTTGCCAGCTCCTGGGTGACCATGCATCTGTCGCAGAGACCCGCTCGCAGCCTGGATGAAAACCCATGGCCGGGAGCGTGTTACCACACATCCCCGTGGGAAACGAGCACCACGCACGTGCAGAAGGGTGTGTGCCCAACCCATCACAAGACACATGAGCAAAACTGTCAGCGTTCACGCAGCCCCATGCTTCCACCTCCCCAGCCCCTGCCCCACGACCCCTCGGTTTGGGGAAGCTCCCCTGTGCCAGCCCCCCAAGTGGCAGAAAAGCTGCTCACGTGCTACAGCCCGCTTTTGGGAGACACCAAAACCCAGACTGTGCCTCTAGGAGAGTGCACACACTGCCACCGAGAAATGCTTAGCTGAAAATGAAAGCTTACCTGTTTTCTAGCACTTTCACGTTTTCTTTGAGGACCTTCTGTTGTTCCCTTAGTTGGTGGTTTTTAGCAAACAACTCTTCGATTCTCTGGGCGTCACTAATGTGAGAGAAGACCCAAGAAAAGAGGGTTACCAGGCTTCTCCCCAGACCTGGGGATTTATCCTCAGCACCCGGTCAATGGGAAAGGTTTCTGCTCTGAGCGCGCTGTGCTGCTCACGCTGCTGCAGCTCAAAGCGCTTTTACTTGGGCAGAAAACAAACGTGTTGGAGCTGGAGCCCAGGGAACAGCCCAGGTGCTGCCCTTGGAGTCAGCAGCTTGCTTTGTCCCGTTTTGTTGCTTCCCAGGAAGCACTGTAATTAATTAATGAATTCCCAGGAATTAATATAGCTTCTCATTGTGTCCGTGGGCAGGCAGGGTGGAGGTGGGCTGGGATCAGCCCTGGCTGCCCCTGCTGGTGACCTGCACGGCGAAAGGCACCAAAATGCTTAAATTTGGTGGAGCCCAAAAGCCAAACGGTGCTCTCTAAATCAGGGAACCTCCTGCTCGGGGCTCGTGGCCTTGGTGGGCACCTCCTCAAGACACACAAGTGCCTGGGAGGTGTTTAACTGAGCAGCGTGAACCTCTCCCTGCACCGTGCCGGGACGTGGGCACCGCGGGGCTGGGCACTGCTCACCGGCACTTCTCCGTCGTCAGCTCCGTTAGCTTTGATTGCAGCCCTGCAATAATTAACAGAGACAGAGGTGGGTGATTAGCGCAGGTTCCGTGGCACCTCAGACACAAAAGGCAATAATCTAGGTTCAGGAGGGTGCCTCGGCTGGGAGGAACCTCACCGCTTCCAAACCTAATTCCTGAGAAAGGCTAACGCCTGTGCTAAATGGCAGCACGGGTTAATGTAACTGGAAAAGCTGAACAGAATGGGAGCACATTTTGTATTTCCACTGTTTAATGAGTTTGCGTTTCCCCTCCACCCCCGAGAAGTCTGTTTCAGTTTTGTTTCCAGTTATTTCAGCCACGCCAGGCATCTCCCAGGTGGGCAGTGTTTTATGGCTGTCAGGGCTGCAAAGCAACTTGGAGAATATTTACAGCTCAACAAGAATGGCTTTCAGTGATGGATCAGCAGACGGTACATTTTGTCAGATCCATTTTATGCAAAATAGATGTAAACATGTGGTTTGGATTGCTCAATGGTTTTCTCTAACTCTCACATGGCCTGAAATTACACAAGACAAGAATGAATTCATAAGCCAGAATTGTTCAAAAATGCTGTTGTTTTGTTCATAATGCTGATATTGGGAATTATTTTAATAGGAAAACAATTGGATTTGGCATTTGTTTGCTTAACTTAGTGGTTCTTATTTCAATGATGTATGACCAGGAAACTCCCTAGAGGAATAAACTATCCAGCCTTACTCCAAGGTTTTCTGTAACAGAGCCTCCAACTCCGGCTACTTCTGCCTCACGGATTATTGCATCTTTCCCCTTTCCCTCTGATCCCCCAGTATCCAAGCCATATCCCAACCCTCCTGGCCTCACAGAGGACACCCAGCACATGTACTCCTCACTGCTCGCACCCTTCTGCCACCCTCCCTGGCGTCTGCTTTCTTCCAGGTGTTTTCCCAGCACTTTTGCAGAACGTGGGTGGGAACAGCATCACCACCTTCACACCGACAAGTCACCCTTGTCACAGACCATGGACCTTGGCCAGTTTATAAGAAGACTTCTCATGTCTCCCTACCTTGAACTTCTTTCTCGTGAATTTCCTTGAGCTTGTTCAGGAACTCTGCAAAAGTGTCTGTGGTCATGTTCAGGGCTGTGCCGTGCTCCCAGGCTGTGTTGGAAGTGCCTGCTTCCAGTATAAGGATGTCCTTCTCTTTTAAATTATTCAGAATTTAGCCTAGAACAGAAAAAGTGTCCATTAAAAAAAATAAAAATATATATATATATCTTGTGTATATGGCATTTTGCAAAGCCTTAGAAACAGGACAAAGAAATACCTGCCCAACTGCAGAAAGTAAAATAATTTGCTAACCCATACATGGAACAAAAGTAGCATGCTCACCAGGAGGAGGACTCTCAGAGCTGTCCAGCCTGCATCAGCCCAGGGCTGGGACCACAGACAAAGCAGAAGAGCGATGGCTTGGAAAGTGGCATCGCTGCAGGGCATCGCAGAGGGCTCTCACCCTGCGTTTGGGCAGGAGGAGTGTGCGATCTGGGCACCCAGGAAGCACCCTCTGGGTGTGCCAGCAAAGCCTTGCACACCCGCGGAGGACCCGAGCTGCACCACGAGAAGAGGGACATCCCCGTGGGAGCCTTCAGCGTCGCCGCGTGGGAGCTGTGCAAACCCATGAAACATCACGCCGGGTGGCTGAATCATGGCCGTTAATCCCCTTCCCGACAAAGCCACTTAAGCCACGCGGATATTAACGGGGAGCAATCTGCCCCTCTGTGTCTCAGAGGTGACGGGCTGGAGCGGAGCTGTCGGGACTGGAGTTTCGCAGCCCCACGGCAGCACGGGGAGAGCCTCGCAGCCTCCGCACGCTCCCCTTCCCTGCCGGCACCCGCGCGCCTTTATCTGCATGCAGAGCAGAGGTGTGCCTGATCGCCTGCATATGCAAGATGTGGGCATGCAGAGCTGGAAGAAGAAACTTTCCCCTAAAGGGTCTGATTTTAAAAAGAAATGAGGCACGCGCCGGTGAGCACAAGCAGCAAGCTCGGCTTGTGTGCTCTCCCCACGCTCGGCTCGGCGAGACGGCGACCCGAAGACAGCCGGGGTGCATCAGGGCTCCGCTGCAAACCGGGCTCCTTGAACGCTAAACTGAGCAGCTTGCCTTGGCTTTTGAGCAAGTCTTGTACAAACAGACCAGAGATTTTGCTGTTTTGGGGAACAAAGAGACCCCAAACAGCTTTGCTCCCCCTTCCCTGGGCACAAAGCTGCCTTTCCCAGGGCTGGGTGCTCCCTCGCAGCCCGCAGTGCGCTCCCAAACGCAGCGTGGCTTGTTGCGGCTCGCACAGCTAACAGGCTGGCTCGGGATCAGCCACCGTGAAATGGGATTGGGAACCGATCTCTCCTGCTCAACCTCAAGAACCATAGCTTAATAACGAGCCAGGTGAAATTACACCCAGCTCATCTCCCCAAAAAAACCCCGACAAAAAGATGTTAACGAGAGCTCCCTCGGTGTAGCTGGCAGCTTCTGGGGATTGCTGAGTCCTGAACTGGGTGCTGCCTGGGGCGAGGGGCAGGTGGTGAGATTTTCCACTGCCTCTCAGGGCTGCAACCCCGTGTGCTGGCTGGGCAGGCTTTGAAGTGCTCAGGCACTCGTTACCAGCGCTGCAAGGTGGGAAGGTTTTGCACCTGGAAGCGAAGCCGCCGAGGGAGCGTGGGCTCCCGTCGGCTCTCCCTGGTGCTGGATCAGCCCCTGCCCACGCTGCCGTCCCCAGCGCTGCCCTGTCCTGGTGTCACCTTCCCTGTCCTGCTGGCATCTCAAGCAGCGCCAGGGCGTTTCGGTCTGCAGCTGGGATGTCCCGGGAAAGTCACGTCCCGTTTCGCCTCGTGTCAGCCTGCAGCCGGGCAGGCAGATTTGGGCTTGGTGGTGGTGGGAGCTGGGGGCAGGCAGGATATGGGGCCAGGTCCCCATGGGCCATGGGGCAGAGCCCTCCCAGCGGTGCCGCGAGCAGCTGCGGTGACTCAGCGCCGTGGGCAGAGCCTGGCAGGTCAGGATCCGGGGCTGTAATTTTGGCTGGGGTGTGGGCAGCTGCTCTGCTCCCTGCGCACAGCTGCGGCTGTGGCTGGAGAGAGGCTGGGACTCCTCATCCTGATCTTCTCAGCACCCCTGAGTCAGCAGGGGATGCGCGACCTGCCTGGGGCTTTGGTCCTGGGCCTTTGCATGGGAAAGCTCTTGCAAATTTTGGTGCTTTTTGAGCTGCCAGCACCCGTCCCTGTCTGCACATGGGACCTGCACATGGGACTGGGAAGGACCTGGAGAGGAAATTGGGTGTCTGGTCTGTGCGCACCCACAGTTACAAGGAGATGTTGGGGAGCATCAGCCCCCACATTTCTGTACCCAGGATCCATCCTTTCGCCCTGGCGGAGCAGCCCTGCAGGCAGCCCGGGCTCCCAGCAGTTTTGATGTGCTCCCTTCTCACCCTGTGTGCACCAGCCAAGGCGCGAAGCCGCGGCCCCCTGCTCCTCCGCCCCACTCGGGAGGATTTATCGAGGGAGATTTATTGATGAAGACCAGAGCACAGAGACCCCGAGACAGGGGTTTCATTTACAGCCCTGAGCCCTTTCCCGAGCTGTCACCATTAATATACACCCGGCGGCGCTGGATGCGGCCCCGTCGTGGGGCCGGGTGTATTTCACAGTGACGGGTGCCCTCTGCTAACACAGACCCAGGGTTGGGGAGCTCCCCCGCCAGCCCCTAAATCTGGCTGCTTTGGAAAAAGCACCGGGGCCAGTGATAGCTTCACTCCCTTGCTCTCTGTGCGCCTTCCTTCCTCTTTCTTGGGGAGGGAGAGCCACGGGGAGGGTGTTTCCTACCCCCTGCCATGGGGTTTGGGAAGGGGTGGGCTCAGGCAGCGCTGCCTGAGGTTCCCAGGTTCCCAGGGGCTCTGGCCTCTCCTTCCCATCCCCGGCACAGCCGGCGGTGCTCGCATCCCCACCCTCAGCACCGTGTCCTTCCCAGAAGAATAAAGCAGCTCATTAGCTAAATGAGCTTAAGTCATTAAAAAAAAATAAATTCGGGACTCTGAAGTTCTGGCACTGTCGGATCAGCTGAGCTTAATGGATTTATAATCAGATATTTCCCCATCAGCAGTGGTTCAGCTTCACGTTGGGTTTATGCACTGTACCTTTCGCTGTGTGACTGCTGGGCAGCGCTGTTCTCACTACCCAAACTTTCTTCTGTTGGCTACCCCGCTATGTTCCTGGTCTAATTTTAGAAGCATAAATTGAATTTATACTCAGAAAAGCCGCCTGATCACTCATGGAAAATCTGCAGTGCTGGGAGTATTTTGCAGGCCAGCGTGAAGCCGATCTGCTTTGCCGATGAACTGTGCGCTTGGCAGATTTGGGGGAGTTTATTTCTGCTGGCAATTGTTTATTTGTACGGCCGACGAACGTGGCACGGGCTGTCCCACCAAGCACTTGCTCTCTGCACACCGGTCGTGTGTGCGGCTGCTGGGTGGGGGCCGGCACATTGGAACCCCCCCGACAGGAGCGACAGGAGGAGCAACTTCAGCTCTCACCTCCGCCTCGCACAACCCGAAAATCCTCGATGAAGCCGGGCTGCTGCTCTGAGCGGCTCCATCAGCGCCAAGAGCAGCCTGGGGGTGGTTTACAGACAGCCCTCGCTGCAGACCCCCTGCCCCAGGGTCACCTGCACCAGTTTTTGGCTTGGGGTGCTGGCTGGGGATGCTGGCTCCCAGGCCATCCCGAGCCCCAGAGGGGCCACGAGGCTGCAGCCGCCTCTCCAGCCTTTTGGGTTTCCTGCAGCTCTCTGTAACACTTGCCCATTGCTGCAAATGAGGGACAGTGGCACAGGCTGACACGGGGCTGCAGGGCACAGGGGATATGCTGCCCTGCTCAAGGGTAGGTAGATGTGCCCCATTTCAGGGCAAAAACAGGGGCGAATCCAGCCTCAAGTCCCAACCTGCGCACCTATTTACTTAAACCCCATAAAGTCTGCGTTGCCATAATACAACACAGCCCCTGCCTTAGTGAAAGCAGCAGCTCAGCTTCTCCCCCACCGCTGTGGCCCTTTTGGAGGCAGCTTCTGCTTCTCTAACCCCTGTGGCAGCCACCAAAGCAATGTAGATTTTATTCAATAACGTTATTACTGCCCCAAATACCCCACCTGATGTGTGCAGCAATGCGGTTGTGGGATCCCTAAGACAGGAGAGGCTGGTCCTCTGCAGTACGTGAACATGCCCAGGAACTGGACTTTGGATTTCATACAGGGGGTGAGCATTTATGGGACTGAGGCGGGCGTTTACAGGATCTCTCCTTGCACCTTCCCCAGCTGGGAAGGGGGCTTTGCCCTCCTGCCCTCCAGTCCCTGCCGTCAGCAGCTCCCTGTTGCTTTGATGAGGTTTAGCAGCAGATTTCCATCCTGCTCCCCACATGGGACGGCCACATTTGGACCCTCTGGCCGTGCCGTGATGCTGCTCAGGGCACGGTGGGCTTGGGTGGATGCACGGGGAGCGAGGGCAAGTCTGTGTGCCTGCACGAGGGCTCAGAATAGGAAAGAAAATAGTCACTTATCTGCCTGTGCATCTCGGGATAACCACAGCTTCTATAAACATTGCTTAATTAACACCTCAAAATGCTCTGGGAAGTGGGTAATGAAGCATTATCGCGTTTTTCAGGTGTTTTAATTGAGAAGCGGTGAGGCTCAGGGAATAGCTCAAGGCTCTGTCGGGAGCAGAGGCGCAGCTGCCTCCTCCCAGCCCAAAGCACCCAAAGAACCCAACACTCCCTTGGCCTCCCCCTTCCCCCCCAAAAAAAGCTGGGGGGAGCGGGAAGGAGCTGCCCTGGGGAGCTGGGGAGCGATGGAGTCAGCCCATGGCCCTGTTACGCTGTGTGCATTGTAGCACTTTGGTCCTGTTCTCCCCTCCTCGATGGAAGAAAACCTCGAAAGCAACGTGCTCTAGAGCCCACACTGCTCCTGGTGGATGGGGAGCCCATTTCTGCCCTGGGTTTTATCCTGCAAGGTTCCTGGGTTTTATCCTGCAAAGCTCCTGGGTTTTATCCCGCAAAGCTCCTGGGTTTTATCCCGCAAAGCTCCTGGGTTGCTCTTGCCCTGCTGGGGGCTGAGCAAGGCTGCAGCAGCACCGGGACACCTCGGGGGCTCGCCTCTGCTGGGCCAGCTGCTGGAAACCAGCTGCTGTGGGCATCTGCGGTCCTGCACGAGCAAGTGGGTCTTGTACGGGATGAGGGGTGTGAAAATCCATCGTAACCACGCTCGCATAAACCGGCGCCTCTGTCCCTGCTGTGGCACAGTGTGCACGGCCATCGTGAGCCAGTCTAACACAAATGAAAAGAATAAATCTCTCTCCCCTGGATACAACGCAGATAATGAAGTCCTTAACTGAATCAGCTTTTCTCTTTGGTGCTGTTTATAATAAGAAACATTCGGTCCTGCAAAACCATACTGGATGCTGGTTGCACTTGGCTGGGGGAGAGAGAGCCGCGGCGCTTCTCCTCCCCGGGAGCTATATTAAACCCCCTATATTAAATCCAGGTCCCCTGCTGATGGGGATGCCCCGATGGGGGATTTGGTGCCTGATTTGGGGTGAGGGGTTTGCTGGGGTGCTGTGAGGGGCCCTTTCGTTTGCAGGGATCTGCTCCACATGAGCTGCACTCGCTGCTCCGTTCTTGGGCAAGAGCTCACGCCTTGGGTTTCCCTGCACATTCCTCACGGCTCTTCCAAAGCAACAGTGGAGTAAATCTCCGGATTTTGCTTCTCTGCTTTAAAGGTTCCTTTTGGCAATTTCAGCAACAAGAGGATTTCAGCTGTCATGCAGACGAGGTCTCCTCAGGTCGAGCAGAAGCGGGGCAGGAAGGGTGGATGCTTTCTGCTCCTGGCCAGGTGTGGGAGCCAGGTTCCCATCGCTGAGAGTGGTACAGGAGCACGCTCGTGGGGAAGCGGGGCAGGAATAAAGGAGCTGCCTCCAGAAGTCCTGGAGAAGCTTTGATCAAAGATACCAATGACTAATTCCCCTAAATCTCCATCCTGCAGGAATTCCTGCAGCTCATGGCAAAACAGATGGGAAGTCTAGTGGAGGTAAAGTGCCCGACGCCTCGGATTTGGAGGAAAAAACCCACCCAGCCTCATCCAGCCAGGCTGTGCCTTCCCTGCCCCGTACAGCAGCCCCCAGCTGCAGGCAGCTTTGCAGCAGAGCCCGGCAGCTCCTGCCTCAGCCCCCGCTGCGGCGCAGTTTGCAGGCTAGCTGGGACTTGTGCTCCCTCGCCGCTGCTGAGCGCATCGGGGGCAAAGTGCAGGGGAAGATGCCGTCTTTGGGAAATATTTTGCATGCCCAGCTATTCTCTTCTGCTACTCTTAGGCTTGCACAGAACCACGCTTTCTCCCCTGGCTGCTGCATCTAAAGATAACGGGGTGCTTGACCCTCTCCAGGGCTCTGCAGGGAGCTCCGCTCTGCCTGGGCTTTAGCCCTGTTGTGGCACCACGGCTCTGCCCTGCACGGTGCCATCCCAGCAGGACAGCCTCAGCCAGGCATTTTTATGGGCTGAGGCATCTGTTTGTCTCAAATGCTTGGTGACACATTGCTGATGGGGACACTTTGCTGCCCAGGCTGGCTTTTGAAACAATACCACGTGCTAGTGTCCTGTGTCCTCCACCAGAGCACACGGGAGGATGTGTGCTTGGCTCCCCTGTGAGCATTTTCAGGCCTTTCTGCATCGTGGGACCATCCCAGCAGCAAAATCAGCAGCAAAAGCAATGTGCATGGACACAGTCCCCCCCCTCACCCCCCCATCACATCCTTCAGCCTGGATTTAAGGGAGGGGAGAGCAGGGAGGGGACTGCAGCCTGTGGGCTGCTCCGTAGCCCTGGCAATAGAGATGTGGTCAATTTAGGGTGGGAAAACGGGGATGGGAAGGGAGCCTGACAACCCCACTGGAAGCTATCTGCTGCTGAGCGCGCCCGTGGTTTGGTGCAGCCCAGTGTGAGATGCTGCATGGAAGGGGTGGAACGGGGCGATGCCCCAGGAGCTGGGTGTTGACACTCAGGGCAGCGGTGCCACCTGCCCAGGACAGGCACTGCCACAAACCCCCGTGCTCCTGTGGCTTGTCCCGGTGTGACCGAGGACGCGGCTTTGTCACAGCCCCGGATATTTGCTCAGAGAAAGCCTCCGGTCCCTGCTCTTTAAATACAAATGTGACCGGACTCCCGACTACTGGCACACAGCCCGACACCGTAACCTGCCCCGACACTCGTGCAGGCACTGCACTCATCCCGAGCGTGAGCTGGGTGCCATTTCTTTGCATTTCAAATCCCAGCGACGTCCCACCGCCCTTCCCGCCCAGATGGAGAGGCCAGAGGAGAAGGGTTTGCTGGCGAGGTGAGCCCAGTGGTGCTGGGCAGGCTCAGCCCTGCTCCCTGCCGACCCGTCTGCCCGCTCCCTGCAGCGCCAGAGCCACCGCTCTGCAGCACGCCTGCAGCTCCCCGCCTGCGAGGAAAACCCAAATTTCCTCCGCGAGCCCAGAGAGGGGACAGAAAAGCAAGCCAAGCCGTGCCACTGCCCCTCGGACGGGAGCAGGGCCAGGCTCCTGCTGCCGGCACCAAGTGACAGCACTCCCCGGAGCGCTGCCGTGCGGTTTTGGGGCACTTCTCCAGGCACAGCCCCCCCCAAAGCTCCCTCCCCAGCTCCGTGCGCCGAGTGCCAGGGGACAGATAAAAATCGGTGCGGGCACCATACTCACGGCGGGGGACTGCCTCTGGGTGTCTCTCCCTCGACTCCTGTGGCTCAGCTAAGCCGGGATCAGGACAGTCACCTGGGACACGGGAGGCAGAAGTGAGCAGTGTGGGTGAACTCGCACAGACAATAAGCCATAATTTTTTCTTTGCAGTCCGACTGGCTCTGCTGGTTTGCGATTCTTTGCCCCGGCAGCAGAAAGGAGGCAGAGCGCGGCTGAAGCTGCTGAGCAGGTTCTGCTGTAGCACAGAAAAAGCGGCAGGACCAGTAGGGTTTGAACCCAGATAGAGATTTGATTGTTTTCCCATAATTACAGCCCAACCTGCGCTGTTGGTTGGAGTCAATCACATTAGCAAACAGACCCATTTAAATAATTCAGCCACCATTAAGGTGGGAATTTCTGCTTTTTACGTAACGTGGCCCTTTCGGAGTGGAAGAGCACAGCGACAGAGGCATCCTGCCCTACTAAACCCTTGAGCACCCATAAGGCTAACTCAGAGGGATGTTGCCTACCTGCAGGGCCACTTCTTGGGGGGGCAGCGTGGACCAGGGGCTGCCTTTGGCCTCGGCTCCCTGCTGTGGCAGGGCTCAGCACAGGGCACGCAACACGGCCATGCAGCAAACAGCCTGGGACAGGAGAAGGGACGTGCCCAAATCGACACCTCTGGCTGCTTGCAGGCGCAGGTAGAGAAAAAACCCGTGGTCTCTGAGTGCCTCTCGGGGCACCCTGGGGTGGGGGAGCAGCAGGGGAAGGCTGGGTGATGTGGGTGCTGATCCTGGCCGGCAGCCCCAGCCCGGGTTGTCTCCCCGCTCCGGCTGCTGACACAAGCAGCTTCCAGCCCAGCTGTGGGCTGGCAGAGCCGAAGGCGACGTGGACACGTCCTGAGCCTTTGAAGTGCAGCTATTTCAGCATCCCCCAGAAAAATGCTGGCATCAACTCCCCTGCCCGGCCCAGTCCCACCAGGCTGGGCAGGTCCAGCTTCCCCCGCGCTGCCCCGCGTCCCCGCGGCTGCTGCGAGCCCAGGAGGTGTGCGCTTGCAGAGCGCATGTGCTCACCACCAGCATGGCACAAAGAAAAAGCAACAGAAAGTTGTCACTGACGTGTTCAAGAAGCAGAGGGCACGTCCTGCTTGGCTGAGAGCCGCCTGGTGAGTGCAGGGCCCCGCTGGTGCAGATGCCTGTGAGCGCGGCTCTGCAGGAGGGATGCACCCACATTGGTTAGCAGGACGTGAAAGCTGAGGAAGGTTGTTCCCCCGGGATATTTCCAGGGCTGTTGGGTAGGGAAAAGGGTTGGGAACATTCAGCTGAGCCCCTTCTTTGAGTTACCCACTGGGGAAGCCCCACAATGCTGCACATCCCCAGATCTCAGCTCCCCCCGCCAGTCAGACCCCGTCGCTGTGTAAATCCCCATCCGTCCACCGGCAGCAACATCCCCACGCCGATTTACACCCCAGCTGCTGAGCTGGCTGCTTAAGTAAGCCCAGCGCGGCGCTGAGCATCCTTGGCAGCGTTTCCTGCAGCAATCGCGCCGGCGATCTGCAGCTCTGCTGCCAAACGTCGGCTTCGGGCTCCACCGGTGGCACGCGGACGGGTCGGGCAGGCGGGGACCAGCCGGGGCTGCCAGGAATGCGGCTGCACGCCCACGCCATGGAAATGGGCGGCAGGTAAACAAGCAGCCGCTCGGCGAGCTGTGGTCCTCGGCGGACCTGTAGGGACTGTTTGGCGGTTGCTCATCCTGCACGAAATTCCCGGCTCGTTCCTCTGCGAGAGGGACGGAGCAAGGGGCTACGGGGGGGTTGTTTTCACCCAACACTTCTCACAAGCCATCTGCGGCGGGCTAAAGGAAGCTCTTGCTTTTATTCCCTTCTCTTTCCTTTTGGGCTGTTTGCTCTACAAAGGGATATGGCAATTAGAGATTGATTGCTTGGTCCAGCCCAGTACCTCAGGCTGATGTCTGCGGTGGTGGAGTTAATGGCAGCCCCACGGAAGAGGCATCCAGCCGTGCTTGGACCAGCCTGGCAGGGCAGCAGGGAGGCGCAAAGCCCTGCCGGATAACCAGCAGCAGCCAGACCTCCGAGTGGGACACGCGGCACCGGTCGTGGGGGCACCGCCACCGCCAACGGTGCAGCTGCTGTGCTATCTGCAGCATCTCCCACGGAGGTTTTGGGAAAGGAAAGGGTAAAAGGAGGGCTCGGTGGCACGGGCTGCTGGTGGGTGGATGGGCTGTGCCACCCACGCAAGCTGCAGCAGCGAGGAAACTCGAGGCAGGTGCCTGGACGGGTTGTGGTGATGTGTGAGAAGGCAGAATAGGCACTGCTGGGAAGAAGAAAGTGATGCGTTTTGAAATGATCTCCACCTTGTCTTACAGATGTCTATTGGAGATCACGCAGGCTGCCTGGAGAAACCGTGATTGCATCAAAGATTATCCTGCTCCCAGGCTGGAAAGCAAAAAGATCTGGACAGGAACTCTCTTTCTTTCCAACTGAGAATTAAAATATATATATAAATAAATAAAAGGAAAGGGGAAAAAAATAAATCAAGCACTTTTTCTAGGAAAAAAAAAGAGTCTTCTAAGCAAAGAAACATGAAACCACTACTGCAACCTGGAGATATCTGATCAAGACTGAGATAGGCGGCTGGGACTGGAAACCAGTGAGGCGAGAGCGTTGCTGCACGGGCAGCGAGGAGGCTCGGCAACAACGGGGCTGCCATAGGCAGTGTGGGAGAAGGTCCATCAGACAGCGGTATCTAGGAAAAAGCAATCTGGTTTGGTACTCCTCTGAACTGAATCTTTTTGTACGGCAAGGCCTGTTTTTCCCCTTGTTAGTGCACTGCTCACCCTGCCGAATCCCAGCTCTTGCCATTACCGGACGAGACAAGAAGGCTGTTCCAGCCTATTTGCTGGATGGAAAGGACGTGACCAAAATCACAGGGGGAGATCAGAGAAGAGCAGAGCAGAGAGAAAAATAGCAGTGAAGGACAGAGAGGAGAAGGTCAGAGATGAGAAGAAGAAATTAGAAAAAAGAAGTCCAGGATTACTAAAGAAGGGAAGGTCTGGGAGTGTCAGAGAGGACCAGAGTGTCAAAGAATGTCAAACAAGGCCAAAGAAAATTAAGAGAAAGTTCAGTGATGTTGGAAAAACTCAGAGAAGGCAGAAATAAGGAAGAAAGAGGGCCAGGGAAAAGAAGAGCAGGGGTGGGAAGATCAGGGATGAAGAGATTTAAAAAATAATATGCGAGCAGAGAGGAGACCAGGAGGCCAGAGGAAAGATGGCCATAGAAGATCAAAGAATATTTTGAAGAGGTCAGTAAAAAGAGAAGAGAAGATGACAGAAGGCAATAGGAGAGTAGGTGAGAGTTAAGGGAAAAAAAAAAAAAAAAAAAAGACCAGAGAAGACA
Source organism: Anser cygnoides (assembly GCF_040182565.1). Lineage (NCBI taxonomy): Eukaryota > Metazoa > Chordata > Aves > Anseriformes > Anatidae > Anser > Anser cygnoides. The sequence continues at coordinate 3,542,003 of NC_089888.1, read as the reverse complement.
AAATAAGAGGTCAGGGAAGAGAACGTCCAAGTAAATCTAGGGATGCTAGAGCCAACTTCACCTGCGCCAGCCCCATGGTGTGCATCTCCCCACCTGCTAACCTAACTCTGGGGGGCCCCAGTGCCATTCTGATCAGTATTTTGGGACCAAAAGACATAAAACAGAACCCCAGGCTGCCATGAGGAGCCCGAAGTGTCTGCCCGCCCCCGGGCAGGGTGAGCAGCAGGAGCACCCCCTGCAGTTCTTGGTGGCATTGCCAAAGTTCTCCTGCCCATCCCTACTTCCATTTAGATGTAAGGCCTCTGTCCTCTGCTTGTCTTGCACCTGCCCTGCCTAAGGGCTGCCTTTTTGCAAGAAGCACTGTCCTTATCCCCGTTACAGTGCAAGCAGAAAATAAATCAGGGTTAGGCAGAAATCAGGACCTACCAGTGCAGCGGCATGCAGGGCAATTAAGGACCAGAGCTCCAGATGTCTTTGGTGATCTCAGGCTGGAGATCCAGCATGAAAACATCTTTTTCTCTTGTTAACAGTCATCTATCTCAGTGAAGATTAAAGAAACGTTTTTTCCAGGCTTGCAATCATCATTGCCTTGTCAGCGGGGGCTCTGGCATTTTCGCAGCCATGCTGAACGCGGTTTCTCTGAAGGAATCATTAGCATGTGTCAAGTCAGTGGGAATTTGGGCAATACATCCTCTCCCTCGTTTGGAAGTGATGTGGTCTCTGCGCACAGAAACCTCGCTGGAAGTGACGGCTCCACCTGCACAGCTTTCCTGGGAAGCCGAGTGAGGCGAATGCGATCATCCATGGCATGCAGGGATGCATGCTAAAAGTGGTAATTGCAGGATATATTTGCCTGCACCAAAGAATCTTCCTATGGACTGTGCAGGACTTTTCCTTTTGGTCCATCAGTGGCCAAAAGGCAAATGTCCCCTCGCTTGGGGCCCAAGTGGGGTTTGCATTGATGAGGACGAGCCTAATGCACCATGGCTGAGGTGCTGCCGCCCCATTTCTGGCCTTGAGTCAACAGCAGCCGTCAGGAACAAGCCTGAGGGCCCTTCAGAGCCTGATCCTCCCGGGACTTTTCATAGAGCCCCATAGGATCGAACGCGCCCAGAGCTTTCCTCAGCAGGAGCAAGCAGATGGGAGCAACACCCCTGGGCTCACCGCACGCTGCAGAAAACAGGCAGGAACGAAGGCCAAAAAAAAAAAAAAAATTAATTAAAAAAGAAAAGCGATATAGAGCAAAGCAGGCACATTTCGCAGCGGGGCGGCCTGGGGTACTGCAGAGCAGCACAAGTAGCAGGCAGCGTCCACCAGGGGCTGCTGCCGGCTTTGGGAAGCGGCCGGCGGAGCCCGGAGCTGCCCGGCGGAGGCTGAGCGGGAGCCCCGCCGAGGGGGCTCGGGGGGAGGCTGCGGGGGCCGGGGCGCCCCTGGCCCCTCGGCCCTGCTCCCCACTTTGTCTCTCTCCTATACACCCGCAGCAGCAAGGAAACGGGCTCCCTGGGGCAGGGGCTGGCGCTGGGCACTCAGGGCGTGGGGTGACAGGGAGCTTCTGCAACCCCTGCTCGGAAAAGCTGGTTTTAAGGCTTTACCTGCCTCAGATTTCCCTTACAGAAAGATAAAAAAAAAACAGATTGGCTGGGAGAAAGGCCACTCCGAGTGTACCTGTGGCACAGAGTAAATTCTATTTTTATACAGGTTTTTTCCTCTCACCATCTGCTCCTGGAGGGCGTAGCTCAGCTTCTCTGAGCTGTCCCACTGATTTCAGAGCCAGCAGCTACTGCTTGCAAACCTCCAGTCATGGTTAGCAAAGCAGAGCAAAATGCATGTCAAGGAAGAGGATGAACTTGCCCCTTCGGGAACTCCTGGAATATTTAGACCCACAGAAAAGGGTAGCTTTTCCTGGACCCAGCAGCTTCATGCCGACACGGCAGTGCTGCAGGGAGCGTGCATGAGCTAGGAAAGGCTATTGCTGCAAAGATGTTCAGCATGAGGATATTGGTGCTGTTTGAGCAGCTCTTTCCTGGCGAGCACTGAATCTCACAACCCAGCCTGCATGAGATGTGGCATGAGATCCAGCATGAGATCCAGCACGTGGCCAGCATCACCCCAGCAGTGCCAGTGCTGGCAGATGTGCCCTGTAAAGCCAACAGAGGAAACTTCGAGTCTCGTAGAAATGGCGGAACCAGTCAATTTTTATCCTTTGCCTCTCAGAATGGAAATACATTGTCCGGTCTGAAACAGGAGGTGGGCAAATTTCCTGCAATAAAATCCTCCTTTCCTTCTCCGGGCTAACGCTGCCAGCCCTGGGCCTGGATGCGCACCGGCGAGCTGCGGTCACGCTTCATCCTGCTCGCACCGGTGCTACTTTGCCCTTTAGCTGTAATTTTTCCCTCGGTTGGAAGGAGAAGCAGATGAGTCCTTTCCATGTTGGCTCAGTTTTCTTTCACCTTCTTGAACCTGCAACATCTGGGTTGCAAACACTTGGGGCGAGCGGCGCTTGCCTTCCAAGGTGCTGCAAACGTGCAGGAGAGTACAAAGGCATCAGAAAACTGGGTGGCAGCTGTTCTCAATGAAGCACAAAACGATGATGGAAACGTAACTGTTGATGTCCGGCTTTGGCACAACTTGTCTAGTCAGGAAACACGTTGTAAGTTTTCATGATCCCACCTAAATTCACCTGCTCCTATCCCTGTTCCTCAGATTTCCCCAATAGCCCAGCACATGAATATCAGATACCCTAAGAAATAACCTGACCCACCCCATAATAATCGGGTGCTTTGAGGGAACACTGGCATCCTGGACCCTGTGCCCAGCTCTCACCGCCATGGAGGACGCTGATGAAATTTGGGGGTTTTAAGCTGTTCCTCCCCAATTACGGGGGGCAGCTGGGTAGCCCCTCATCCAGCTCCCATCCCAGCTGGACCACAGTGCTGGTCCCGCCCCAAATCCATTTTTTTTTCCCTGGGGAGAGGCAAACTTCATCTGTTTTCAGCTGGCTCCCTCTTGGCTGAACCGGGGAGGACCCCGCTGTCCTCTGACACGTCTTGGCTCTCCTTTAGGCGGTCATGACTCACGGCTTGAGAAACCCTGCATGAAAGAGTCCTTCCTATCTCTTACTCCTCTGTCTCTGCTCTGTCTCCTACAATATCCATTTTCCCTTGCTCCTCCCTCCTCCTCTGGCCAAAACAAAATAAAAAATTAAGTGTGAATTTCAGAGCCAAAGATGCTTTTGGTTTTTTTTTAGGCGGACACCAAGAAGTGAAGAAAAAACCCTTCCTGTTGATTACAGTCCCATGAAAATGGCTCCAATTACACAGAGAGTTTGGCAAATTGCAGAAGATGCAAATGTCAATTGAAGAAACTCTGGCAGTAAATATTTTTCACAACTACTTTGTTAGCAAAGGTTTTCATTGGAACGGCTCCGGCTCTCAAGAGCGGAGGAGAGATGACAGGTCTGTATTTTTGGTAGGCTTCAAATGTTTTGCCTGTAAAACACAACTATGTCATTTATCCCTCTGTAATTAATTCATCATTAATATCTCGGTCTTCAAGACAAAAAAACTTATTTTGAAGTTGATTTCTGGAACGAGCCCTTGGAGCAAGAGACGTTTTACTGTTCTCATCTTCCAGGCTCTCCTCAACATGTTATCTCCACCTGAACAACCAGTGTATGAAGCCTGAAAGCACCAAGTCACATTTTTTAATTTTTTCCCTCACTGTTTCCATTTCTCTTCCCCATGATGGGAAACCAGGAGTGGTGGTGTGTGCCCATCTTGTGCCTGCCACCCTCGGCTGATGTCACAGGAGACGATGGAGAGGTCTCACCGTGGTGAAAGGCAGGAACAGGTCTCCTGCCACTAATTCACCACTGGTTTCTCATCACTCTCCCAGCATCTAATGACCCCCTTTAAGGCCCGGTTTGCAGTGGTCTCCGACCAGCAATTAGGGAATATAAAGTAGCTCTCCACCAAGGAGGATGCAAAGAAAAACTGGGTAGCCTCCAAACCCAGAAGGTGAATAAAAGGACTCGGCTAAACGAGCGCCGTGCTTACACATACAAATTGCTAAGCTGGTGCTAGCAACATTATGTTTTCCTTCTAGGGCCAAAATCGTTGGAAATGTAAGATTTGCCCTAGGGCCTCATCGCTAATCTGCCGGGCTGTGTGATGTAACCCTTGAAAAGTCGTGTGTGCAGTTGTGCAATGGCTGGGGCTGCACGAAGCGGTGATTTACGTCCCTTCCTCACGCGCACCTTGTGTGGTTGCAGGGACCTCCATGAATTTTTGCTCTCTAAGTGTAAAAGCTCCTTTTGGGAATGCGCTGTCTTTGGGCCAATATCTCTGCTGACCTGCGCCAAGGGTTGGGCCAAAACCCTGACTTTGCAGCCCTGGGTTTGCAGGGTCCTTCTCGAGCCCTGTGAGCCTCCTTCACACGTGTGTGCCCATGTTGCTGTCAGAAGATGCCAAGCACGTGCCCACGTCCCATGAGGATGCCCGGGGATGGCTCCCATCTCCTTCACCTGCCCCAGATCTCCATCTCCTGCCCCAATAAGCTGCAAAACCACTGCATGCCCGCACTCCTGCATCCTGACTCCCATGCAGGGGGATCCTTTCTCCTCCCGCTCATTTTGGGGAGTCCTTTAGCAATTCCCCAGTGTGGCCTGATGGAAGACATGCCCACTCCATGATCCTTGCAGGAATGAGCACGCAAATAAAGCCCGAAGGTGCAGGGCTTCACCGCCCGCCTCCCTGCCTGGCCCTGCTGCTCGCAGGGCCGTGATTTATGCTTTGATTTGCGAATGTCTCTTCCTGCCAGGTGATCGCATGGGTCCTTGCCTGCACATTATTTTCGCATTTGCTTTTGCTTCCCTTCCCACCCCCATCCCCATCCCTCACAAAATGGTTTTCATTTTTATTAAAGCAATTTATTCTTGAGGCTGCCAAAGGCTTATCAGGTTCGGCATACGTTCAGACAAGTTGTGCCTGGCGATTCGGGGGGAAGAAAATGAATGAAAGCAACAACACAGGGGCGGCCGAGCAGGGCTGGGGCGAGCGTGGCCGGGATCCAGCGCAGAGATTTTGGCTCCAGGCGAGGGTGGAGGTCAGGAGCAGACAGCCTGCGCCGAGCGAGGGAGGGACAGAAAAGGGGCAAAGGGGATGGGGGGAGACATTTAGACTCCCTCCAGCTATGTGCAACGGCATCGCTGCCAATCCAGAGCTGCTGGTATTCCAAATGGCACTTGGAGAGGCACCTCTCCCCATGTGAAGGCATGTTCCTCAATGCTCCTTTAAGAAACTCCTTGGAAACATGAAGAGAAGACGAAATCTTCCTGACGAATTAATTTTCTCCCTCTGCCTGACCCGTCAGCCTACACTGCCAGCAAAGCTCCCATTAGCTTCGGTGGAGTTTGCCAACATTTGCTCAGATCCAAGACCCGTAGAAATCCACTGGAGCCTTTCCATTGATTTCGAGGAGCTCCGGGTCAGGTCTTCTGACTGCGGGATGAGGCGCGGGGTCTGGGCGCTGGCGCGCGGCTCGGAGCCTGCTGCTGAGTGATGAGCTGTTGGACGACGTCTTCATCTCTGGGCAGGGCCGGGAGGAGGGACGGCGATGCTAAGTGGAACCATCCTGGAGTGAAGTCATTTGTTTCGCCGCGCTCTTTCCCTTCTCCCGAAGGCTCCCGGGGAGGGGGATAGTAGCTTGAACGCTGCGATGTATGCTGAGACCAAGGCTTTGTTCCCTTGTGTTCATGTTCCCATCTATCCTCAGCCCTGGAAGAGCTGCTCTGTCCCTGAGGCTGTCACCCACGGTGGTGCCACCACCACAGCCCTCCTGCCGCTGCCATCCTCAGCCCTGTGGCCCTGCCCGAAGGGAGCAAAACCCCTCTGCACCGGCAGTTTTCAAGCGCTCCTCGAGAGGCAGCTAAACACGGCTTTTATCAGCGTATGAGAGCTTGCAAAGATAACGCTTCAAAGAAAACACGTTCTAAATACACCTTTAAAAGCCTTAAAATGTAATTCCATAAATGTTTGTGTTACTTGGGCGAGAGATAAAGCCAAGTGGTATTGCCGAATTGCAGCGGGGCCGAATACCTGCAAACTTCCCCCGTGTCGCTATCAGATGAATGGCTCACTTATTAACCCCTATCTGCGTGCGGCGGGGCCCTTCCCTTTCGCACTGATCCTTTCCCCCTCTGCTCCGTGGTGCTGGCTCTGTTCGCTCCTGGCTTTGCCGCTCCGCTAGGACACGGGTGCTGGTGCAAATCGGAGCAAGATCCCAAATTTAAATCCTTGGCGTGACGTGGCACATCATAACAAAGCATGGCACATCTTAACAAAGCGTGGCACATCATAACAAAGCATCACGCCGGCACCTTCAGGAATATTAAGCCTCGTGAGCACCAGCCCCAAAAAGCTATTTCAGGAGGTGAGGCTGCCCATCCTAGCGCACGTGCGACCCTCCAGCCGCAGGGGCTGGACTTGGCCATTAGTGCAGGAGTTCGTACTTCTCCACCAAACCCTCCCTTGACTCCAGCAGCCGGGCAGGGGCAGGTTTGCGTCCGAGGGGCTGCGAGCTGTGGGGTTTTGGCCTGAGTGAGGAGTTTCCAGCAGAGCCCACAGCCCCAACCCCGTGGCAGGTCCCGCTGGCAGGACTAATGGGCTGGGACTGGGAATCGATGGCGGTGCAGAGGCAGCACAAATCAATCTGAGCTCTTGTCTGATGCACAAAAACTCCCGGTGTATCCTTCAGTGCACTTAGTCTTAAATAATTAACATTATTCTTAAGGCGCTCTTTCCTTTAAGACCCCGAATGCACCTTTCTCTGTATTTAACCTCTGCAGATCACTTTTCAGCACTTACTTCCTTGCAAAACAAACCCTGCGGATTTCTTTGGATGCCAGAAAGCAAGAGTTTGAATATTTGGGTTAGATCCAGAAACATTTCCCTCTCCCTCTAAGCCAGAGAAAAAGGCATTTGCAACCCCTTTGTACCGTGCAGCACAAAAATCTGCTTGGAGAAAGAGGCAAAGGGTGGGCTGGGCTGGGCCGGGGTGCTGGGCCCCTGCCCTGTTTGCTGCCACCAGCACCCAACAACCCCAGCAAAGACAGCAAAGAAAACAGATTTTCTTCCCCCAAACCCGCACCATCCATAGGGAACCTTGATAACCATTACGCTACGCAGGGAAGGGGCTCAGCATCCCCAAGGCGGCAGGGAGGCAGCTGTGAGCATCCTGCCCAGGGGGCTGGGAGATCGAAATCCAGAGTCAACAGAGATGAAACATCACAGAGAAGGAAATCCTGTGTTTTCTCTCAAGGAGATGTTTTCTCTCCTTTATCTAGCAGGCAAGCTATCTAGGCTGTGTATATGTTAGCTGTCAGTGCCCGGGACGATTAACATATTCCTTTCTGCTCAGCGTCTGAGGGCAGACTCAGCCAAGGCAGTGCAATGGATGCAGTGGCTCCATGAGCAGCCCGAGTGGTGGAGGAGGCCCCGTGCTTCTCCAGAAGTCCTCTTTGAAACCCAATTCTACGCTTGCCTAAGGGTCCTGGTGATCAGCAGGAGTCCCCGGTGTGCAGGGCTGATGGATCAGTGCTCTGGCACGGCGAACCGGTAAATAAATGGCTTAATTATTTCCGTAATGTCTCCTAATGACCAAGGAAAAACAACTACTCCAAGCCCACCCAGAGGGTCTGGTGTCAAACACTTCACCCTGTGCTGATTGTTAGTGGGTGCCCAAAATTCAAGCTGATAGGAGGGTGTCGAACGGTGATGGGCAGGAGGAGGTGCCCGGGGGGGCAGATGTCAGCCCAGGGCTTTGCTGCCCGGAGCTCCTCAGCCCGTGGCTGTGTGTGTCCTGCTCTGGTCTCTACCAAAGCAGCCAGCTCTGCTTGCTGGGACTGTCAGCTTGTGAGAAGAAAACACATCAGAATACTGCCCCTATGTTTACTGCATGCAAAGCAGGGCTCTGGGTGATGGGGCTCTGTGCACCCCTAGGGCTCTTTCCCTGGGGATGCTCTGCCTTGGTGGAGATGCCCGCTGAGGAGGTACAGTGGGTACGCAGGGGCTGCCATGGGTTATACGGCTGTGTCAGAGGCTGCTCGTACAACACAACATCAAGAATGCAGAGGACCACAGGGGTTAAATAATTAGGAATTAATGACCCTTTTTGGCTGAGTTATGGAGCAGGAAGATGTCTTCAAGGTGGGGTGGGCAGGCGTGGTTTACGATAAGCATCGTGAGGAGAGAGAAGCAGGTGAAGGCACTGAAAGCATCTCTCCCTGCTGCCTGTGAGGGCTGGATAAGGCTCCACGGGTGGAAACCGCTCCAAATGCCCCACAGCTGGGCACCAAAATGCTGGGACCGGGGTCTGCTGTGCTGCAGGGGGCCGGACCGTGCAGGCAGACAGGTCACAGCACCGCAGAGGAGAAGTCGGTGCCCAGTACCCTCGCTGCACTCCTGACAAAGAAATGCTCCGGTTTGCTCCAAGCTACCAGCAAAAGCCCAGTTACAGCAACATTTTCCAGTGCGGCACAAGACCAGATAACGAACAAACCTCCTCTTCTTGCTGGCCAGGATGCCTCGTTTAATCGCAGACAATTTTACCTGGCTCTTATGCTTTTACTTCTACAGGAGCCGAGTGGTGCCGAGGCTCCCAGGTCACCATGTCCATTCAGTCCTCGGTGGAAACGAGGGAGATATTTCTTTCGCCGCGTGACATCTTTGTGGCATCAATTGCCTCATGTTTTACAACGCTCACTTGCAGTGTGCTCTGTGTGCATGCAAGCACTGATAATTTTTTTGGCTAGCGGTGGCATTAAATCATCAGATAAAAACTAATGAAGGAGAGAGCCAGAAGATGTGATGATGATGAGGGGGAGGGATTCAGAGCAGCAGAGGGGGGCAGCCATCACCCAGGCAGGGCTGCTGAATTTATGTGTGTGTTAATTAACATTTTGACTCATTAAGCATGGCTCATTGTACGGCTTCATTGATGGGAAGGCAATTTCGGAGCTGGTGCTGAGCAAAAGGAAGTTTCCCCAGGTCTCATCCTGCCCTCATTTAGCTGGTGTAGGACAGCGGTGGCGCTTAATGTTACATGCAAAGGAAAAGGGAGCTTTTCTGTCTGAGGGGGCAAGCAGGAAAACTTGCTTGAGCAAATGCATGAACGCTGATCCCCCAAATCACTTGTCCCCATACACTGGCAGAGAAAACAACCACAGGCTCCCCAGAAATACCCCGTGGGATGCTGTCCTGTCCGGAGGGGCCAAACAGGCCAATGCTCAAACATTTCCCCAGTTCTCAGTATTTACTCAGCAGCCCCCCAGTACTGAGCACCCAGTAACAGCCCAGTACTTGGGCAATGATTCTGGGGGGTCCTGCTGAGCTCAGCGCCCCCAGCCGCGGTCCCCCCCAAGCAGGTTTTCTGGGGCATGGCAATGGTTAACACAGCTGGCTGAAATCCGGCACCCGGCTCCTCCAGCCTTCATTTCTGCACGCAGAAAGCGCTGCGCATCTCCTGGATGGCATTACCCGGAGTAAAGAGGTTACTGCTAGAGAACTGGGCATGGCCACATCACTCATGTGCAGCCAAGTGCTGAATCATCTGGGTCACCTTATGAGATGTCATCTATACCTGTCATATAGGTTTTACGGAAGGAATATTTCCAGCATGTTTTAGAGAGCATTAATATCATTTATATGTATTGCTTCTTTTATCCCTTTGCATAAAAAGCCAGGTGTATTTTCTTGCTGTGAATCTGGCCACCCAGGGCTTGTAAGGAGAGAAGAGTTATAGCTCAGACATTTTGGAAATCTCTAAAATGCACCTGCAGTAGTCTCCTCATCCATCACCATGTTGTTATTTGAAGCTTCAGCATCCTGGGACTTCCCAACCCTCCAGGCAAGCATCTCACACCAGCAGGAGATCTGGTCCTACGCAGCCCTGGACTAAAAATGCTGCTCCAAGAACAAAGGCACACGAGGTGGTTCTTCTTGAGGCACCTCAGTATCTTTTCCTCTGTGCCTTTGAGCAAGTTACAGGAACACATAAACACATCAAAAAACGGATTCATTCTAGCCGAACATCAAGAAAAGAGGTGGTCAAGATCAGAGTTTGGTACTTATTATGTTCAGTCCGTTTTGCCTGGTGCCTAGTTTTACTGATAGTACTTTTTTTCTTCAGGAAAAAAAATTAAAAAAGCAGCCAAGTTGCTCTGCTGGCTGTACTGTACTTTTAAGAAGTGCATTTGGTCTCATGAGAATGCATCAAAATTTTGATGCTTAGCAGAAAATAAAAATATTTGCACTCAGTTCATTTCTAGAGCTGCACATAAAATGCTCCCCCTCAGGGCATATCCAAGGAAAGACTAGAAATAAAATATAAATTCTAAATAGCAGTAAAATGTTTATCGCTTTGGGTGTTATGAGTGTTCAGCTTTTATTACTACAAAAATCAATTTACTGAACTTAGGTTTACTGCAAAATCAAAAAAGTTGAAACCTGAATTCATTCTGCATCCACAGCTTTGCTGCTTATGCCTTTTGGCAGGGGACAGGGGCAGGGACAGGGATGGGGACAAGGATGGGGACGGTGACGTCCTCCCAGGGGTGTCAAGAGTCACATCTTCATCTGCGTTCCACGCCTTGCAAAATTCATTGCCCTGAAGCCATATTATTTGCAGGAAAGTGCCAATGCGCATGCTCAAAACACTGTTGGATATCATAGTAGTGATTCAAATGGTCAAAATAATAAAATACGGAAAAGTAGGTGCAGAGATGTCACTTCACAATGGCTGAGCGTTGTTCAGCACAACCCAGCCCACCAACAAATCCCAAAATCCTCTCCTCTGTTCTCATTCCTGAAGTTTTTAAGGTTAAAGCCGATGACCGTTTTGGCAGAGCCAGGGGAACGTGGCACAGTTTGGCTAAAGCGTAGCGGAAAAAAAAATTTTTTCCAAACCAAAAAAAAAAAAAAAAGAGTATATTGAAAGAAGGCTCGGTCAGCTCTACAAATAGTCAAAGCAAACGTTTCGGGAGTAACGGGAGGATGAAAGCCACCGAGCTGAGCGAGTCAGCAAATAGCTGGGGATAACAGCAAATTCCAGGAAGGCGAGGCGCAGCTCGGGAGAGCTCGCTTGGTGCGGGCGGGCGAAACTCCCACCCACTATCAACAAGTTTGGCACTCTCATGATGCTGAAACACGTGAAACCCATGAGAACAAGGTGTGTAGGCAGGGGCCTGGCACCACCCTAAGGGTTTGCACAGAGGAGTTTCTCCTTGGGCACTCCTGGGATCCTCCTGCCCCCCCTCCCCAGGATAACAAGGTGCCCAGATTTTGGGGAACGCCCATCCGATGGCGTCCCTGGCTCCGCGTCCAGGAGGGCTCCATACAAACGAGGTGCTTCTGGAGTGATGCTCGACATCTCCGTGCGGAGAGCCAGCAGCTCTTGCCAGCCCTGCAGATTTATAGGGCAGCAGCCACAAATATGCTGCGAACAGTGGGGTCTTGGTGCAGGGTGCCCAGCCCGGCCACCTGGCTGCCCGCTTAGCGCGCCCCTGCTGCCTTCTCCAGCTGGTGCACCAGAGCAGCACCTCAAGCTTTAGCTGTCCATCTCACCAAGGATGGAGAGTGCTTTGCAATTTTTCAGAAGGTCGTCTGATAACCCTGTCAGCCTTAATTGTGCCGTGATCAAATCTCCCCCCTCCGCTGGGGTGGGATGCATCAATCGCGAGCAAACAGCACTGACAGACTGTGCCGACATGAAAGTCGTGAGCTCGTGAATAATTTATTAAAAATGTGCATGACAGAGAGGATTCCTCTTAATTTCCTACCAAAAAAAAAAATAGATTTTCTTGGCTTGCAAGTGAGCAAACAAGCGCGAGGCCCAAGGAATCACGGTGGGAGCGTGGGCAGGTATGCAGCAGGAGAAGCGGTGCCATCTCCGCTGCCCCGAGCACCAGGGTGGGATTGGGACACGGGGGGGGGGCCTTCAATCCTGCAGAGCTGCTGGGGGGAACCCCCTGGTGTGGGCTCTGGGTCACAGCATCCTCACCGAGGTATGATTATGGGGGAAAATGGCTTTTTTTCAGCTGCCCCCCAGGTAATGATTACTGATTTGGGGCCTGCTCTGCCCATGTGTCCAAGGATGTCGTCTGTCCCTGGTACACAAAGCAGTTGCTCCATTGCAGGGAGCTCTGAGCACCACCAGGTGCCTTGCCAGGGGCTGCGTCCTGCTCATTTGCTGCAAAAGCTTTGCTATGATGCAGTTTGCATGAGCAAGATCAAAAAACTAATATTCACAGTTAGTTGTTAGAGCATTATTGTTCCTTCTAGTAAAACAGACTCCTCACCCTCAAAGTCCTGAAGAAAAGACACAAGTGAGCAGGTTTTAAGTCACAAACTTTTTGAGTTTTACATCCATTGAAGAACATTTGGTCAGCATCACCGGAAAGAGGAAGAGCACATGTGCAAAATACCCTGACTTTTCCCCCAAACTCAGGCTGCTTCCCTGGAGATGTTCAGCGTCCCACCTGGTGAGCATTTCCCTTGCTGTGAACCCGAACTGTGGCTCTCCGGTGTGAGAAGTCCCCACCTGTCTGCAAACAGCCTGCGCAGGCGATGCCGACCCTGCTGCAGCACCGTGGGGCTGCTTCTCCCACCGCTCAGCCCCACTCGGGATGAGCTGCACGCAGCCGTGCCCCTGCCGGCTCTGCCGGGCTCGCGGTGGGCATCTCCCAGGCCCTACACAAATGACCCCTGCCATGGGCTTGGGGAAGGAGGGGACCAGCTTTCCTTGCTGCTACCAACATGCCAATCACCCACGGGGTGAGCAGTGGCCCGATTTCCTTCTACCGTTAAGCTGGGTGGTTATTTATCAGCAAAGATTTCACAGCAAATAACCCTATTAGCCAAGCTTTCAAAGCCAACTAGGATTTTGCAGTAAATATCCCTATTAATCAAGCTTTCAAGCTACCGACTCCAAACCCCGAAACTACAGATTAATATAGGTGCTTTGAGAGACCGATGCAGCAGGAACTGAAGCCACCTTAAGCTGTTATGATAGCAGTGATGACACCAAGCTGGCCAATTTTTCCCCGCGCAACCCATGCAGAAGGGCAGCCGGACTGACCTCCTACGGGAGCAGGGGAGCCCTGCAGAAGCAGCGAGCCACAACTCTAGGAAATGACTGCCACCTCCAGCCCTCCGCCTGCTATTGGAGCCGGCAGCTCCTTGGGTGACTCGGGGGAACGTGGAAACTCGTTTCACCGCTCGCTTGTCCTGCAGATATAAACAGTCGGGCCCGGAGTGCAGGAACACGAGATGGCAATTATCCCAGAGCTATTAGCTGCGTCTGAATATCGTAGACTCGAAGCTCCCTTGATCCACTGGAATTTATATGACCGTTAATGGGGACTGTAAATTGCTGTCAGTGGGGATAACTCGCTCCATGGGGTTTCGGAGAGGTGGAGGGAGGGGGGAAGTGGGGAGGAAGAGGGGAAGGTGCCCTGAGATGGACACGAGGAGCTGTACAACAGCTTTAAGGCGCTGCTGTCTGCTGGCATATAACAGATAATAAAAATATGTTTTAATTTAACATATAAGGATATGGTGTCAAAATAAAATGTCTCAAGGACAAGTAGGGAACATAAAAAAGTCATAGCCCATGCTGTGAGCATCAGCTGCACATCATAAAGATACATTAATAGTGTATTTCTTTAAAAGAAATTTTCATACTTGGGGGTTTTATGAGAAATAAGTTTAAAATATTAGAAGTGGAAATTTTATGATTGGAGGGGAAAAAGCGTTCAGCTGAAGGTGATGGGAACAGAAGGAGTGCAGAAGTGCAGTGCTCGGCGCTCCATGGTGCCTGCCCTGTGGAGCTGGGGCCCCGAGCCCTCCATGTGCCAGCCCTTCCCTCCTTCCAGCGTGCACCCACGGACACCAGTGGGAAATTGTTTGTCAGATGGGAACAGAATCATCAAATGGGAACAGAGTCAGGCCCCAGAGGTCAGAGCTCCAGGCACACAGCGATGCCTTCTTATAAAACAACAGGAGAGCAAAGCTGCTCAAAACAGATCCTCTTGTGTGCCAGCAGACGAAAATAAAATCAATGGCAGAAGCAACGCTTTGCTCCCAGAAAAGGGTTAGGGACAAAAGCAATTAATCTGGGGGCCGAGCTGGGGTGTGGATTGGTCTTCTCTGACCCTGGGCGAGGAGCGAAGGAGCTGTGCAGTGACTGCTGTAACACCCAGCCTGGGAAGCTGCCTCCAGAAATACCACCCTGGGCTGCTAGTGGGATCCTTACTAGGAGAGGGCTTGCTGTAGCTTTGTTTTTGTAAACTGCCTTGTGTTACCTTTGTGGTGAAGTCTGCAGGAGCTGGTTCATGTCTGGACAGAAGATGCTGGTCATACAAGAGTTGTCCTGGAAGGGCTTGCAGTATCAGCGCATCTTTGCAGAGCTTGTGGTTGTAAGGCAACGAATAAAGATCTCAAAGTCTGTGGCTGGTCTTGCGGGGTTCATCCGGGCACAGACTTGAGAATGAGACCCATGAGGTCATTTTTTATCAGTGAGGGGAAAAAAACATTTTAACCCAATGACTAAAATATCCTTTCCTATTGTTCCACTTCTCTGTCACTTGCTGGGAAGAACAACCTGATATTTCCTTCCCCTGTCCTGCTGCTAGAGCTGTGGGTTTCAAGGGAAAGCTCCCCAAATTGGGGGCTGTTGATGCTGAATTTCCAAAATCTGATCTCCCATATGCAACTGTAGATGGCAATCAGCTGTTGGTGGTGCCCAATTGTAGGGACTGTTTTACCACATATATTTCACTGGCATTAACATCCGAGGGTCCTGAATGAAGACGAGGTACTGTGCTGCTCCTGAGCCAGCTTTTTCTGCTTGCAGTAATTTGCTGATTTAATACTTCCAGATATTTACCTGCACCTCTTCTGGTTCTTACAGGTGAATAGACTTTGCTACAGAGCAGAGTGATTCCAAAATGATAGGAACTGCTAGCTCAGATTGTATTTTGCACCTCATGTTTGCAGGCAGGAGCATAAAGGGTTTATCCAAATGGTCAGTTGCCAGTGTAACCCTGGGCTGGAAATTACAGCTCTGGAGAAAGAAGAGCTAAAATTTCATCCAAACCTGTTGCCTTTGCAAAAAACTCTTTTTTTTTTTTTTTTCCCCCAAACTATAAAGGAAAACTTGCAGTGTCTCGGACACCATAAATATTAATGCAGAGTACATCATGTCTGTGTAGTGTAACTATTCATGATGCATGAATATTAATGCTCTACATCTGAAATCTGTCTCAGGGTGCTCATAGTGCACATCAGCCAAGCTTTTGTGGCTCAAAGGAAGCAAACCTTCCCTCCCTGCCTTAAAAACCTGTGCTCAAGCCAGTCGTGCAAAAGCAGCCATTACAAGCATTGCTCTAGTAAACTTTTTAGAAGGAATGTCCTTAAGACAAAACTAAATAAACCCAAATCCTGGTTGCTTGGTCTCATGAGCCTGTAACAGTGTACCTGGGGAACATTTTAGGCAGCTGGACCCTGCCTGAGGCTGAAGGTGGCATTGCTCTTTTCTGTGGCCCACGAAGTGAGCCTACCATCCTTAGGCTGCTCAGAGCCTTGTGTGGTCCATTATATTTTATGCCCGTTTCCTAAACATTCACAGTTAAATAAACTATGATAACACTTCATAAACATTTTTCTAACATGCGGAATGTTTGACATGAATTTCAGCTATTTTAAAACTAATAAACAATTGTCAATCGGATGTCGGAGACTAAGCAGAAGCCACAACTGTTCTTATGGAACATCAAAGGCATAATAAATATCTTATTTTTTTTTTAAGCAAAGCTTTTGTACTTTTGCATACGAGCCTCTGTTAGGGAGCAGAGGAACGAGTGCTGGGGCTGTGTGTTATTGTCTGCCATGATCAGGGTTGCGACTGAGAAATATGAGACGTCACACTTTATATGATCAGACTGGACCTGAGAAATCTCATGGTATTTGGGGGAAAAAAAAAAAGAATAAAAAAAAAAGAAAAAAATGAAAAAATGAAAAAAAGATGAGCAGATATCAGTCTCCCGCTCCGCTAGCTGCAAATGCACTTTCCCCTCCCAGGTGCAACGCACCTTGTGAAACTGTTTGCTGTTTGCTCCACCGTCCCTCTAGCATCATCCAGCATCGTTCCTGGGGAGTGCAGAGGGAGGAGGAGGATTTTACACCACCGCAGGGCCCTGCTGCCATAGCTGAGCACACGTGGGGTCCCTCAGTGCAGGACCAGCCCTTTGATCGTGCCCCGCTGGGCGGGGAGAGGAGCCAGCCCGCAGCCGCAGCTGTCAGCAGAAATACAATGTCAGTGGAATATTTTTTTTTTTTCTGGGGAGTGCCCCCGCTTGGAAAAAAATAAGAAGGAGCTAATTTAGAATAACAGCTCATTTAGCAAGAGATAGTCCGTCTCCTTTAATCTACTGCTCGTGATGTCCCGGCTGGTTAAAGGTTTCCCGTCCCGATAGCAAGAGCTGCTGAGCTTCGGAGAGGAAACCGCGGCTGCTCGATACGTCTCTGTGTGCGGGTCAGGAGGGAGCCCCCACGGGAGCGGAGCTCTCAGGCCCTGGCTTGTCCCTGCCGTGCCACGGAGGACGTGTGGTCCGTGATGAGATGAAAGCAGCCCCTGTGGTTGGGAGGGCGAGGGGTGGCTGGGATCACTGTGCTGCTTCGTGGAACCGGGAGGTTTTGGGGCTGAGGCTAAGGGAGAGTCTTGGGGCCAGATGCTCTGAAAACTCCGCAAGATGTCGTGGCACAAGACAGAAGCGCTGGAGGAGTACTTTAAAGCCACCCACGAGGCTCTGGCCAGCTCTGCCTACCTGGGGCCCCCGTGTCCAAGCAAACTCCACCAACAAAACCCCAAACATCCATCGGGTGAGAAACCAGGAGGGCAAGAAGCCGCCAAGCAGATTTCCCACCCTTCCCTAACGCTCTCAGCTGCGATGCCCAGGGAAAACCAAACTGGCCAGAAGCTGCTTCGCTCCACTCCACAAAACCCTCTCCGAACTCACGCCCTTCCCAGTGCCACCTACGCAGATGCCACTTGCTGCTGGGGTGTGCTGGGACCCTGGTGCTGCAGGATGCCAGCTCTGCCCCTGGCATTAGCGCCGTGCTTCTTCCCTCCGCGCCAGAGCTGCAGGAGCATTTTCATCGGCTGCACTCGCTGGGTTTTTCCCAGCAGCAGGAAAAGGCTGGTGAGCCCCCTCGGAGCCAGTCTGGCTGCTCCGGGCCCAGGCGGGCGCTCGGGCAGATAAGTAAACACTCGCGGCTCTGACATAAATTACTTCAGTCCTTGACAGCAGGACACTGACCAGGGTCGCCTGATAAGGGAGGGAAAGCCTTGCATGTCTCTCAGTCCCACTCAGATATTTCACAATAAATGTCACTGGGAAAGAATAGACACTTCTGTACCCATTAGGCAGCTGCATGTTCCTGTCACCTTGAGAAGGAGGGACGCATTGTCAGAGCTGTCGGAGCAGGCAGGAACCAGCTGTTAATCTGCTCCGACATCCTTTTTCACAGAGCAAGTGTGAACGGGGCGTTGCAAAAAGCCGGTGGGAAGGTGATTAAAAATAGTCCCTCCATGAACACCTATGGGGGTGTCACCGGGCCACTGGTGGGGAGCATCGGCCAGGGGACGAGGCTGAGAGCTGGACGGAGGCACAGCCTCCTGGTGGTTTTGGCTCTGCCACTCTGTGCGGTCACCTCCTGCTCGTGCCAGGGTTTTCCCTCAGCAGGGATCACAGCACCCAAGGGCAGGACATCTCCCCTTGCTTTTCCTGGTGGCGCCTTGCCTTGGATAGACAAGGGATGACCCAGAGCCTCCCTCAGGGCCGGGCGCTGTGCGCCTGGGCTGCTTGCTTGAGGCCAGGCGGCACGGTCACAGAGCTGGGTTTCAAACCTGGAAGGGGATGGGACAGACTCCTTCCCTGCTCCTTCCACACCCCTGGTCAGGTGCTGCTGCTCCTCAGGGACCATCTCACCCAATATTTTACAGGGGCTGCACTCAGGAATGTGAGCGGTGCGGGATGGAGAGGCAGGGAACAGGGTGACTGGGGGGGGGTCCAATGTGCCCGATGAAGGGTCCTGAGCTGGAGCTCCCTGTGTGTCTCCCTGGGGATGGTCACAGCTTCATTGACAGGTAAGAGACCCGGAGCCTGTCAGGGGACAGTGTCCCCCTGTCCCGCGGTGTCCATGTCTGCAGCAGCCACCAGCGAGCGAGGAGCCCCACGGGGGTTTGGTTTCCCATGCGCTCGGGGTGTCTGCTCATCCAAAGGTGCCCCAGAGAAGATGCGGCCTGGAGCTGTAGACACATTACACGCTTCTTTTGGACTCTTTTTGGACAATTATTTCGCAAATGAAAGATTTCAGCCTCCTCCTCATTACTGCGTGCAGATTTCTGTAGTGAAAAGTGGTTAGATTTTTGTCCCAACGGGTACGATCACTGCAGACCCACTCCTGGTTTTGCAGCTTATTTACAGTGAGTTGCTGCTGGTCCCACTTTTGCCCCATGTAAATCACCTGCACATCCTCTCTGCCAGATCTTTTGGCTATTCTTGGATCCCCCTGACCTGCAGATCTCCAGGGCTTTAGTCTCTGAGCTACAGCTCCCTTTTATTACTGCAGAAATTAGGAAGACGCCTTCTTTGGTGGAAGACATCTGCTTAGTGTCTGATGCGTTTAGGATCCTCATTAAAGGGATATTTCCCCGGTGTTATCTCATGCCCGATCTCTGGAGGAGGATGCTGGTTGCTGAGGCTACATGCTGCTGCTCCTTGCTGGTGTCCTGTGGTGGTGTGGGCACTGTCCCCATGTCCCCGTGCACCCCTCGGGGCCAGCCTTCGCTCCTGGCTGACTGGAACAGAGCCGGCTAACGCTGCAGCTGAAAGCTCCCTCACAACTTGATGTTCAATATTTGATTTCGCTCCACTGTTTAGCCTTTTAATGTGGTTCTGCTTATTTTTACAGGTTTCCCAATCTGCCCCCTCCCCAGATTGTTTATATATTTGGAAAGCCTTCTGTTTAGTGCCTGTAATACCCCTGACGTCCTCTCGCTGCAGTGGTCTTCCGCTACCCGCTGCTCCGCCGAGACTTAACTGGGATTTGTTTCAATACTAATCTCTCAAACTGTTTATTAAACCCCCTCCTGATTTATCTGCAAAAGATTTTCTTCAAGTTATAAAATCTCAATCAAAATTCCTTTGGGCATTTTGCATTCCCCTCTTACGACCACTAAATCCTGGTTGTTCTCGCCGTGACCCCCTTGGCTTGTGGTCGGAGGCGGTGGAGGGTGGGGATGTGCGCAGCAGCAGCTTCGCAGCCTTCCTGCAATGGGGGCTGGTTCCTCGCAAGCCTTTTTCTAGACTCACTCCTTTGAAACCATTTCTTTGCTTTTGAGCTTCAGACCTAGCTGCCAGCAAGGCTTTCCCCTTAGCAAGGGTGAGTTTTCCTTGTTGATTCATCCCCTCGCACCTAGTGCCAAGCCCGTAGCTTGCTAAATAATTCCTCTTCCACCTTGGTGTTTACATTCTTCAGATATTTTCGCTGCTTTTCATGTCCCGACTCATTTGTCCCTCGGCTGGCTTACACCCGGACCCTTTCATCTTTGCCCATTGGCGCAGCTCCCTCCAGCTTGGCGGCAGCAGCACCAGGCAGGCTGCTTTCTCCAAAACCAGACTTGTCCGTCCGTCTGTCCATCCTGGTCCTTCTAGGACAATCATGGCCCCAAGCAGCAGCTCATTCCCTGTGCCTGGATCCCCCTCAGCCAGCAGCTTTCCCACCCCACTCGTGGTGTGCATCAGACCAGGCAGTGTTTTACGCCTGGTCCTCACCCAGGAGAGCGCAGGGGACATTCAGCCCTCTGAAATCTGGATTTGGGATGCTGTTCATGAGCACATGTAGCAAAGCTCCGTTCTCCCAACCCAAAATACTTTGCCTGTTTCCCACCACAGCTCTTACCCAGTGCCCAGGGCAGCTTTTGGCTGGAAAAATATGTCAGGGTTCAGCCCAATGAACAGCTTTTAGGATCTATTTAAAGGAGAAGAAAACTCTTTTCTGGCCTCCTGCATACGCAATAATGTCATGCCAGGGATTCAAATCCTTCCCTTGGTGTCATTTGATTATATATTTACTATAGCAAAGGCATGGCATTGGAATAACACAGCTCTGCAGAGAAAAAAACCCTTACAAGTTTGGTACGCACTATTTCCCCCCAAACACAGCTCCTGACTAAAGTTGTCCAAAGAAAACAATCCACCTAATATAAGCAGAACACTTCAAAGAGAAAATTAAAAGGGACAAAACCGATGTGAGAGGATGAAGAATCCCAGAGGGGCTTTATCAGGATCCCTTTCAGTGGATGTTCCCATGTTTTAGTGGAAAAAAAAGAAAAACAACAACAACAGTAAAGACCCGGGAGTGTGAGCCTCTGCGACTGATAGAGGATTTTCCCCTGGCTAGACACAGAGCCTCTAAAAAAGCTGCGGCAGAGTGTGGGATCATTAAACACCTTCAGATTCCTTCCTCGCTGCCAATCACGGCATCAGCAACCGCCCTCTCCGTGGCGTCTGCTGATTCCACTTTGAAAACCTCCCCATTTATCACCGCCGCGAGAGATCCTGCTGAGACCGCTGGAGCCTGCTGCTTGTCAACAGGGCACCTTATCTTCTCCAAACATTTACTTAACCCTTTGTCTCACAGCCGGGAAACAATGGGAGCCCGGCCGCGGCCCCGCCAGCCTCCTGCACGGGGCTCCCGCTGCCACCCCGGTCCCGCGTGGCCGTGGGTGCCCGCGGAGGTGCCGCAGGCTGCGGTGGTGCCAGCCAGGGAAAAGGTCACTGGGAACAAGGTAGGGAGGAGAAATTATTGCTAAGCGTTTTCTAGCAGTCACAGAGGCACGAGGAGCTTCTCTAGCTCTAGACAGGCAATAAAATGCACCATTGGTAACCCGAATCAAGCCAGGATTGGTGCAGCTCCACTTTGGGGCACGTCACCACCTTCAGAGGTGGTAGTTCATGCTGTGAACAGCCCTAACCATCATTTTGTATTGTCCTATACTCACCGCCATTGTAAGTGGAAGACTGGATGCGTCTTCATTGAACAACTTACGTCAGAACAACTTTTTATTTTTTAGAGAAGCAGGGCTTTTTTTTTTTTTTTTTTGGAGAGTCTTGTTTTGATGAAGCAAGTGAACCAGTGTTACAGGTTTTTTTTTCTGGTGAGAGACGGATCAAACATCTATGACAAGAAAATGAGGGCTCAACTCTTGACCTTCGGTGCAGCAGGGGAGAAGCCCACAGGCTGGTTCCTGGGCTTGCAGCACAGCACCCACGCCGTGCACCAATCCTGCTGTGCCAGCGCCGGCAGAGTCAAACACCACCGTGAGGTCCCTGGGCCTGTGGGGTCATGGCAGAGACCCACAGAGCCCGGCTGTGAGCCAGGTGCTCTTGACATTTATGAAATGCACAAAGAACCTCAAGGCTCACCTCGTAACAAAAACCTGAGCCAAAAAGCCCTGTGACCTTTCCACCACTTCCAATGGGCTTTGGAGCAGGGTATTCCTCCACCGACCCAAGAACAACCCTCTGGCAGCCCTGCAGCGGGTGATGGCTGGCAGAGGCACTTGTCCAGCAATGCAGGGGGACAAAAATCCATAAAAAAATAGGTAACGCAGAGACAAGCCCTCGCAGCTCCACTTTCCTGGTTACAAACAACCACAGCAGCTCAGCCCAGCAGTCGCACTGAGGACAGTAACAAACGGCCGCACATCTGAAGCTGAGCTCCACGTCTTCGCATTGTCATTGCGAGCTTTGTGCTGTTATCTATGACAAGAGCTGGGAGTTCACATCTTTATCTGCGAACAAAGACCCGTGGATCCCGGCAGCGTTTGGCGGTATGACAGCCTCAGGAAACGTGGAATACAGTTAGCAACAAACAGCTCCTCTGTCACAGCACTGGTGGCAGACTGAGGCTCCTTTCTTGGTCCCAGCCCGGATTGCTGGATTCTCCAAAGTGTTTTAATTAACTGCCCTTCACAGACTTGCTCAGCAGAGCTGGGAATGAGCTTGATGTATGCTTGTGTGCTTCTGAGTAAGTCGTGCTACCCAGGTGGTCCCCCTGAGCCATTTGGAGGGAATATAGGAAGGGATAAGCCAGAACTT
The DNA here is from genome assembly GCF_040182565.1 of Anser cygnoides. NCBI lineage: Eukaryota > Metazoa > Chordata > Aves > Anseriformes > Anatidae > Anser > Anser cygnoides. The sequence goes on along the minus strand of NC_089888.1, from coordinate 3,519,784 downwards.
TGTGCTTTCTAGACATATATGTGTTACATCCCGGCTGTCACTTCATTACATACTTAATTAAGCATATATTCACAGCCTAAGGGTCACCTTGGGGACAGGTCCTTCTGTTTGTAACTCTTGTGCCATCTAACAAAGCTTAGGACCCTTTCTAATGAGAGGTTTTTAATTCTCCATCAGCAAGTGTTGCACAACACCAAGTTTTTCTGCTGGCAAGTGATTCACGCCGAATTTGTGCTACATTTGGCAGGCCAGCATGGCCCTGTGGACATCACATTTGTTACTGAGATGCAGGCATGGACCTTCAGCAAAGGAAGGGACTCCTTCAAATACAGCTTAGGATGCATCTGTGGAAGCTGTTCCTAGCCCTTGGGAACACGAGAGGAACAAGAACGATGCTACCCATGACTCCAGAGCAGAACTGAGGCCATCCCTCTCAGACAGGGGACCACAAGGCAGCAAGAAACCTGCAGCACGTGCACAGCGTGGGGAGACCTTCAGGACGTGAGAGGGCAGAAGCAGAGAGCCCTGGTGACCTTCTCAAGGGCACCACTGTTTACTCTTCAAACATTGATTAAAACATAACAGAGCCCTGGATGGAGCTGGTCTGTGTTCTGAATTTGAGTAAGTGCTCAAATAGTGCTTTGACCACGCTGAATTTCACTGTACTCAGAAAAATGCCTTTTTTTTTTTTTAGTGATATCCATGTTTCTCTACGTAAGGAGAAGCTCTATTCAGAGCTATGCAACTTCTCAGACAGAAAATGCGTTGGTATGAGGCCTATAGGGAAGTTTAGTGATGCTTTCATGCTGCTTTCCACCTTTTTTGGAGCCAGTGGGAAGTGACAACTTGCTCCAACTGTTAATTTATTCTTCTAAAGACCTGTGATTAAGAGAGAGTGGTTTCTCAGTGCCCCCCCCCCCCCCATTTTTTTTCCTGCCTTTTTGGACAAGGAATGCACAAGCTTCCTAATGATAAAATGGAGATGAAATTACCTTGTCTTATGTCATGGCTTAAAGGATAATGCGATAGGGAAAGAAGGATATATGAGTAGGTCAAAGGAATAGTGTCATATTTTAAGTGACAGATGAGAAAAAAATCCATCTTTATTCATTTGCTAAAAAATGAACAAAAAAATGGGATGCAAGTGACTCAGATAACTTTGGATTTTGAAGGAACTTTTTAAGAGGAAGGAAACCAGACTTTTGATATCGCTCATACAACATTTATCCTAAGAAGCGCTATAGGAATGTGACATCTGTTTAGTCAATGTGCCTTGGACTGCAGAGGACACTGCTCTGTAACTCATGACTCCTGTTTCCTCATGTTCTTACTGAGAATGGCTCCCTGGAATTGCCAGACATCTGACGTGTTCCACTGTCAGCGAAGACAGTCCTGCTGGCATGGGGCACGTAACCTTTTGTTTTCACAGAGCGTTACTGGACTGACTGGTGAAGTGGCTGTCAAGCTGTGATGGCATGCTTTCCCCAGGCTAAGTGACATTCCCAGACCTTTGGCAGCAGAAGACACGTTTCTCCTGCGGTGGAAGCGTTTGGAGGAAAGCCCCGTGCGCTTTGGCAGCGCCAGCTGGGTACCTGGCAAAGATCACTCAGCACTGCCTGCCCTCGCTCCATCCCGCGTTACCTCCACTGTGATAACGGGAGCCTGCGAGCATGCTTGTCCTAATCCCAACAAGGAAAAGCGGAATTACATCAATCTGCAGGGGAGAGAAAGACACCACTTCGGGGATGGATGAGATCCAGAGTCTTGCGTCTGGTTTAGGGCACGGTTCTAGGTCACCAGTGGAAGCAGGGTGGCAAAACCACAATACACAAGGTTCCTAATGAGCATGGGGGGTTAAACACACTGAAGACAAAAAAGCTGTTGTGGTACCTTGAGTTACTGCCCTGTGTTACCATCAATATAATCAAGAATTTAACAGCAGCTCTTAAACATGTTTTTTTCTCCAGTCCACCAGTGATAGGCAGATGCATAATGGCAAAATCCTAAAGCACCAGACAGACCCACCTGAATGCAGCTTTGACATCTCTGCTGCTGGCTTGATCAGATCACTTACACTTTCTTAAATGTACTTGCTAACTGAAGTGCTTTACACCATTTTCATGGAAATCAGCTGTTTAGCATTGGCATTGTGCTGATCATTGTGCTGTTCAGCAGATACTGCAGTGGCTTGACCAGGTGAAGTGATACATCCACAAGCCTGAGCTCCAAGTAATAGTATTAGAAATAAGGAAACCCTTTGAGGACCAGCAGAAGTACTCACAGGATTTTGGAGGCTGCACACTGAAGCTGTAGGTCTGTACTGAGCTCTCCTGCCTCTCCTTGGAGCTGGTTCTGCAGGAGCAGGAACATGCCTGCAGGGAGACCAAAACATTACGATTATGTGATGGCTGACAGGTCCCCGATGCTATAGCAGAGGGTGCCCACGCAGGTACACACAGACTCCTTCAGGAGAAATATGCTTTGTGAAGAGCTGACTAATCTGAAAACGCCTCCTCTGTTCCTACTCCAGGCACTAAGCAGAATAAGATTTTTCCCCTGAGCCATGTTTAACTTAACAGCAATAGGTGGTTATCAGGAGAGAAAAAGCCATACTATTGCATATTTCTGCTGTTTGCAGAAATTAAATTTTATCTTGAAACTTTCATTCCAATACAGGTGTATCTGTATCAAGCCCACCTCATCGAGAACTGATTTTTGAGTCACCCTTTTCAGACCCTTTTTGCCCCAGCCTTGCCCAGGTGAGGCGGTTGCTCCTGTGGCAGCAGTGCCAGGCAGCAGGCTGGCTGCTGGGTGAGCATCGCACTGCTGCCTCCATCTAATTGAGCCCAAGACATGAATGGAGCTGAAAAAGTCATTAAGCCCATGAAACATCAGTTAAGGTACCATGGGATTTTGCCAGCTTGTAATTAACTGGCTGTTAGGAACCAGAAGACCAGACACAGTAGGTTAATACCCGTGAGTGCCAGCTTCTTCGCTGCCTGAGAGCCTGCTGTTAGCTTGGCTGAGAGGAGAGCAGAGCAGGGGAGAGCCCTGCAATTATGTTTTATCCACCAAAACTGGCTTCTGGCTGGGTTCGTACACTCACATTGTAAGGGGTAACAGCATCTTCTGCTCCTACTGGATAAAGCAGGCCCAGAAGGAAACAAAATGAATATTTTATCCATTACTAGTCATTTTTCTTTCATCTTCACTTCTATGAATAGGCTCCAAGCTGCAGAGAATTTAGTTGGAAAGGTATAAAAATATTTCAAATTCCCACACCTTCATTCATTGCACGTTTTTCCAGATATTCTTCCCAGTTCTTACTCATGTTATGCCTCTACCCGTCACAGTCTTCTTTTAGGCATAGTGTTATCTATTACTTTAATCCCAAAATGGTGAGGGAGTGCTACATGGAAAAAAAAGTAATGGGAAATAGGCCCAGCAAACGGAGTTAAGGAGAGATAGGAAGGAGCCAGGGTCTGTCAGCTCCCCAGGGCCCCGCAGGATGCCTGCAAATGACAGACAGCATTTCCCGAGTATCAGACGAGGCCAAACACATTTCTTGATAAACTAATTAGGTAAATGTGTTGAAACAATGCAGCGTGACTGGGTGCTCGCCGGCTCTGGCTGTGCCCAGGGCCGAGCTGCTGTTTGGAGCCACACATAGCATACAGCCGCCTTCTTCAGCTTGCATGTAGGCACTGGGCCTAACCACTGGGCAAGGGGCATTTAGACCTCCTCCCATTTCTTCCACACAAGAGCCACCACTGAGTTCAGCACCTTGTGCCCAACATTTTCTGCCTTTGTATTGTAGCCAGCAATAAGGAGCAAATTCACAGGAGGGCCGAGGCAGGGCCGCAGAGACCTTGGCCACTCTTCCCCCATGCTGGGGACTCCCTTTCTCCAGCCACCCAGAGCCAGGCCACTGGCAGCAGCATTTGTTTCGAAACCCAAGCAAAAAGAAACATTCCCACTCCACATGCTTGCTTGCAGGATGAAAGATTACATCCTATCCTTCCTCCTCCTCCCTCTCGGTCCTTCGCAGCCTTCCAAACATGATGTCGGGCCATGTATATCCTGAGCAGCCTTTGCTCAGACACGACAACCTGGACTTGACCCCTGAGGTTCTGGCTCCACTGAGTCTTCCTGGCTGTTTCGGGCAGCAGGAACCTCTGTCAGCGCCAGTGATGGATGGCTTCAGTGGGAGAGAGGCCTACAGACAAAAAGTCTCACAAACACGGTGACAGGCAAAAATAAAATAGACCCCGAGCACCAGCAGCTTGCTGTGAGCAGAGCCGTGGAAGGGCCTGGTCATGGTTTGTAGCCACAAAGTCATTCCTCTTCCTGTTGTCACCATTCTTCCCACAGCCCATGCAGTACTTGAGGTGTTTTTGTCTTGCCTAGGCATACACTGGCTTTCAGGCTTTCCCATACTTCGCCTTAACCACCAATAGCTGGAAATGAAGGAAATAACAGCACGTTTCTCTAGCGAGTTACAAAGGGCACTGCAGGTGCCTTCGCAGGCCCCGTACATGCCTGAGGCCACCTCTCTGCTTAGTCTAGACTGAGCCCCCAGCAAGCAGACAATACATGGTGGTATCTCCACCCAGACATTGTGATCTGCCTGAGGGCCAGCTTGACCGACAGGTGACTTGGTTATATTGTGCAGAGTCAGGACAACTTCTGGGCAGGATCCATCTCCTCAGGACTGCGTTACTTGCAAGATGTTCCTGAGAGGTTCCCTGGTGTCCCTGCCTAGTGCCCACCCCCAGCAGCCACCAGTACCCTGGGCTGGGTTGGGTTTGGCACCACGGGATTTCCCAGTGAGAGACATCCCAGAGATTGGCCTCAGGGACATCTTCTTGACTCCTTGGCAGATTCTGGGCAGCCAATGCAGCCCAAAGAGGAAATGAGGGCTGAGGAGCAAGGATCTGACCTTGTGCTTCTGCCTCCTTTTCCAGATTAAGTCGTTTCCTTATGAGACACACACCCTACAGTCCAAATATTAGCCGAGTTTCCATTTCAGGCAGTGCCATTATTAGCTAACTCAATCCCAGCATGCATTTGTACCCACTATTTCATGACATTTTAACATTGAAACTCTATTCATTTGCTAGGACTCGACTTTCATTTGCATATCCAGTGCAGGAGGCAAGCCCTCAAGGTCATCTGAAGCACTCCTCCAGGTCACCAGTGACCTGCGAACACTGGACTGGGGGGGAACATCAAACTGGAGGGACAAGTCACAGCAATGCTCTGCCACCGCTGGGCTCCACACACCAGGACACAAGCAGGACAAACATCTGTCATTGCCTGAGGACAGCCAGATTTATGTTCCTCCTCTACAAGGAGCCTCCAGCCTTATTCTACCACCAAAGCAGCAACATGGGCTACACCGTGCAAAACGTTTCCTTCAGCCAGGGTGATCAAGGTTGAAGACTAATCCTCTGGAAGCCCTGACTCTGGCCAAGGAATTGGGGTTACTGCATGACAGCGACTGTGCATGCTCTGAACCCTGCCCTTCTGCCTGTGCCCCTTACTTCACCTGGTGCTTTATGATGGGTTATGCTAACATACATGAAATTTAATTTCCGGTTATTAACCCACAAGGAGGGTATTACTGTTTTCAAAGACTTTACATTGCTTCCAATTAGCGCTGCCCTTTGGTTTATGGTATGTTGTTTTTCTTGAAAACCTTTGAACCAGGTTGTACATGAGCTGAAGGGCATTCTGGGGCTGTTAATAACGATTAACTCTTTTGAGCAAATACATGCTCCAATTCATTTGTAAGGATTACACTGTTGCAAAGGAAGAGGACCTGAGGAAATGTTAGCTCTCGGCTTTCACTTCAGTTTTCTCAATATATATTTTTATGCTTTCCTGTATCTGGGATCCCATTTTCCACCCTTGCCAAAGATGTCCCTCTTTCCTTTTCCATAGCAGGACGGTCACAACAAAGTAAGAGCTGCCTTCAGAAGCTGGACACATAGCAGCTGACCTGCTTCTGCTAGAGAAAGGCTTTGGGATGGCTTTGTCCAACCACTCCATAAAACGTGTAGAGGAAAGAGGAAGCTTGAGACATTAAGACGAGAGAAAGGGGGGTTACTATAACTTCCAAGCAATTACTATTTGACTGCCTTGTTCAATCTCGACTTCCACTGCTCATCTTTCTCCATGCTACCATGAAATTTTATGGCTCCAAGTTAGCTTTAGTCTTTCTGCTTGTCTGGTATCATTTATCTCTTTACCTTCAGATTACTGATGTACATTACAAACATAGAGGCAAATGTGTCCTCAGTGTATGTATTTTCACTCTGACTGGCTTTCAGCTTGCTTTTGTTACTATCCTATGATGCTGCCAAAGGATGTATTCACCCATGTTTTTTTCTTAATTATACCTTCCCCAGCCAAAATATTTAAAATGAGGAAAATGAAAGAAGATTTACCTTAGGAAATTTAGCTTCATTTCTCACCTTTCATTCAAACCCTTCTCTAGATTTCTGCACGTGCAGCTTCCACAGGAGAATTGTTCTTTGAAGTGTGGGTATTTGTACTACACCTCTGCAAGGCAAGGTTAGATGTCTTTGTCTAAGAATGACAATTCAAAATATTTCCATTTTCCTTCATTAAATCTGGCTGTGTGACCAACACCTGAATCTTATACCCCTCTCATTTAAATGAGAGCAGCTAGCTCTGTCCTATTGTTTTGCACATAAAAACAACATGTAGCTCTTATTTTCCAGAAAGATCACTTGAGGAGGGGATCGCTGGTGTTCCTGATGAGCTGATGGCAACTTTTCTACAAGGGCCCTATGCCAGTCAAAGAGGCTGTCAAAGGTGATCCAACAGCTAAAAACCACCACTGCTGCAGCCTCTCAAAATGATGCCTTCTGTTTATTAACACCCCACCACCCAGACTAGGACTTGACACTAAGCAATAAACAACAGCTGGTGGAGCTGAGCCACCCACCAGCATATCTTTCAACTAAACTCTTAGATTTCTTCTGAAATGTCCTTTTTCCCCGTCCTGTTGTGTCTGGATGGCACAAGGCATAATCATGCCCTTATTGGGTGCTTTCTGAGTTGGGTCTGAGCTCCTGGTGCCCATGCTACCCCCTGGAGGCATGTGATTCTCCTACCTGGAGCTGCAGGACCTTAATTCCTGTGCTCCAGGGGGACATAGTTCTCTCCCCCATTTCTAAAAAAAAAAAAAACTACTACTGATGAGTTGTCAGGGTGCCAACCCAGTATCTTTAATTCTTAAAAAAAGTTAAAAAATCAAATTAAACAACTTTTTTTGTGAAGGGCTCTGGAGGTTAGGGAGGCAAGGTCTACACAGATTTCATTACAATTCAGGAGCATCTCACCCTTTGCAGACTCAAACCCAAGGTAGGATCTATGTGCCAGGCAGCCATGGGTCAATATATTCTTTGGCCATGCTCATTCCCTAAGGAAGTGGATGCTTGGTTGGTGAATGGGCTCATTTAATCTATCCTGGGCTAGCACTTCTCCCAAGAGCTCATCTATAAAGCAACAAGCCTGCAATCCTGAGTGGGAAATACATTGCACTTCTGTTTTCAGTATGGCCATATATCTGCAAGGACATGCAGCCAGCAAAATGGCTGCAGCCTCGGTGGGTCTGCGGACATTTATTGTGAAAAGCAGCAAAGGAGCAATCAAAGTAATTGCTTGGGGCCGAGGTACGTATTTCTAATGAGTCTCGTTGCAGAGGGACTTATTCAGTGTGTCTGCATTATTTACACAGGACACCACTATCAGTAAAAGGCCTTATTATCTACTCTGTATTTGTTTCTATATCTTTTAGTTTAGCAACTCTCAAATTCAGTGTTGGTTTTTTTATTTTTATAGCTTGTTTCCTCTTTAGTGATATTATCATGGAGCCAATAAAAGTGTTTTCCTTCTACATCTGGTCAAGGAAAGATTTTGCTGGGTACAAGAGTCATATTTCTGCAAATGCCTCGAAGTGAATATAAAAAGCTGTTGGAAGCAATTGAGTTTACTGTTGCCTTATGTACTGTCATTAATTAGGAAATAAAGCAAACCGCATTTTATATCACTTGTAATCAAAATGTTACAGTCTTAAAGTGAAGTCTTCCAAGTGCTGAGCCTGAGAACAGGCAGTCATATAGACAAGCAGAGGAAAAAAGGATGCAGGGCTTCTATTCTAAAATTTATGGCCCGTGTTTTCAGACCAACAACGTAAGAAGGGCTGCTGTGCTGAGAGGCAGGATGAGGGCAGCTGCCCTGGCAGAGCAGGCAGGATTACTGCACATGGGGGCTGCCTGGATAACTGGGCAGCTGCCCCGATTTATTCCACCACTGCAGCATCACAGTGACTGGCTGAGCAGCAGCTCACTGTCTGGCTCCCATCCTTGGGTACCACAAGACACTGAACCTTAGTTATCACTCCTTCCCTCTGCTTTAGTTTAAATTAACATTTTTTACCCCAAAATATTTTAGTAGAACTCAGTTTTCCTGACTTCCTTTCTATTCCTTTCTAGTCACCTACTTCAAAATGTTGAGCAGGATAAAAAAAATCAATAATAAAAAAATCCAAACAAAATACTTAAAAAGAAAGAGAGCATTTCGTCAGCAATCCTTTTTTTCCACAACCTCTAACATTAGGTGCCTTTGTCAACTCCATTAGGACCATATCTGCACTTTCCGGAGCTTGAATGCTTTCATATATTTGGCTCCATATGAACAAACTGGTGGAGCAAACATATTAGTAGATCATTTGCCATGTACATGATTCAGATACCCAGACATGTACAAAACCCAGGCAGGGATTAACCAAGTCTGACAGCACTGATGTGACTCCAGTTCTGTGTATGTATAAGCGATAATGAACCAAAGGCCCTGTTTGTCTTCAAATAACACACTAAATGATTAATTATTCGGAGGGGCATGAGTAATAATCACAATATTATATGCTCGACCATAATGGAACACTGCTCTCTTCTTGCTTTGTTCCTCTAATCTTGGAGAAGCAAATATCCACAGGGTGTTACCAGTAGGCTTGGAAGGAGATTGCAGTCGGTCACAGCTTATGAGGAGCACTTCTTTCCCATTGTGATTTTATGCCCCTGGGACATACAGAAAACCTCTTTGGAAAATACATAGTTGCTAAAGGATTAAAGAGACGTACAGGAAAAAAAAGCAAAGAACTCTAGCTGCAGATTGCAGACTGTAACATGTTCCCATTAAATTCAACAGCAAAGTTTTCTTTGGTTCAAGAACAGGTCCTAACCGAACTTTTTTTATCATTGAGATATTCCTTGATAAAAATCGCACACTTTGTCACGGATGCATAAAAGAAAGAACAGCTACTCAACCCCCCTGTATTTGATGTTTATTCATTTGCTTCTGATGCAATGCAAAACTGCTCCTTTGAACATTCACCAAAGCAGCAACTCCAGCACTGGGATTTCTGCCCCTGGGGAGAAGCACACAGCGAGGTCAGGTGCAGGAGGAAAGCAGGAGGTGGGCAGAGCTTTACTCACAGCCCGAGGTGCAGACACAGTGTCTGCAGGCACAGGTACCTGCTAGGGACCAGGTGCTGGCTGGGCTCCAGGCCTGGGGCTTTGTCCTGGGCTGAGCGCTTCGCTCTCAGCCAGAGTCAGCAGAGGGAGCAGCAGCCTCAAGTCTCCTTTCCCCTCCAAGGAGCAGCCTGGCAAGGAGGTTTCCAGCCGAGCCCAGCACAAACTGGAAAGCAAAAGGTGAAGGCAGGAGCTGCCGTGCCTTGCTCCAAGGAGCTGAAAGCAGCAGCTGATGCACATGCTGCTTCCACCCTGCCTCTGTGATCAGAGCCCTGTCCTCCACAACATCCCCTACTCAGATAACAAACTGAAGAGGGGGCTAAAATCACAGCACAGTCAGCATTTGCTCCCCCGGGATGCCTACGCACTGCACATAACCCCAAAAGCACAGAGCCCCAGGGGAAGCGCAGCAAGAGGCAGTGCCCCAAAAGGGTTACTGGCTTTGAAATTATACCTGCATCAAACCCACATACAGCTAACAAAAATACTTTGTCTTCCTTGCTGAAACAACTAGACCCATTTTTCTGTATTCACTATATATAACTTCGCCATCCTCCTAGTTTAAAAATATTATAGTCAAATCCTGTCTTTGCCTATTTTTAGTTGCTATTGTCCACTCTGACATTTTAGTGTACAATATTGATGTGGATGCATATGGATTCAGAGGTTTCAAAATGTTTTTTCATTGGGAAGTGACCAGGCAACACAAGCTGTGATGTATTTGTGCAATTTAATTCAGGTTAATTAGAGCTCAGCCCAAGGGAGGCTGCTGCACTTCCTCAGGTACCACTGTGTCTTCTCCTACAGGGACCCCCTTGAAGGGCAAGAAGGCAATTGTATTGCCTGCATGGGAACTGACCCTGGACAATAGAGTTCCCAAGAAAAAGCAGTTCTTTTGTCACTATTTTTCCCTTTCAGATGACTCCCACCTCTCTGTCCTCAAAGATGACTTGGTTTAGGGGTGCACTTTGCATGCAAGTCATGCTCAAGTGGAAGCAGCTTTATGTGTTTTAGTCCCCAGGGTATTTTGTCAAAGCAACATCAGTTTCTGGTAGAAGTTCTTATACAGAATTGTCAGGGAGCCTTGTCATTCATCCAGATAAGTCAGCTGCTTCCACCACCACCTCTTGGTCCAGCTCTGCCTTCAAAGCACCTCATGCTGGTCATTGACAGGGTAAATGGATACATGTATGTTCCCATGCCATGCCAAGCTCTTCCTGATGTCAGAAGGACCAGAGCAAGCGAGGGATGTTGTTCTTACAGCCTACCCTACAAGCATTGCCTGGCTAAGCTTGGGGAAGCTGGTAACTATTTATGATTTAACTGTTTTTGCAGTAACTTCTGAAATGCAGAACCAGGCAGCTCTGCCAGCACATCTCAATGTCAGCCTTTCCTTCCCCACTTTTGACCCACAGCATCCCCTTCCCATTGAGGACTGTCCATGGGACACCTTCCTTTCCATACAGCCTCCAAAGGGCCCCCTACCCCCGCTGCACTCCTTGCCAGCCCTGACATTTGTGCACACGCTCCTGTGACCGACCTTGGTGAAGTTGGAGTCTGATGCAGAAGGGAAAATATTCCCTTCACTTGACATACCTACGTGTTAAAATGAAACAGGCTCATACAGGGGAAAAATCGCGCTGTTATCAGCGTGACATTGTGGAGTCTCACGATCATAATCCAATATTAGCGTGCGATAGGGATCCTGCTGGTGGTGCAGCCTGTGCTGGGGGGACAGATTGGACCTTGTGGGTGACCTCTGCCTGCCTCACAGGGCTGCTTTCACCTGTCACACAGCCCTGAGCACATCCCAGCTCCAACACAGTATTTGTGACTTTGGGAAGGGAAGGGATGTCTGGAACCCTTACTCCTTTGGATATCTGGGCTCTGAGCCTCCTTGGCATCCTAAAATATTGCTGGGCTTCTGGCAGAAAGGCCCGTGGAAAACAAGGAGGTGGTGGGGAGATGAAGTGGCACCAAAGGGGAGTTTGGATGCAAATCCAGACCTCTTCCCACCCCTCTGCCTTCCAGACCCTCCCCCCTCCTCTGCCCGAGGTCAAAGGCTCACCTGGGTTCCTGCTTATTTTCCACTTGCTCAACTACCTGAGTTTACAGGGATCTCATCTTTTTATGCATAATCACAGGAGGTGTGGAAGTGCTTATACCCACACTTCATTGTGCCAATAACAGCTTCCCTGCAGCACAGGGCAGTGGCTCTAGAGGGAAAAGTCATCCTTGCTGCTCCCCTTTCTGGGTGCAGAACAAGGCACAGGAAGCCAGACACTTTCCTTGTCCCCAACAGACATGTTCCTGAGCTCACCCTGCTCCAGGGCAGCTCAGAGCCACAACTGGATTCAACCCTCCAAATCCACAGCATTTATCCAAGGCATCCTCAGCCAGCATCCAAGGCTCCATCTCAAGCTGCTGGACCTGCAGCACCCAAGCCCTTCAGTCACGGCGACAAGCGACTCCTTCTTGGAGCAGACTGAGATGCAGTAGCATGAAACCACAAGCTGAATCCTCAAGGAAAAAAAAAATCAAATACTCCAAGGCTAATAAGTAGTCAAAAGAACCCTCTGAACTGGAACAAACCAGAGTGGATTTGCACTGGCAGCAGCTCCCCCCAGTAGCCCATTACAGGTAATACCACCAGCCCCTGCCCAGGCTCCAGGGTGGCGGAGACCAGTCCCTGGCTCAAAGGCTGGTGCCTAAAACAGGGTCTGGCCCGATGCCCTGCTCCTGTATACAGATGTCAGACAAGAGCAACAGGCTCTTCAGTCACTCTCCTCCAAGGAGGAGCCAGATCTGGTATCCGAGCCGAGGAGGAGCACAGAGCCAAAGGCCAGCAAGCTTTCACATCCGACAGGACCCACGAGAGCAAGTAAACCCCGTGGCCTCATCCTGCAATCAAACCCCAGCCAACGGGACCCGGAGGGCCTCAGACCTTTCCTCTTTCCATAAATAAAGTGATACAAGTCCAAGTGTTGTACTTGGATGTGGACCTGAGGAGCCCCGTGCCAAAGGATGAGCCGAGGAGCCCAGCCGCACACTGCGCGGGGTGGCTGCGGCCAAGCCCTTCTGGCACCCTGGCACACACCCAGCCTGCAGCAGCCAAACCAGGCACATGTGCCTTCCCATGGTGTTCATCCCATAATCTCCCCGGCTCAAGGACAGTTAACATGTCAATTATATCCCCGTTACTGCAGCAATTCATTAGCATGGCACAGTGAGATCCTGGGAGATGCTCTCTTGATGGAAAGGGGAGGGGGGAAAAAGGCTGGGGGAGCCCGCAGGGTGAATTCACTGGGGAATGGGTTTATTTTTTTACTTCAGGACAAATTTAACAATACATACCAACTATTTTAAGGAAAAAGCAATTACCTCTGTTGTTAAAATGTTGGAGAGGCAAGCCTCGCTAGGGGCTGACCTGAGGTACACCCCTAAACCCAAACCCAGCACGTTTTTCCAAACCAGAGGCAGGAGAAGCAGGACAGCAAACGGCACTGCTCACACAGGCAGCCACATGCCACTTCCCCCAGTTGTAAAATCCAAACCTAATACTGAAGTTCAGTACAGCAGTGTTTACACCCTGCTAGAAACCATCATTTCATTTTCTATCTACTCGTAGCCTTGCCTGTGTTACTAACTACAAGACAAACAGGCAGCAGCTTGTTTATTTGCATCCCACAGCAGACGAATGGGATACACGCAAGCTCCGGGAGGCACAGCATTTGTCCCTGCCCTGTGAGCATCCCTGGCTGGGAGATCCCCGCTGAGAGCATCCATTTATAACCAAGACAGCGGAGATTCTCCTCTGCTCTGCGGAAAGTCTCTTTACGTCATAAATTGTATTTAAAGGCTCTTTCAAGAAGACAAGCAAATTTAAGAGGGCAGTTAGCTTCTGGCACTCACATGCATAACTTTATTTGAGTATTCAATTTCCTCCTTCATTCATAAAGTAAACATCGGAGTTATCTGAAAGTGACTGTATACTTATGCAGTGTTTTCTTAAAAGAGTCAATAGGAGCAAGGCGACATAAAATGCTTCAGAGAGCATGACACAGGAAAACACAAGCCTTTAAATTATACACATTCAGGAAACGGTTGAATTCAGCATTTTAGACGGAGAGGTTAAAATGTTTGTGCTGAATTGTATTAAATCTTTCACCAGTAAATCCTGTAGGAAGCAGAACATTTGAAGGAGCCCACTTATTCCCAGTGTCTAGGAAAGACTCCCAGAGTTTCAAAGGAAAACGGCCATTAATCTCGCTGGACAAGTGCAATCTAATAAAAGCTGTTGTTAAATTAAGGCAACTTTGTTATTAAGTGTTTTCCAAATTTAGTTTATTTCCCCCACTCCCCAAGAAAATCTTTGTTCTGAAATGGAGGACCTTTGTTGCCTGAAATTATTTCTTTTTAGGGAGCAAGACAGGATTGGAAGACCATGCAGTAGGGAATAATTTAACATACTACACATCTACCTGTACAGGATTTTTAGATGCACAGATGAGGCCCTGGTTTGGGTATCATCTCCCTGATATAACTCTTATGGGTCTTTACAGAGCAAGTGAGCTTTGGGAGTGCAGAAGGGGCCAGGACAGGTTTTCAGACTTGCTTCCACCACCAGGGCTACCCCACAGGCTGACCCCACCAGTGACCACATTTCTCAGACACAAGCCAAGCTTCACTTTATTTAAAAAAAAATTCCAAGACAAAATCCAGAGACCAGAATCTGGGGCCATTCCTGCCACCGACCTCCCAATGGACCTTTGTCAAGTCACTTTGCCACACTGCAGCTCAGCTCCATCACCAACAGAACAGCATGACAAATGGCCACTTACATGAGGATGATGCCAAGAAGTGTCTCCATCACCACAGGGTACAGATGCAGGGAACCAAGCCCAGAAGTTGGAGATTAAACATTTTACCAGAGTTTCATAGCAAAGACTCGTCAAACACCTTTGGTTTCTTTGGATTTTTTTTTTCCTGCATTTATTCTCAAGCAGCACTCTGCATGTGATGATGTAACTAAGTATTAAATCAGGAGAAACTTTTAGCTGCAATGCTGATATTTATCTGCATCCCCGAATGTTTATCATTTGGGGGATTTCTTGCAGATTTTGTTTAAACAAATGAAATTGTACTGTTGAACCTGACTCCAGGTATACCAAATGCCCAAACAGTCTTACAGCCCTGTGTAATGAAACCATCCAACTGCCAAGTCTCTATCCAGATGTTTGATTTTTAATTCTGTGCTTGTACCTCACCTTGGCACAAAAATCTCTGGGAAAGGGAAGGAAATCAACTGGTAGGACTGTGCATTCACAGCTTCTTTCCAAATTATATCTAAAACTCAATTTCAATGGAAGATTTAAAATGGGGAGCTGGATTTTTTTTTTTTAATTTTTATTTATTTTTAATGTAGTATTCAGGAGTCTGGAGTGCCTGAGGATCTGAAGCACTGAAGCATGTGAGCTTCTCAGTGGTCACTCAGACCTGGCTGGGAAGGGAAACTCTCAGCTTTCTTACAAAACAAACTAAAAGCAAAACAAACCACTTTTCCTGGTGAGACTTTCATTCAATTCTGCAGACTCAGGAAGCTCATGAGATAAGCCTCCGCTCTGAGGATACACTCGGAGCTGGCTGAAGCCTAGACCCAGGCTGGCAATTAGCAGGAACACAGCATGCTTTATGAATTAACACGTTTTTCCAGCCTGTCCCAGGGTGGAAAAATAACCTGCCTGCAGTGTTTTCTGCGGCCCAATTGTACCTCTTCAAAAAGACATTAGTGGTTAAAATGCGTGTCAGTCTTCCAAGGAAGTCCTCAAGTTTTCTGGTTGAGCAGGACTAAGAAACCAATGAAATTAAAAAAATCTACTTCAGAATCTAGTGGGAAATTCAGAAGCATTCAAATACTCAGTTAAAAAGCTTATAAACCTTCAATCAGATTCTGCTTTTGTTTAGATTTGGTTTCTGATGAGGAGATAAGTAGATTCTTATTCTACCCAAACCAATTTCCTACTAATGATGGACTGATCCCCAGCCTGTTTTTCTTTAAAAAAACATAAAACTGAATTTTATTACAAGAGCAGATGACAGCTATTTTAACTGAAAAACATGGATACTATTGTGGTTTTGTTTTTGGCTTTTGCCTCCCACAAATGCAAGAGGGCTTGGTTGCCATTTATTCAGACTGCCTTTAGAAAACAAAAGAAACTCCATCCCCAGTGACCTCGCTCAACAGACTCCAGATGTAACTGATTTTGTGGTTATGTTACAAGCCCCATTGACACCACTGTAACTAAAATGATTGGTGATGCACGAACCCAGCCAGAAAGGAAAACCAAGCCAGAAAGGAAAAAGCCAAGAGGTATCTTCATTTCAGAGCAACCACAGACTTAAAAAAAATCAAGACAGAACACTCTGCAAGCACAGAGACCTTGTGAAGCCTGGTGCTCCTGAGGACAGCATCTCAAACCAGTGTCTGCAATCCGTGCAGAGTACCAGCACTACAACCATGTGAGGCAATGCTTTTCTCCTCCGCAGCTTTATCGGGCAGATGTAGGTACAGGATCCCATGGTAGGGGACAAGGGCAGGCCACGCACTGCCTGCCACGAGCACCCAGGGTGCTGCTCATGCACTCCCAACCACGAGACCTCAAGGTGATGGGGGCAGATGGGCTCTTCTCTTTGGTTTGCAGCCATTCACTCTTCAAAGTGAATGACAGCTCTGAAACAAGGATGCCCATGGCAGCCCCATGCAGCAGGGAAAGTATACAGCCTGAGGACAAACCCTGCTTCTTTATCCAAACATAAGGGCAAGCAGCAATGTCAAAGTCAGTGGCCTCAGAGCAGAGCCCATCCAAAAAGGCACACTTATTAAAACTTGCTGCTCGGAAATGAGTTATCCATTATTAATATTTTAAACTGCTAAATCCTTTCTAATCCTGTTTTAATATGAGGCAAAGTTGTGTGATTTAAAAGCAAACCTCAAGCCACTGCCAATCACTCCTGGGTGTGGAGCAAAACCTGCCCAGGGAATACTGATGAGGCCAGTTTTCCTGCAGGGACATGGACTTCAGGAGCAGTTTACTGGCACCCCAGCCTCCTCTAGGAGAGGCCACAGGGCATTTCTGTGCTTTGGGGCTGTCCAGGGCACCACAGACACTGCAGGCACATTTCCCTGAGTGCAGAGCACAGAGCAAAGCTGGCACACAAGGCTTGTGCTAATAGACCCTATTATATGGATGCAAGGCTGGATTTTGGCTCTACCTCTGGAATGCACCAAGAGAAACAGGTCCAAAAACAGCATCCCCCTACCCTTTGTTTTTGTCATGAGCTTTCTACAGACTCTTGTGGGACAGCACATCTCAGTGCAGGAAGGATTTGCTCCTGGAGAAGGCCCATTTTGGGCCATCTGCTGGAGCACCACTGCACCCAGCTGAAGGCAGCGAGGTTTGAGTTGCAGTTGGCTGGGATGAACAGGGTTATGGAGGAACAACAGCCTGTGCTTATCACACGTGACAGTGGAATGAAAACAATTGTGACATGTTCAGTTACATCCAAGAACCTAGTGAATCTCAAGTGGAAATGAAACTCCAGCCTTTTTGTAGCTGTATTATTAAACATAGGAAACATCCATGATACAGCAAGGTTTAAGCACTGTAGGATGGCAGAAAAACAAGCTTACACCCTTCCTGATGAATTTCCTTGAAGAGACACTCAAACATTATCATTATGCCCAAATGCTCAGCAGGAACCATTGCCCTCTGTGAAAGCTCTCCACTCCCGTTCGGCATTGAGCATTATTAATCAGGGAGTAGAGCTGTCAAGGCCAGGCCCAGGAGTGGCAGCTGTCCCATGGTCGCCATCCACTCTGTCCCACGGTGACAGCCCCGCTGGTGACAGAGCACCATGGCACAGGGCCACGTTCCCGCAAAGCAAACAAAGGTGGATCTGAGCAAACTGCCTCCCCAAAAGGCCGCTTTGCAGCGCCCTTTGTGCAGCGGCTTCCTCATCGAACATTTATGCTTGCAGATCCCTATATACACAGAATGCCTGTTATAGCCTCCATTGGCCTCGAGGTAAATGATTAACGCGGCCAATTCCACCTCACCTTAGTCCTGCTCGCACAGCACAGTGATTTCTCCAGTACTATTTTCCTACCTTGCTAAGGCCAGAGCAGGAAAAAAAAAAAAAGGAGCATCAGTACTGCTCCACTGTCAGGTGTTAATAACAGGTTCCTACAGCTAAATGCCCATCATTTCCATTCATTCCACGAGCCAGAGCTATTCTTTTTTATTACGAGCGAAGAGTGAACAGATGGGAAGGATGATGCCAACACCTGAAGCGACAACAACAAAGGGCCCCTGCACTACATCCATCTGCACCCACCTCTCCTCTCCAGCCTCTGGGGCAGTCCCAGTCCCACACCTTGCCCTGGAGCAGGGCAGATGCAAGCACAGGTGAGACTGGGACCACAACTAGAAATTTCCATCACTGATTGCTTTAAGCCACTTGCTTCATTTGGAGGAAGAAACGAAGAAGAGGCAATCTTTTTTCTATCCACCCTTTTCCCCAGGTGTGCATCCCTAGCTGAGTGCTCCTTTCACACCACGAAGCAGCTAGCTCTGCACCCGAGGCAAGACAGACAGGCCTGAATTATAACAATTCCCCACTTCCTCCTCTTTTATCCTGTCACCAATATAACAGCACCTGGTAACAAGGTTAGAGGTGTATAACGGGGAAGATTCAGCACTGCTGCCCCATGCCAGCAGAGGGGTTGGCCCTGGAGGCAGCTCAGGCCCTGACATTATCAAACACCATAGTAGTCAAGGTCAGCTCTTGGCCACATTTAATGCTGCCGTGGAAGCACTGGTTGTAAAAAAATAATCTTTCTTTAAATTCCAATACTAATATATTTCCCAATGATGTTAAAAAAAGCTTGCAAGAACAGGAAAAAGGCCAGTAAATGCTTACAGTCCCAGCAGCCTTAGAGCACTGTGGATAAAGCTGTTTTTTGCCAATTTTGACCATAAAGGCAGTTCACCACTGCTACTATCCTTTCTGCCCAACACATACCATATCCACAGCACGTTATCCT
Organism: Anser cygnoides; assembly: GCF_040182565.1. NCBI lineage: Eukaryota > Metazoa > Chordata > Aves > Anseriformes > Anatidae > Anser > Anser cygnoides. The sequence goes on along the minus strand of NC_089888.1, from coordinate 3,501,118 downwards.
TGGTCATACTGCTGGGCAGAAGTTTTACTGACATTTGGAAGATCAGGCCTATGGAGAAAGCAGCATGCTATGGGGAGGTGCTGCCTTCAACAAGGGCCTTTCTGGTACGCGCTGCTTCTCACCAAGCCTCCCATTGAGGAGGAGCTCCTTCAGAAACCCTTTGAAAAAGGTGTTACTGCTCCACATTAAGTGGCTTTGGGGCCATTCAATGTAAATTCATGCTGAACAGGAGAGGTTCTTGGGGGTACCACCTCCTGGCCACAAAGCTTACTCCACAAAGGACCACCCGATGCGATGAAAGGAGCAGTGCTGTTTGTTTTCTGCTCCTATGCATACAATGGGGAGATTGAATATTCAGCTCGGGTTCAACTGCTGCAGAAGTAAGGGGCTTGGGCACTCAATTACTGCAGCACATCGACCTGGAAAGCAGCACAGGCTGTTTTCCTGCCTGGTACACAATCAACACAGCCATAAAAGCACAAGAGAGGAGCAAGGAACAAGGCTTGGGAAGTACAAGTGAATACAGCTCTGCTCCCCAACGCACTTCAGAACACTCCAAAACCACCAACAGGACACCTAAACCCCCCTTCAGCCCCATCGCAGTGCTGTACCTGGCTCACAGGCTGGATTCCACTTTATTTCCAGGAAAAAAATTTGCAGATCCACACCATCATCCCCAGACAGGATCCATACCGGCACCAAAAAAGGGTGGGGTGTGCCCCCATTCTCTTATAACCACGATGGGCTCAGGCCTCAGCTGGCGTCAGTCAGCCTCAGCACCGATTTGGGAGCACAGCTACACCTGGGGACATGTGTGTCCCCAAGCCACGCGAGGGAACAGCCAGGAGAGTTAAAATGCCTGCAGCTGAGCCGCATTTGCCATTCAGGCAGAGCTGCTGGGCTGCCACACAAGTCGTGCTGAAGATTTCTGTGCACAATGCAGAAAAGAGAACAGCTCGTGGTGCTCCAGCACAGAACTGACAGCCCATTAGAGAGTCTGCGGCTGCTGGGCTCCCAGCAGAAATTAAACCTCAGCTTTCCATTTTCCATGCAGAAATAAAAAAGAAACAAACTTTTTTTTTTTTTTCTCTTGAAAGCAACTGCTTGAGTGAGCAGTGATTTTATTGTGCTATTAATATGATCATAAACAAGAATAACATGTGTTTATAGGCTCAAGTGCTTCATTACTCACTCGCTGACTTGGTAAAAACCACTGTGGCATTAGTATAAAGTGCAAAATGGAACAGATCATTGTAGTCGTGTTGTAAAATCATCTGGGCAGGTAACCTTTGAACAAAGGCAATTGATAGCTCGGAGGCAGCTGTACAACAACAGTAAAGATAATAATTGTCCACAAGCCGCCAGACCTGCAGGAGAGCAAACACTCATGCCTGGGAAGGGGAGAGCACCGAGGGGAGTGAGAAAGGTTTGGGAAGGAGAAATAAAAGTCAATCTGTGAAGCATATCTGCAAATCAGCCTTGCTTGGAGCTCTGCAGGCAGGGACAAGCAGGGTCTGATCTCCTCCATCGCTGCCATCCCAACCGCTCAAACTCCTACAGATGTGCTGGCTGAGCAGGGCTGTGGGAGCGGGACTGGGGACATAGCAGGGGCTGGGGAGACACAAAATTTCCTGTATTTTTTTTTTTGACCTACTGGGTTAAATGCTCCTTTATACTGCTTAATGAGGGGTGCAAAGGGATGCAGGCCCCTTACCCCTACCTGGGTCTTGGCATGTTGGGAAGGTGGTGGGTAGAGGGTCCAGGGGTGCTCCTGGACGTGTCTGCCGGGACCTGCACAGGGTGATCTTCTCGGGGTGCAAGGCTGGAGGAGGAAAGGTGCTCCCCTCTCCCCCAGGACTGCACGGATGGTGCTGGGTTTCTGTTAGGGAAGACCAGGAGGCAGGGTCTGCAGTGGTCGCTCCTGGCTCGGGGATGGGAGCAAAAGTTTGGAAGACACCCTGGAGAAATACAAAGCTGGCCTCGTGGACGATGCCGTCCAGTGAGTGCAGGGAGCGAGCAGGAAGGAAAAATTACACACATCCCGATTGTTTCACTTCTTGTCGCTCTGCCTCGTTTTGTCAGCCACCAGGCCCCGGCATATCCCGACGGCCAGCCAACGGTTACCAACAGGCAATAAATAAAACTGCTGGAGCCACTGGTGTCAACATCTTGGCATTGTTTGGGTCTTCTTGTTTGCCTTTAAAATAACTCTCCCCTTCGGGGTCGTGCAGACGAGAAAGAGAGGACCCCTTGCCATCGTCCACAGAAATCATCTTGTCGTGACTTTGAGCTGCTTTTTTGTGACGGCAAATATGGGATTTGGGAAGGTGCCCGGGAATGCTGCTCACGATGCACAGGGAGCTCCCGCTCCCTCCATCCCATGCCCCGGCACATCAAGCTGGGCACCCGACGTTCCCCGATGCTCGGGGCACAGCACCCATTTCCCTGACTCCCACGGGCACTGTTAGGTTTGGATTTGGGGTCAGTGTCACCCTGTTCACCCCGCAGAGACTCAGCTCCGCAGTGCAAAGCCCAAGGGCTTTCCCTTTTGTGAGGGCACAGCGCTGCCGGGAGCTGGCGAAGCTGGGGAGCTGGGAGAAGGCTGCAGACTTGTTCACTGCAGGGCTGCACGTGGCTGTGCTGTGGGTATTGGCAACCCAAGGAGTGGAAAAACAAACGGTGGGGACACAGAGCAGCACCAAGAGCCCGCCGTGCAAACACACAGTGCCGCCACCGAGCCTGCCACTGCGGGCAGCGGGTCTGGGTGCTCCTCCGTGACATCCGCAGGCTTGGCGTGGTGCAAGCCGCTAATGAGACTCTGGAGGCACAAGGAAACCCCTCAAAGGTAATTTCATCCATGGGCTTTGCTGAAAGTATGGGTTGAACCCCCTGTGCCCACACAGAGCCACAGTGTGGCCGTGGAGGTCACCACTGAGCTCCGGCGGCGTCAGAGGGGACTGATCCTGCTCGGTGCCTGGAGCTTCTGCTCTCCCCCAACGAGGGCTGATGGGGGCAAGCACCATCCTCCATCTCGGTTGAGTTGCGACCCGATGCCAGATTTCACTCTCCCCGATCGTCTTTAGCTGTTTATAATAAAAATCAAGCGATCCATCTCTTCTGACAAGAGGAAGAGTTGCTCCAGGAAGCCCTGGACAGGTCAACTTCTATATTAAGGAACTATTACTTGACAGCTTCCTGGCCATAAATAGCTGTCCAGCCAGGCTGGGGTTTTTATTTAGAAATAACAAATAAAGCAGGCCTCAGACGTAACTCCATGACCTCACTCCCCCTTCATTTCCCACCCATCTCCCCTATTGCTGCCGTCCTCTCCTCACCCCGAGCTGCTCAGGGCCCCCAGCAGAGCATTTCTCCCATTGCCCACCTCCCCGGGGCAGCTGAGAGACCCCTGTCCTCTCACCACCCCACTTAAAGCCCAACCCCAAAACCCTCGCCAAGCCCTCGGCAGCACTGATGTGATCCCAGCAATAAATGCTCAGAAAGAGGGGGCTCGGGGAAGGTGAGACAACCCCCGTGTGCCCAGCACCACTGCAGGCACGTGCCGGTGCCAGCTTTTGGAAGTGTGGAAGTGGGTTTTGCATCACTGATCATGTTCTGCTGTAGGTCAGCTCCAAGAAATGAATTCCTGCTATGCTTTCCTTAAAAAGTGGAAAAGGAATCTGACCTGCACAGCTGAAATGGAAATTTTTCATTCAAAACATGCCTGAAACTGGATGCAAACAGAAAGTACGTCCAACACAGCGTTTATTTTTCAGTTCCTCAAGCCTTTCTCTTAACTTTTAGAAGACCGATGTTGATGTTCTAATGCTTGGAGTTGGCAATATTGAAAACAATCAGGAAATACAAAAGAAAAACAACATTTCAGTATTCTTTTATTACTGGGAGGTTTTGACCATTTTTGTCATGTGGTTTGCCTAAAATAATAATAAAAAAAATCCTTGTTTGGAACCGGGACGGGAAGAGCAGCGTGTTTATTTCATGTATGACTCATCAGCTCGGTGTTGATACACTAAATGCTTCAGAAGCTAACACTCTATAGAGATGATCATTTTTAATATAAAACAGTAAATGTTCAAAACAACCATTGCTTTTTTTTTTTTTTTCTTCTCCCCATTGTGGCCAATAAAACAGAAGGGAGGCCACACAGTTTACATTTTAATAAAATTAAGTTATTTGGTGCCACGTTATTACAGTCTTTATTGGAAAGTGGAATAAATTGCACACAGAGGAGTCATAGGAGGGAGAAATCACTGCGAATAAACATAGATTCTGGGATGCATTTATTTGCTGGTTGCATCTCAAAGGAGGAAGGCTTTCCCGGGGAACACGGAGGCGGCCTCGGGGAGGCCGCTCAGGGTCGCTTCAGCCGAGGAAGAGCTCTCTGGGTGCCTCATCCAGCTGGCGTTTTCCACCCATGTCCTCTGAGAGAAACCTGTCCCGCGGCGGCCGGGGCAGCCGGTGTCCTCCTGGCAGGGTGAGCCACACACGTGGTGCCCGGGCTGGTGGCCCCAAGGGGGTTTAGGCGAGCGCCAGGGCGCACCAGGAGTCCTGCCGCAGTGGCACGCTCAGCCCCGGCTGTGGGGCCATGCTGCTGGGGGAGAAGGGGTAGTCCTCGGGCTCGAATTTGAACTCGCCGTGGCCGCCGGCCAACGCTTCGTCCGACTGGCTCTGCGCCTGCCCCGGGAGGGAAGGGGGAAGCCATTAGAAAGCCTGTTACGAGCTAAGGATAATTCTCCTGCTTATCCTGACACGGTGGTAGGATGGTGACAGGTCATGGACACAGTGCCTTATCCCTGAGGCTCGCCCCGTGCGTCGGAGGCTGGCCAGGAGGAGTGCTCCTTCCCCAGCCCTGTGAGCAGCAGGCAGGGAGAAGGCATCCCGTCTGTTATTTATTGACTGAATGTGTCCAGCTCAGACATCTCTAGGCACATGTCTATTTTTTAAGAGCACGGCGCAAATCATTTACCCGTTTCAGCCAAAAAATCTCTCACATGGCACAGTGCCTGGCGCTCAGGCTCTGGGGCCGAGCTCCCCCTGCACGTCTGTCCAGCTCGAGGGGTCTTAGACCCCGCACGGAGATAACACGGGGCACAAAATGTCCACCTGCGGGATGACTTAGAGCCATTTTTTCCCCCAAAAAGCTGAAATACCACCCTGCCCAGCAAATCCTCATGTCACAAGCGTTGGCATGCCCTCAGGGGTCTCTGTGAGTGCTCAGGGCTATAAAGAACAGATAATATATGGCCAGGAGGTCTTTTTTTAGGAACTACAGAGGTTTCCACCCAGGGCTGATCCCACCGACTCCACAGGGTTGCAGCTCACTGGGCAGCCCCTCGGTGCAATTAGGAAGTCGCTCAGCCTCATCAAGGTCCCCAGCAATTACGGAGGCAGGTGGAGCACCCACCCCAGCGGGTGACAACCCCTGTGCCTTACCTGGGACACCGCCACGATGGCTTGTCCGGGATACTGCGAGGTCGTGCTGGGCTCGGACTTTAAAGTGACCGTGCTGTCTGAGTTCGTAATGGAAGAAGGGGAGTTCGTGGCCGAAGTTGTAGATCCTGGAGAACAACGAGCACAGGACGATGAAGAAAAAGAGATGCTGCTCTCTTTCTTCACCTCGTCTCCATCAGGGTAAGGGTTTGTATTTGGCTGCCGCGATGCTGATGGAGGAGGAGATCCCATTCCCAGCCTGGCTGTACGAGTCCTTGCACAGGCCAGAGGGGCAGATGCTGAATGTGTCACAAGCCCTCCCCCTAACTCCTAACCACACCACTCCCAGCCCCTATTTTATCCCATTGCTCACTGAAGCTCAACCTGCTGGAACCCAGGTGCTGCGGGGCTGGAACTGGGTGCCCACAGTGCACAGGATCCCTTTGGGGACGTTACACCAATGTGGTTTCCCACCCCACATCCTCCTCTCGCTTGAGGGCTGCGCATAAACGAAGGCCCTGTAGCTAAAGCAGTCATCGGGAAAAAAAAATGTTTTTCCTAATCACAGTTTCTTGCAGAATGAGCACTGGTGAGATGAACTGTGCCCCAAGCCCCCGGGATGGATGGTAGCAGCACTATACCTGTTGAGGTTTTGCCTTTGGTAATGTTTTTAGGCTTCCTTTTCCTTGTCTGGATGCTTTCCTTTTTCATGGCCAGAGGTCGTGGTACCTTGACATTCATAAAGTTTGGAGTCATTAATATTGTATTTTACTCATCTCCTTCCCACACACGTGTTGCCTTCCTATTTTCATGCTGTACTTCATGCAATGCACCTAAAGTCCTTGTCCTTCACTGAGTGCTATTTTTCTCTGCGACAGGCCTTGGCTGGAAGATGTATAAGGCTAACAGCTAAGGCTTTCCCACAAATTTTGTTTTTTCCTTTATTTCCTATTTTCCTTTTCCTGATTTATTGGCGACCTTTATGACAGGGCCCTACTAAATTGCTCCAACAGCCGGGGCCTACAGGACTCGGAGGGAGCAGTCATGGGACATAGAGACTCGAACCCTTATGGCAGAAGCTTGAAGAGGCCTGCATGGAGGGGTGAAGTCTCCTCTTGGATCATGGGCATGTTACCGCCAGTTCCCATCCTCTATGGCTGAATGTTATCAGCCATCCTCCAGGCAGACTCTTTAGCATCCTCCACACATCGCTTAAGTACCCCACCTAGCAGAGAAATGCCCCTTGTCTCCTGTCTGCGTTTGGGAAGCTTCAGTCTCCAGCTACTGGAGTCTCGTGGGCTTATTTATTTATTTGTTTGTTTGTTTGTTTATTTATTTATTTAGAGTAACTCTTGGCAAACAAGCCAACTAAAAGCCACACAGTGCCAGAAATCTCTTCTACAGCCACTTCCTGAAAGCATTCCACTTCCCTCTGAACCTTACTTCGGGTAACTCCAGTACAATGAGCTTGTTCAAGGGGACAGCACTGGTTTTTGGCTCTTCTGGGTCTGCTCTAGAGGCTGTCCCCTCCAGCCCCGGCGTCCCAGCCCTGCCGGGGGGATCCCAGCACCCCTCGCGCCACGCACGCGCTCCTCACCCCGTGGAGCTTCATGTACAACCCGCAGGCATTGCAGACGGGCTCCCCTTCGGCGTTCCTTCTCCAGAGGGTGGTGTTGGTTGTGTGGCAGTTAGTGCAACATAGCCCAGCACGTCTGGATGAAGACTTAAAGGCAAGCAAACAAACGTGTGAGTGCACACACAGAAATGGCAAAATGGGAGGTTTCCTTTCCTACAAAAATAAAATCCCCATTTACAATGCTTTCCTGGAAAATGTGAAGCACGAAAGATAGCCAAATTCAGAAAGAAATTACATTGAAATGCAAACACTCTAATTTGCAAGAGCTTTATTTATTGAGCTCGATAAACCTGGCAAATGTCCTCCTGATCCCTTTCACAAACTCCCAACAAGTGTGATGGACGCAATCAGATCTCAGCACAGAGCACTTCTGTCCAGGAGACTTAGGGAAAGAGAAGGAAAATACCTGCCAGGCCTTCAGCACTCCAATGGCTGCTGCAGAAAGCTGCTGTTGCATTAACTGAACTTTATTTCTGTTCTTCTGCACTCAGAGCTACCACTAATGTTAGCAACGTCCCGATTAATCTCTGCTTTGAGACACTGGAATCAATTGGCTGAGCTGAGCAGAAGCAAGCTGAACTGGCCCGTGATGGGACGAGGAGTTTTCCTCCCTGCACGTCTCCCAGATAATCTGTTCCCTTGCAGGCTGCAGGAACACCGTGCAAACATTAACTAATTACATACTTTGTGAGTGCAGTGATTGCTGGCTCCCAAACGTTAGCATTTCCAAAGGAAGAAGGGAAATATTCTGGCAGAAGCCGCAAGCTAATTTCTGACAACTGTACTCTGAGCCACTGGAAAATTCACAGGTCTCCTTGTCAGCTTAATAGCATTTCATTTTAATGTCTCTAAACTCTTCACATTTGAACTATTTTAATAAGAGGCTTCAGGAAGTACAAAGATACCAGCGACGTAAGTAATATCGCAGGCTCTGCACATTCAGGTATTTGAATACATTCTTCAGCACTGAGAAAAATCGCTTTGGTTCCTCTCAAAGACAGATGATAGGTGATGCAGGCAATAACGAACTCCCTGTTTGTTTATTTTTCCATTACCGCTTGATATCATAACTAATCAATATGATGAATGAAGTGGGGTGCGTAGGGATAAAAATGAAATGTTTTTACAAGGTTAGCAGTCCGAGATCAGCTTTGAGTTTCAAGAGATATGAGTGACGTGCCCAAGCTTTGGTTCACTGGTTGCAAAGAGGTCTCAGCAACTATTTGCAAATAATGGTATTGCTTGGAAAATGATTTGCTTTTCAAGAAATAACCAGGCAAAAATAACAACATGCTGAGCTGTGAGCAGACAAGCTTGGCACAGAGGAGGTTTTTACAGCAATTCTTGTCCGTAACATGGGACACGGTGCCACAGCAAGATCCTGGACCAGTTACAGAGATTTTTCGAAGCTTTTCAGCTACCAGGGCTGAGCCATTCATCCCTGCAACCAGTAGGGACCTCAGCCCAGGGGTGCCACAGGCGCGAGGGGGAATTTGGAGGCGTTCAGCCCTGCGGTATCGGTGCCCGGCAGGGGCTGGTGAGATCTGTCAGCACCTGCGGATGGAGGAAGGCCAATGCAAAGCACTTTGGAAAGCCCCAAAATTTCTGGGCAGCCCCTGGGAGGAAGGGACGCGCTGTCCTGATGTCACAGAACGTTGTGCTGTCCGCTGGGGCATCAGCGCCTGCCTCCGTCTGCATCTTCTGAGCCGTGTTCTGTGGGCTGCCTCCTCCCTGCAGAGCCCGGCACGGCAGAGGCCATCCTCCATGGGCAGACATCACAATTTAAAACCCAGAAACCCTGTGAGAACCTGGCCCTACACCACAGCTTGCCAGTCCGGCAAGAAAGAGACAGTCAAGGCTACTTTTGCTCACTGAAGGACGAGGGTACAATACGTTATTGCTGGTTTCCCAGCAGTTCCCTTAAAAGAAAGTGCATTGCTGCCTGCCTCCACCCCTCTGCCTTTGTACAGCTCTGACCTTGTCTAGGAAGTTGTTGACTTCAACATTGTGCTCCAGTGTTTATTTATACAAATGCACCGTACACTCAAACAAAAACTCCTCACGGACCGGGCTTGACAGCCAAGCGCTGCCGATAAGCTCGAGGAATTGGGAGCCGGTGCCTATCGAATCAGCCCCGTGTGGGCGCTGCTTGGGCAGCCTGAAAACTTCGTGGCCAACAGGGCAGGTCCCTCCGAGGGGGAGACCCGAAGCCATAATGGACTTTGCTTTGCCTGCTTTTCAGAAGTGAAGAATAAACCACAGGGTTTCACAGGGGAAAAGAAGCCTCTGAACCTCCAGAAGGTTTAACTGATGACTGTCTGTCCCCCTCGCCAGCGGGACAGGGGGGAGCTGATGTCGGTAGGAAAGAGGCTGCAGCAAAATGTGCTGAGATTCCCCTGCTCAGCTCCTGGAAGCAGGCAGCTCCAAGGTTCAGAGCCACAAGCAGCAGCATTGTCTGAGATACGGCCTTGCCGTTGTGGCTCCGGGCACCTCGGAGGAGAAGTGAACCGCAGGAAATGACGTCCAGGAGAAAGCCAAAGCACCAACCATAAACACTGCACGGCTCTGCGATCCCAGCAGATTGCACCAGGGCTGTGATCAGTCCCGTGCCCACCTTCCCCAAAAGCATCAACAAACCCATGTATTGCGAACTACAAAAAAAAGGACAGCCTGGAGAAACAAACAAACAAACAAAACCAAACACCACAAAACAAAACAAAACAAACAAAAAAACACACAAACACTGAAAATTTAATTTCCAGAATAATCCTCCAACTCAGGACGATGGGAGCTGCTGAGCACAGGACAGCTGCTGCATCTGTCCCCCTGCTGCACCACGAGCTGCAGCTCTGCTCCTAACTTGCTTCTGCATCGGGGGAATTTCACGCGCAAGAGTGGAGCCATCCAGCTCCATCCAGGGGCTGCTCTGGGATGGTAAAGGTGATCTGGCTTCTAGGACTTGGTCTAAGGTATAATTTTGTGAAACATGCTGAGAAACTTTAGCCAGAAAAGAGCCTAAAAGAAAGCACTGCTCTCATCCTCCTCTAAGGTAAATCCTTTCTGCTGAAAGCCACAGTGCTTTGCGTCCAGAGGCAGGCTCTCGCAAAACAGCTGTCCCTGCTGCCTAGAGGATGCTGCCCTTATCACAAACAAACAAAAAAAGAAAAAAAAAAAGAAAAAATGAACTGGAAACTACATCGCTGTTGCTAGCCCTCTCCCATGCACAAGCAGGCTGAGCACTACCAAGCCGCAGGACGTCATCCCCGCGGGGTCGCATGTGCCACGTTGCGTTTGCCAGGGCTTTCAGCGGGACTTGCTTTGTGAACACACAAGTCAGAACAACCGCGGCGCAGCGCCTGCCTACAGAACAAAGGTCATAACGTAAGGGCCGAAAGGCACCATTTTTCCTCTCTGCGCCTCTATTTCACGGCGTTGTGAAACAGCCTGGCTCATTGTTCCTGCACCGTGCGCTCCCGCCCTGCCCGCGCGGGTGGGGTTACGCAGGGATGTTGCTCCAAACCCTTCCCGGCAGTGGAAATGTTATGGGGGGCAGAAACATCCCAAGGACAGGTAGATCCCTGGGTGGTGGGTTTGTAGAAAACGCCTGGCACCCTCTTATCCATCAGCAGTGGGCCCTCCTTCCTCTGATGGAGCACAACTTGTTGCAAAACGGCATTTCAAAACCTTGGAAAAATCCGAGATTTTGAAATGTTTCATTTCAAAGTCAGGATGGAAAGTCAAAAATGCAGCCCCTTCTCTTTTCCATAAAACAAAATCCCATCATGTATTTCAACCTCACTGAAATGTTTCCCCTGGATAAGGATATCAGCCATTTCATGTGGGCCTTATCATTGTATTGATAGACAAAATAATAAAGCAGTTGGAAATGCTTTGATATTTGTTTCATGGGAGTGAGCCAGCAGTCTTAATTCTGTGAACCAGCATTCTCCACCAGAAAACACAGCTGAAATGTTTACTAAAAAAAATGCCTCACGGCTGCTACTGATGGGGCAGAGCCAGCAGTGACAGAGGAGCAGGCAGGGGGCTCGGGGACCCCAAGCGCTGCTACTTGCCGTGGGACTTACACCCAGCCACACAGGGAGGTGCCGGCACCGCTCCGGCCGCAGCCTCGCCACCGTCACAGCAGGCATGCAAAGGGGCCGGCTCCCTTCCCATGCACTGAAATAAAATACCGAGTAACAGCAAGACCTGTCCCAGAGCTTTGGCGGAAAAGCTGCTCTAAAGAGACCGGGAAATTCAGCCAGAGCTGCATTTTGATGCCAGTCTCCAAAATGCAGAGTTTGATTTAAGCTTTTGCACCCGTCTTTCAATGCACAGCTCATATTTGCGCCAACGAAATCAGCAGCGTAACTCTGAGATTTGCAGCTCAGGGGAGATTTGAGGGTGCAGATTTAATGTAATTACATTAAAAGAGACTACGAATGTTTGGTGAGACGGGCAAATCCTTTAGGATAATGCAAAATGTTTCACAGAAACACATTGATTTTGGTGATGTGTTGTTACAGCATGGAACAAAACAGTGTGATTTTCAGTGGAGCCGCTGCTCATTTCATTTTGCAAACAGAGTCAAATTTCCAGGCTCACAATCAGAATGAACCATTTATTCGGTCCCAAATTTGTTTCTTATGATTTTTTTTTTACACCAATACTTGCCACTGTTGGGTTACTGCTAACAATTTGTTTTGCAACACACGAAAGAACTGCAGGAATACACCCAGAGTGAAAGCAAAAGGAACTCCCAGCTGTTCCCCAGCACGGCTCAGACAAACATCCTGTTTGTAATGACTGCTGCTGATGACAGGCTCTGAAACCAAAACTGTTACCACCAAATTTAAACATCCCAAAGTGATCGTACAAAAAAAAGGAGGTGCCTGTCCTCTCTCACGACGGGATCCCAGTTAGAGGAAGCCCAATACCACGATGTGGGGGGAATTACTGCTTTAACCTGCAGAGAAACTGGGAACTACCAAACCCCAAATCCTCCGTGAGGAGCGCAGGGTTCCAGGCATGGTATCTGGGCCCCATCCTGCTCCCATCGCAGCCCTGCCTCCTCTTCAGCTACTCTGCCTAGACCCTGCGTGGCTGCATGGACATACCAATTATTGTCATAGAAAGAAAGCAAAGTGCCTATGGTGGGAACGGAGCTGGGATAAGCCTGCAGAGCCCCTCACATCCCCAGATAGGAAGCAGGGATGTCCGGCCCCGCTTGGATGCAGCACAGCCCGGGATCCCTCTGGTCCCTGCTCCCCCATCTCCACGCCGGCCATCGGCCGTGCCAGAGCAGCATTTTCCGCAGCTTCACTCATCTCCTCCGTGCTCTGACCTGTGACAAGGAGCTCCGGCACTGATGGCATTTAACCCATGGGAGGACCGAGGCTCAAACAGGCCCTAACACAGAGATCCCAACAGTGTGGGCACCAGCACCAGCCCCCTGGATCCTGCCCTCCAGCCACCCCAGGGCACAGCAGGGGATGTCTCCCTCTTACCAGCCTCTTCTGCGGCTTGAGCGGCCGGTTGATGCCGTTCATTTTGTGGTAGAGCCCGCAGGCGTTGCACAGGTAGTGCCCGGTGCCATCCTTCCTCCAGAGCGGCGTGGACATGGCCCCGCAGTTCACGCACTCCCGGCCGTCCCCGGGGAACTCCTCCAGATACTCTGGAAGAGAGACCCAAGGCACGCGGGTCAGGAGCCGTGCCCACTACACCGTGCCACCCGCGGCGTGGGGACCTTGCAAGAAAGGGTCCCTAATCCTCTGTGCCCCACTGCTCCTCTGCAAGGGGCAATCCCTGCACGCCGGGAGCTTGCCTCCACCTTGCATAGCATAGAAGAAAATACTTTATTCCCCCCCAACACCCTCACCCTTCAATATTTGCTCAAAGGCAGCACATTCCCCCATCCCCACCCCAAAACCCCCGAGCAGAGCTGAGCTGTCCGGGGGTTGGGAAGATGCCGGGAGCCCATCCGCGGCGTTATCCCCGCGCAGGGCGCAGCCAGGGAGGTAAAACTATTTTTAATGAACACTACGGGGATGATAAAGCGGGGAGGGAGGACAAAACGGGGGGCTTTTCCCTATCTCCAGCGAGGCGCGGTGCTCCCCGGCGGGGCACCCGGGGCTCCATCCGCGCACCACCCCCGGCTCCGCACCCGGCTCCGCGCAGCGCCCAGGAGCGCCGGGCAGCCTCCCCCGGCCCCAAGCCCGCTGTAGCCAGGCTCCTCCGGACTTTTCTTCCCCTCTCCGAGGAAATCTCGGAGCCGCCCGGCCCCAGCACGGTGCCCGGGGGCCCCCGGCCCCAGCGCCGCTGCGCTGCGAACGGGCAGCCCGGGACGCAACCGAGAGCCGCGGGTCGGGCTCTTTCCTCCTGCCGCTTTTCTTTCTCTCTTCGAAATAACTTCCTTCGTCCCGAAAGTTATTTTCTTCCAAAGAAAAATACGCTCTTTTTTTTTTTTTCTCTTCATCTGCGATCGTATTAAAAATGATCCAACGGGGGGGAAAAAAAGGCAAAACAAGAAAATGAAAAAGAAAATGAAAAAATATAATAAAAATAAAATATAAAAAGTTAAAAAAGAAAAAGGTCGCAATAATTCATTAAATGAAAGACAAGAACAGTTTACGCTACTTAAGAGCGGTTTACACTATTCAAGAGCAAAAATAAACGGCAGAGAGGACGGCGGTGTCTATTCCAGGTCCCAAAACAGTAAATTCAAAGCGTAGAAGGTTTTTCCGCGCCATCACCTCCCTCGGCAGGACCGGGGCGATCCGTCCCCGCACAACGCAACGGATTTTCCGAGACAAAGAGAAAATCTGGGAAGCCAACCGCTCCCGAGCATCCCCGGCGTGGGAGGAAAAGCCGAGCCGGGGAGGCAGCTCGGCGGGGAGGGGGCCGTCTCCCCGCTTTACTTTGTTCTTGGGGTAAAGATAAGATAATTCGGTTCACCGCAGTAAAGATGATAACGCGGCTGAGATCTTGAAGTGGCTTTTAAAGGGCTTTGCGAAGCACCGCCGGAGGAGGCTGGGGAAATATCCCCGGGGCTGTAAACCGCGCACACGGAGGGTCCTTTTACATCGGGACCCGAAAACTTTGTTTGCTCGCCTCTGGGTTTAAAAGGGCTCTCCGGTGTGGATGCAAACGAATTGCGGCGGGGTTTATTGTTCAACGCCTGGCTGCCTTTCCCTGCCTCCCCAAAGGCCGCGGAGCGGTGCAGCTGCGGACCTGTTTGGGCGAAGGCGAATTAGGAGACCGAGAGTCTGTCCGAATATAAACTCATTTACCACAATAAATTACTTAAAAGGGAGGGAGCTATAAATCTGCCCCGCTAATTTAAACACAAGGGTAAGTATTGAAGCCCAGGCACAAAGTCGATATTGTGGGAAGGAGATATCGCGGGGGGGGGGGGGGGGGGGGGTAAGGGGGTGTCGAGCGGCCTCTGCTCCTCTGTCCTCGGGGGGAATTGCTCTCCTTTGAAACGTGCTCTTTGCCCTCCGTGTAACACAAACACACACGCACACAAACAAAACACCTCCGTCTGGGGGCAGCCAGCCGCGCACCCCATGCCCGGACCAGCTTTCCACCCAGCTAAAACCTCTCCCTCTTTTTCCCGTCGGGGCGGCTCACCCCGGAGCTGGGGGGGATGCTCCAAGGACCGGGGGGGGGAGGGGGGGGGGGGGCTCACGGAGCCTTTCCTCACCGGGAAGGGGACGCCCGGAGGCGACGGTGAGGGGCGACGGCGACCTACCGAAGGTGGACCTGCGGCCGGGCAAAGCCGCCTGCCTCGTCTGCAGGCTGTGCAGCACGCTGCTCTCAAAGTGTCCGGCCGTCCAGGAAGGAGGAATGTCGGGGGTCACGTAGGCGGGGTAGGGGCTGGAGTAGGACCCGTTGACGGAGCGCACCAAGGCGTTGCCGTACTGCTCCCGGCCCCCGCCGGCCAGCAGCAGGGGCCCCTGGTAGGCGCCGTCGCGGCCCGGGGGGCTGCTGCCCGGGGGGCTGTGGGGGTAGGAGAAACCCGACGGCGGATGGGGGCTGCCGGCGTTGAAGGAAGGGGCTTCGCCGCTGCTCTGCGCCCAGCCCGGGGGGTTGCCGAGGTGGCTCTGGTGCGGCTCGCAGCCTTGCAGGTAGGGCAGCGTCTGCAGCACGGAGGGCACCCGGGTGGTGGGCACGTAGACGGGCGAGCCGGCCGACGAGTGCAGGAAATTGCTGGAGTCGTGGGAGTAAGCCGGCTGGCCATGGCTGGGGGCGAGGGCCAGCCCCTGATACATGGTCCGTCCTCGGTGGCTGCGGCTGCTGCTCAGGGCCCGGCCGGCTGCGCCCCGACGGTGCCGAGGGGCTCACTCAGAGGCACCTGGAGGGAGAGCCCAGAGCCGCGGCTCAGCGAGGCCGGAGCCCCGGCCCCGTACCCGGTCCCATCCCTGACCCCATCCCCATCCCCGTCCCCATCCCCATCCCCATCCCCATCCCCATCCCTATCCCTGACCCCATCCCTATCCCCAGCGGCTGTGGGGCTGGGACCCCTGGAGCCTCCGGCCCCGCGGTGAAAGCGCCGCTCTCCTGCCTCAAGCTGGGGAGGGGGTGTGTTATTTTTTATTTTTATTTTTCATTTTTTTCCCCTTAAACTTCCCTCTGCTCCCCTCCATCCCGCGGGGGATCCCGCGGCGCCAGGCCGAGAGCAGCGGCCGAGCCCCGGCGTGAATCGGCCTCCGCTCCGCGGCCCACCCGGCCCCGCCATTTCCAAGGGTCCTTAAAAAAATAAAAACAATTTTTTTTTCCTTTTTTTTTTTTCCTTTCCTTTTTTTCTCCACTGAAATCTTTCCCTTCCCGTCTTTTTCCGAGCTCCAGGCCTGGAGCGAGCCCCGGGCCCTGGCAGGCAAGGAGCTGCGGGCCGTGCTGCAGCCCCGGTGCCCCCCCCGCCGCCAGCGCTCCCCATTTTTTGGTCGAAAAGCGAAATAAAGCGACCGAACCAAGTCCTCCGCGACGCACGGAGCCGGGGGACCTCGGCCCCCAAAAAGAGCATCCAACCCCCGTAACCCACCCCCCCATCTCCGGGCCGCTCCTCCGGGACAGGTACTCACATTGCAGCGGGCCGGGAGCGGAGCCGGGCATGGCCGGGTGGGCATGAAGCTGCGCTCAGACCATCCAGGGCAATCCCAGGAAAATAATAAAATAATAATAATAATAATAATAAAAATTAAAAAAAAAAAAACTTTCCGGGGGAGGGGAGAAAAACCACAACCGCGGCCTCTGAGCAGAAAGGGGCCGGTGCTATCCCCCCGCACTCGATCCCTCCCTCTCTGTCTGTCCGTCCGTCCGTCCGTCCGTCCGTCCCCCGTGGGTGCGTCCCCGGCTGCGCCCGGCGGGGAAGTGGCGGCCGGGGGCGGCGGCGGCGGCTCTTTACGGCGGGGCCCGGGCCCCACGTGACGGCCGGCGGGGTAACCCCGGTCCCGGCAGGGGTTGGGCTCCTCCCGCCGTCGGGGGGGGGACGGGGGGGGGGACGGGGGGGGACGGGGTAAGGCCCGGAGGCTCCGCTCCCTCCGGGGTGGGGGGGACGGGACACGAGCCCGGCAGCGCGACCCCCGCCCGGTGCGCCCCGGGACCCCCCCCCCGGCTGATCCCCCAGTAAGGATGGAGGGGACCGACCCGGTGGGGGAGGCTCCCTGCTTTGCCCTCCCCCAGGTGTTTTTTTGGGGGGCCCGGGAGGAGGGGGTGCCGTGTCCGTCCCCCCCCCCCCCCCCCCTCGTCTCACCCCGGTTTCCCGCAGGAACCGGCCGCGGTTGAGGCTGGGGAAGGCTCGGCACGCTTTCCGATACGGGGTTTCGGGTAGCAGGGGACGTGGAGAGGGGGTTTTGTGCCCCCAGCGAGCTCTCCCGCTCCCCCCTTGCACCAAAACCCCATAATCCCGGGGTTGGGGGGGGGGGGGGGGTGTTCTCTCTCACCCCTCCTTGCCCTGCCGACGCTGGGGCGATGCTCGCAGCCTCCCGGCGGTGCAGAGCCGCCCTGAGCCCCATGAGCAGCTATCCGGCCCCGTGAGCAGCTATCCGGCCCCAGCAGCTATCCGATGAGCAGCTACCCGGCCCCAGGACACCTATCCGGCCCCACACCGTCCCGTCGGGGCCCTGTCAGCCCCGAGCTGCCCCCTCGCAGGGCTGCGGTCGTGCCCCCGGGGGGCTCGGGGCCTCCTCCTTGCAGCCTCCGGCCGGGAGGCTCCGGCCTTGCGACGGGGACCCGCAGAGGGCCGGGAAACGACAAAAAAAAAAAAAAAAAAAAAAAAAAGCACTTTTCCCTAATTTTCCCCGTCGGCGCGACCCCAGGAAGGGGCGGCAGGAGGGGAAAACAAAACACTTACACCCCCGCTGCCCGCATGGCCCGGCTAATCTGGCGGATTTAATTCTGCTCCGGTGCGGTGCCGGTCGCCTGCCCCGGAGCGAGGAAACCGTTTCAGCCTTATCCTTTTTTTTTTTTTTTTTTTTTTTTTGTGCCCTTGGGACGCGCGGGGCTCCCTGCACGCCGGCTCTTTGCTCCTCGGAGAAACGGGGAGAAGCCGTGCTCGGTCTCCCCCGGGCTCTCGCTCTGCTCTCGGGCCTCCGCCGCCAGGATCAGGCCCTGCTCGGCCCCCGGCTGCGCTCCCGACGCCCGCTTCCAGCCCCGCAGCGGCGGCGGGGTCCCGGCGCCCAGCCCCGGCTCCGCTAGGGACCGGCGCTGCGGGAAGGGTGGGAAATTTCGGCTCCAAAATAAACCGGGGCAGGAATGCCAGCTATTTCCCTCGGAATAATGCGGCGCAACTGGCTGGGGATCTGTATTTATTTGCTCGCTGCGTTCAGGAGAAAGCGGCCGTTTGCAGCTCGCGGGGAGTCCCTGCGTCCTCAGACCGAAAAGAAAAGAAATTAAAAAAAAGAAATGCACTAGAGAAAAAGAAAAATAATAATAACAGCTCGGGGATGCTGCTGGTCAGCGGCAAGGGCAGAAACGTCTCTGCGGGAATCGAGCCCCAAAGCCGCGGGGGCCGTGGCTGAGCCCCCGCCGCAGTTTCCTTCGTTTCGTTTCGGTTGGGAAAAGCGGGGCGAAGCCGTCGGGCTCGCCCGTGCCGCAGCCGCGCTCCTGGCCGTTTCAAGGCTCTATTTAATTGGAATTTCTTCTTAAAAAATAATCAGCTTTAAAAGAAACGCTCGCCGACCGCCCGTTCCGGTCTCTTCGTGGCATTCGAATAAACGTGGAAACGGTGAAAGACCCGAGGCGCTGCCGAAATCCGCGGGGATTTACCCCGGGAGCGCACTGACGCCGGAGGAGCTTCGCCAAAACCTGCCCGTAGACGTGTTGCGCGTGCGAGTGCGTTCAGACACAACCGATTTACCCGTTTTTCGACCCGTTTTCTCCCCGCAGAGGCTTTAGGTCAGCTCCCGGCGGTGCCGGGCTCTCGCCCCGAGGCCGCGGTGAGGGGCGCTGGGTCCCGCGGGACCCCCCCTCTCCCCCCCCCGGGCAGCAGGGCTGCGGGCAGGTGCTCCCACCCCGGGGCTTTCCAGCAGAACCGGAGGCAGCTTTCCGCAGCCTCCCCGCGGAGGTTGTGGTGGTTAGACCCTGTGTGCGTGTTGCGGGACGAGCAGGGCACCGGGCCGGGCTGCTGCCACCCGTGGGGACACGTTCACGCGTGGGTGCAGCTTGGTACGGGTTTGGGGGTGAGCCCGCAGCTGGACGCGGAGCGGGGGAGCCGCTGGGTGCGGGGGTGACACCATGGGGTGAGGCTCCCGGCGTGAGGGTCCGCAGCCGGCTCCTTAAATACATTTCCCTGTGTTTGCGCTTCGGGTGTTTGTAGAAATTTGGGCTGCTCTCGGTGCCCGGGTCTTGCTTTAGGGGGGGTGTGGGGGGGGATGCTTTAGGTGAACCGCAGCCCTCGCCCGGCCCCCAGGAAGTCACGTCGGGGTGTGGGACACGGGGAGCCCGGTCTGTGCGGGCACCCCCCGCGGGAAGGGGCAGGGTCTCCCTGGCTCTCCCTGCTCCACCGAGGGCCCCCCCGACGTGCCCAGACCGAGGTGAGACCCGGGGTGGGGGAGGCTCGACGTGGCCGCGGAGCCGGGTTCACGGCGAGGCTTAGACGGAGGGAAGAAACCCAAAGAGAAGCACGGGGGCAGGTGCTCCCCGGACCCCTCGGAGAGACCAAAAACCTTCTTCTTCCATCCTCACCTGGAGCGGGGACGGGCAAAAGGCTCCCAGGGGAGCCCGGGGCCACCCGAAGGCACCCGCCGGGAGTTTGCCCCATCCCTTGCCGTCGGGCAGACCGGTTGGGACCTGGCCCTGCTCTTCCAGGCCACTTTTATGAAGGATTGAGAGGCAGGACCTGGGGTAAGGAAGGGATCCCCGGTGCCCGTGCCCCCCGTCCAGGCAGAGCTTTCCGCCGGCTGGCTCCGAGCAGTGCCGGGCGCTGCGCAGCGGGGCCGGTGCGGCTCGGCACGGCACGGCACGGCTCCCGGGGGAGGCCTGACCCCTCCAGGTGAGGCTCCCCCGCCCCGGGACAGACTGCCCGGCGCCCCGGCCCCTCGGCCCTAATCCCGCTCCGGCTGATTTGTGAGCCCTGCGCAGGGGCGGACGCGTGGGAGCGCGCTGCGCGGTCCCGAGGGGGGCCGGCGGCCCCCTCCAGCAACAACAAAACCACAAGACAAAAAGCAAAACCACAGAACAAACAAAGAAACAAACAAACAAAAACCCAACACACACACAAAAAAAAAAAATAAAGGAAAAAAAGAAAAAAGAAAAAGAAAAAGAAAGTGCAGAGGGAAGGGCAGAAACGTACCCGGTCCTGCGCACCAGAGGCGAGGCGCACCCTGAGCGGGGAATCGCGGGTTTCACGTCCCTCTCTGTTCATCAGGAGGGTGGCAATTAATTAAATAGCCCCCCTCCCCTGTCCCCCCACCTCTCACGGGCCGCAGCATCCTCCCCCAGGGCTCAGAGGCGGCTCGCAGCCTTCTGCCCCAGGGCACCCCGCTGCAAAGGGAAACCCATCGAGTATTTGGCCCCTGCGGCCCCGGCGGGGGGCACCGGGCCGCTTTTTGATTCTGCCCCCGGTTACCAAACGAAGACCCCAGGGAGGAAGACGAGCTGTCCGGGGCTGCTTCCCCCGGCCCGGATGGGTTACGAAAGGGGGGGACCGACAGGAGGGGACCGGCGGGGTTTGGGTCCCTTGCTCTGCATCCCCCGGTCCGCAGCCGTGGTCCCGATCCCTTGTTCTGTATCCCAGCCGCCCTCTGCATCCTCCCCCCGGCCCCTTCCTACCCAGTCTCCAGGGTTGGCCCCTTCCCAGAGGGTTTCGGGGACTTTCTGTGGCCAGGCGGATTCGTAGGGCAGCGCTGCGCAGAGAGGGGATGGAGGCGGCCAGGGCTGGGGGAGGCCAGCGAGGGGCTGTGGGCAAGGACTGGGCTGCCCCAGCCCAAGCAGGCAGGGACAGCAGGGTTTTGTGCCTGGAGGAGCGAGGGGATGCCAGAGGGCTCGGGCTCAAAAGGGTTAAACAAACAGCAGGCTCCGCCAAAAAATATTTATCTCCTGCTATATGCATGTGGCAGTGGCTCTCAGGAAGGGGGCTGTGAGAGAGAGGGGGGGAAGTATTGCAAATCTTTCGCCTTCTTGCTCTGAGATCCTGTTTTGTTCCTTAGCCTGTAAGAATTTCACTGGCACGGAAAATCAGAGGTTCCACAGAGCTGACGTTGCCTGCTGTCCTCTAACAGAGCCATTGTACAGGGATGCTTCAGCCTCAGCCGTTCCTCCAGCCACTGACAAGTCCACAACAGCTACAAAAATCACCCCACTTCCTTCAGTATCTACTGGGAACCAAACGCCGCCAATTTGTGCCCCCCAAAGATGGGTAACTTACACGGGCTTCCTAAAAGTGACCTTCATTTGCATCATTTTTTACCGTGCATTGTTAAAAAATCCTAATTGTTTGAATTGCATTTTCCTTCCAGGCTGATTTAACAGAAAGTTTTGGAGCAGGCAGGGAGTCCTCAGGTGGATGAGGGCAGGGGCACTGGGCACGGGCTGCTGGGAGTGCACCAGGAGAGCCAAAACCACCTCTGCAGATGGGCAGACAGAGCTCTGCAGGTTTCTTTGACGCAGGGCACTCGGAGAGCTCCAGCTTTGCCCTGGCCCTGTGGGACAAGGACGTCCAGCCCAGGGACTCAGATTTTTTTTTTGGGGGGGGGGGGGAGGATCCTGGGAAGTCTCCAGGAGTTTCGCTGAGCAGGCAGGAGCCGGGAGTGACTCAGGATCCGGCCATGTGCGCGGGCTGGGGGCCGCCTCTTGTGTCTACAAGTTCCCGTGCGTGTAGGTGCTCGTGGCGCTGAGGCTGGAGGGCACGGCGCGCCACCGGCCAGGCTGGCCGTGCCGAAACGCCCCGCAGGTATCATCCAATACAAGTGAGAGTGGAAATCTTCTGTACTCTGAAAATGGGAACTATTGCTTTGAATAAACCATGGCTCATGTGTTCTGAGCTCCTGGGCTGGTGCTGGCGATGCCAGCCCTGTGCTGGAGGAGAGCAGCGAGCGAAACCTCTGGCCCTACACCACCTTCGGAGCCTTGCCAGCAATGTGGGGTTTGCACCACGCTCCCCACTTCACAGGCAATGAACGGGGAAAGAAAAAATAAAAAAAAAAGGGGGCTATTTTGGTATATTAACCTCCTTGTGGCCAGGTGAAAGGTTAAATTCACATGATTCATTGGCGGCTGAGAGACAGCACTTTGTTGCTAGGATTTTGGGGAATGCGGAGGGCTCCAGCGAAGGAGTCTTGCTAATCTTTAAGGGAGGGAGCCAGGCTCCTGTCTGACGGCTGCAGGCCCAGCAGCTCTGTGTTTCATTTCAGACTGTCACTCTCCTATCTCTCAGCTCACTCCCAGCTCCAGCTTGCTGCCAGATCTTGGGAACTGTTAACTCAGACAAATTTATAGATGGAAAAAGAACAGTTAGCCATTGTTCCTGGCGTGGGGGAGGGAGGAAAGCGAGGAGCTTCAGCAACCAAAGTCATGATGTAACCTGTTTGTTACATGGTTGGGAGAAACACGCGAAGGGGCTTGCTCTTCCTGTGCCATGCAGGGAAAGTGGGACTGTTATGTTACTGCGAAATGTTGGGAAATGGGACACTGGTGCCCAAATCCCTTGGAGATCTTTTTAGGGAGTTCCCATAAATAAGTGGAATCTCCCAGCTGGACACCTCTGGGATATGAGCTCATTTTTATTTTTTTTTAATTCAAGTCCCATGACACTGGGTGGTTTTTCCTAAAGCTTCAGACGCTGGAGCTGTGAGATCTAATATTAATAGCAGCGTTCACGTAAACAAAGCACCTGGCTATGTGGGCTACAGAGAAGAAACGAAAATGGGGAGATCTTAAGGATTAAAAAAACAAAAACCCAGATAGCAAAGACAGATTCATTATTCTTTGGGAGTGCCTTGACTTTTAGGAAGCACTACTGAATTTTGGGAACTTCAGTCTCTGTAGGAGTGGAATCTGTTTTTGTCTACCTGGGAGAAAAGAGGAGACCAAGAAGTTGCTGTCTGATGCGGCTCTCTGCCCTGCTTGCCAGCTAGGTACTGCTCCAATCCTCCTTCCTGGGGGAAAGACTTTTTTTCAATACGTTTTCAATACGAAATTAAAGGTCATATCTGGAAAATAAGAGAGCATCCACTCACCCTAATATTTGGTTTTAAGCTTTTGGACAGTCTCAGGCTCCTGAACACGGCTCTCTTTTAGAGACATCTCTTCCAAAATTACCCAGAGAACAGAGACGAATCTTCAGGGCCAGTTGCAGGAGCCTCTCTGCTGCAAGGCTGTTCCTGCCTTACCGTCCTCATGGTTTCTGCAGTCCCCTTCTATATCTGGAGATGTTTCTGGTTCTTTGAGCTTGCTTGCTCACAGGGACATGTGGGAAGGGTTTGAAGGACTGTTAGCAGGTCCGTCTGCCTCTTCTACAGACAGCTTCAGGCCAGGAGGAGCCTACGCCTCAGTAGGGTAAGCCACTTGGGCTTTTATATCCACTCTGACTCCAGATCCCCAATTTTCTAACCTTTTATATGTGTACAGAGTGGATAGAGGTGAGGAATATTGGATTTTAAAATAAACAATAGCATGTTAAGTGCTTAGCAAATCCAGCCACTTGAGAATCTGGCCTCATGGAAGGTGCTTTCTTCTTCCAAAGTCTGAGTGGCTGCAGAAGTCTGGATTTTAATCAGGAGACTGGGCAGATTTGATTCTCAAGGACCAGAAAGCATCATGTTCCCAACATGTGACTCCCCCTCCTTTTGCTTATTGGCGTTTTATTTGGCTCTGCAATAACGGGGACAGACTTTCACATATTCTAAAATTTCAGACCAACGTCAGCTGCAGTATTAACCTTCATTTTCTGCTTAATTGTGGTATCTGCAAGTAGAAGCACTTCTTTTTCCCATTGCAGTTCTGGTATGAAATTATTGACTCAAAACACTGGCACTGTACAGATGTGTACTTATAAATACAGGTATGAATTAATCTCTGGTGGAAGGCTTCCACCGAAGTTAACAAAGATGCCCTAGGGATGAATTTGGGATGCTATCTGCATTATAGGCTAATTTTCATTTTGCACCTCTCTCCATATATTTTATAAGTCTAAAAATAATCTTCCAAGAGGGAAAAATGGCACTGCGACTTCTCATAAGCAAGGTACTGAAGGGATGTGACAAATGAATTGTGCAGCCTTTCCTATCTAGTAGAACTAAATTTAATGTTCCCTGCATTGCTTTGCTACACTTCATTTTAATACCCCTATGTCCAATAATCTTCCTACCTTTGCTCACTGTGTTCACAGGCTGTGCTTCCATCTCACGGCTTCTCTGCCACACCTGAACTGCCTTCGCTTTGGCCAGCAAACCTTCTTCTCCACTTCACTAAACGCCCCTTGCCATTTCTCTCTGTCTCTTCGGCTGCATCTCTGACCTCGCCTAGCCTCATTTTTCACCCTCTCAGCCCTCACTGGCTGCATTTTTCATCTGCTTTGGCATGAAAACATGGCTCCAATTAGTTGGGAAGGTGGTATGGAGAGGGAGAGGTGGCCGTTTCAGCCAGAGCAGGGAGCAAAGCTCCTCTTGCTCTCTCTGGGCAGCCCACCTGCCCTGGAGATGGGGTGGCTTTCATCTTTTAGTGCTCTGGAGTTGGGGAGAAGGAGGGAAGAAAGTTTTTTTCTACTTTTCTGGACTCACAAATACAAAACCAAGGCACAACCTATGCTTTTCACCGCGTGAGTTTTAGGCACAGCCATAGCTGGTCCGCCCCAGCTGTTTTCTCCTTGCGTGGTGGAAGCCCCCTGGTCCTGTGGTGCAAGGGGTGCACGGGGGAGTACGCGGCCAGGGGCCACTTGCAATCTCCTGCTCACTCCTGAGATTTCACAGGAACGAGCTGAGCAAAGCCATGTGTTATGAGGAGCCACTGGAACGATTTTAAGCAAGCTAAGATATGCAGAAGCAGAAGTCCTGGCAAGACTTTATTCAGTTCCCCATGGATAGGAAGAAAATTATGAGTGTTTATATCCCATCTGACTGTACCCGGGCCAATCTCTAGAGTTTAGCCATTGTCCAGTGTTTCCAAACTTTCAGCCCCACATCTGGTCAGCTGGGCCCTTCCCACAGCCAAACTCGGGGTCCTCCTTTCAGGGGGCGTAGGGCAATCTGCATACAATCGGCTCTGCGGGTTGAAGCCGAGGTTACCATTGAAAGCGTTTTTTTTTTCCAAGAGCTGTTTGATCAAACACAATTTACTGACTGGGACAGTTATTGACAGGGCTGACAAAAGTGATGCTACAATGATTTACAGTCCAGGTGTGTTGTCAGAGCAAGATATTTACCTGAGATCCCAACAACTGTTAAAATTTAATCCCAAGAGACCTTCTCTGGCTTTAGTGCAATGTCTTGAGGGGTCACAGCTCCTGGACCATTTGAAGTCTCCATGCAAATAACCCATAGTTTAGGAACTTTCAGGGGAAACAATAGCAGATACGGCATTTTAAAATGTTTTTTAATGAATATAAAATCGGGGAGGTGAACTGATATAGGATGCCCTTTCCCTTATCCCAAACGTACAATTCTCCACAATAAACCTCTTTGAATATATACACATTAGTCAGGATTATCTCTGAATGTCTAGCAGGATAAGAATATGGATCCTGGAGACGTCAGCAGGAGGATTCATTAGAGAAGATGGCAAGTGCTTGGAAATGGGAAATGTATTCTCTTATAAACACAGCCTGCACTGGGGCTGACCTTAGGACTGAGCAGAATTGGCTGGAGGGAGAGGGAAAGCAGAGAAGGAAAACAATGTTCATACGCGACCGTCTCCGCTTCTTGTAACAAAACCCGCTATTGAGGTTTCTGTAACTTTTCTCCCCTCTCAGATGGAGGTAACTCTCGCCTTGAAAACTAAGATCACTGAAAAGGCAACGACAAATCATCCCAAACATCCCCTTTCCCAGTGAGTCAGAATTCACAGTTTTGGGGTACACGATGTGACTCCAGGAGAAATTTCCTTTCCGCTCATGTGCCGAAGCCTCCAGGCGACCAAAGCGTTATCCATTTCTTCTCCCACAAAACCAAATATTCGTTATTGTGCCTTAAATCTTACCACCCACTTAAACTCTGCATTATCAGAGTTCATGTATATGGATGATTTCTTGTATGTGAAGGGAAAAGATGCTGGGAAATTTTAAAGATCCTGCGGGTGTGCATGGGCACACAGGCATGTGGATGTTTCCCCTTTATTATCGCCTCTCGCTGCTCTCTCATTTGCTTACTGGGCAAAATGAAAGTAGCAAGCTCCGGGTATGAAAGGAACTCAGCAAGCCAGCATTGACTCCTACCTCATATCTATTAGCTGTAAATTACTTTAACATGAGTGACATCACACTTGACTCTTGGTAAAACAGTGTTAAGTTAGTGGGTAATAAAACAGCTTGACACTAATGATGGGTTCTGCGTGATAAATTACTGTCAGTGATCAGATAAGGGTTCTTGAGACTAACCTTGAACTAAATCTGTTTTGTTGCTACATCTTGTGTGCAGTGTTCCACTTCTTACCGCGGGGATTAAGGGCTCAGAGCCCAGTCCTGCTCCGTGCTCGGAGGCAAAAGGGCTGCTCGTGGGCAGGGGTGCTTCCAGGAGCGGTTCCCAGGCAGGAGCTGCTCCCACGAGCACAGCACACAGGGCTTGGCCGCGGCCTCGAGCACGGCTGGACGCTTGGGCAGGCTCGGGGCGAGCGGTTCCGCTGCAGGAAGAGTCTCCAGCAGGGCCTGAAGTGTCTGAGCCTCTGCTATTTTTCATTTAGAAAACCAACAACAACAACAAAGCCCACAAAGGCATTGCACAACTGAGGGGTGGACCCTGAAAGGCTCATTTCTGTGTGTGTTTGGTATGACGGATTTCATTAGGGGATAAATATATTTTGGCCTGTGCTAGACCTGTGCATTAGTCTGTCATACAAACCATGGACAACTTTGGCACCGGTAAGAAGAGAAGATGCTCAGCAGCCTGCATCAGGCCCTCATTCAAAGAACTTGTTTTACTTGCAAAACACTGAGAGAAAGCTTTATACCCAAGACCTGGGAGCTGGCCAAAGTCAATGTACTGCATGGGTTTTTGAATATTTTTTGCATGTATTTTCTTTGGAATCTAACCAGGGTGCTGCTTAGAAAAGGCTTCACAAATTGTTTTACATTGTTATTATTATTTGAGGCTCCATTTTCATTTATCATTCAGGTAACATTCTTGGGAGATATTATTTCCACTACTTCTTGTATAAACCATTGTTTTAAACATTTACCTTAGTTCAATTCTGTGCCCAATCACTATTGTCCTGGACTGTTACGGCAGATCTAATCCTGGTTACTTGTGCATTATAATGACTTTAACGAAGAGAATTTTTCACCGTGTTGATCCAGGTACCTCATTCTTATGTGATTATAGCAGTCCTCGTATTAAGATGCACTGATTTTAATGAAAACTGTAATGAATGAATCAGTCTGGAAAGGGCCCTTGGGTGGATGGTTTCAGTGCAATAGAAAGAGAGAAATGCAGGGGCAGGAGCTGGGTGTGCCTGGGATGTGCCCAAGGAGCAGGGACTGCTGACCCACGGGCACGGTGTCGGACACGGGGTGAGCGTGCTCCCGCTCTGTTCTTTGCTGAAATGCACACCACTTATTGGCGCTTCCAACTGAGCCGTCAAGTAGCGAATACCCCGTTTACATCGAAATATTTATCCGAGCCCAAGCCTGATGGAAGGTTAAGGAGCTGTTTACAGTGCGCAGCTCTCAGCACAGAGCGATCTCGAGGCTGGAGATGAGGGCTGAACCCCAGCTGTGCCTGCGCACCCATGCTCAGGACAGGCGGCACAAGAGCCGGGCTGCTGGAAAAGCCACAGGTGTTTCTGCAAAACGTCTCTGATGAAATGAATTTTTTTTTTTCATGCAGTTTTCCCATTAGGTCCCATTTTCTCAGATCTTTCTTATCTGTTCAGTTCCATTTTGAAAGGAGAGGGCTTATTTCTACTCAATTCAAGGCAATTTTTTTTTCTTGGCTTTTTTGTTTGTTTGTTTTCCTTCCTATTCCATCTTTTAATTCCCTAAAAAAAAAAAAAAAAAAGGTAAGGGAAGAGAAGCGGGATAACACTTCTGGTTGGAAAGAAAGGGAGTAGTCTGTGTGGGAGATGTCAAATGGAGCTGAAAATCACTGGACTTTCTCCAGAAACCTGTATCCACTTGAGCTGTGGATATGATCAGTTTATCAAAACACCTCTGATGCATGGCTGGGAGACAGAGCAGCGTCGTGCCTCCACTGGAAGGAGTGTCCCTTTGCATCCCTGCTTGCTCCTCGCCCCAAAACTCACCCGTGCCCAAATCCCGTTGTCCCTTCCTCTCCTCTCCACTGCCATCCGCGTGCTGGCCGCATCCCATGCCGGGGCGAGAAGCCTGGAGCTCTCCCAGCCTGGGATGAATTTGTTCCCATTGGCATCGAGGATTCACTTGCAGCCCTCCCAGGACCGTCACCGGTCCCAGTGCACAGCCCTCACTGGGAGGCTGGGGGCTCACCGGAGACGTGGAGTCCGCAGGGAGCTGGTCTGTAAGGCAGATTTCCCCGCCGCCGGGAGGGGAAGCGGCACGACGGCAACATTTGGGCAAGATCTGCATGCAGAGCCGGAGCTGAGGAATTTCTTCTCTCTTCCACCCTTTGATTTGCTCGGTGCGACTGGGGGCACGGGTTTTACATCCCTGCCTCTGACAAACCAGCCCGTGAATGTGTCACACATGTGCTCACAGACATGTTTAGGCTTAAATGCTTTTGTCTTCAATGTGTCCCTTTTTTCTTTTCTTTCTCTCATTCCATCACCAGACGTAACAGAGCCCAACCGAGCAGAGACACCGTGACTGCCATGATGTAGGAAAGAAACAATCCCTGGCTGACGCGGCGGGCTCCAAACAGCTTATCCAACAGATGCATGAACAGGAAATGCAATATCATGTCCAATTTCTCATACCTTATTCATGACTGTTGCAATCACCAAACACATGTAGGCCAGCGAAACGCATTGCATAACCCTTTTGTGAGAGCCTGCTCTCCTCTCTTGCTCCAAAACCATCCCTTTTGCTGGGAGAGAAGAGGTGCAGATCTGGCAGAGCTGAGAAGTACCCATGGAACTTATGCAAAACAACCCAGGCACCAAGAATGGAAATGTGCCCACATTTGCTTTGCTAATTAACCTTAGCTTTGGCTCAGAGGGACTCGTTTAGGAGGGACGAATGAGAGGAGAGGGACTGGAGCCCAAACCCCGCTCGCTTGCTCTGCAGAGCTGCCTCTGGGGCCCAGTGGGATTTTTCTCTTATCCTTTCAGACCCGGATCTCATCACTCCTTTCACCAGCAGCACCCTGAGTCCATCAGGCAGTGGAAACACTCGGCGTCACCACTTCCCGAGGCACCAGAGGGACATCCTGGCCCCATCCAGCCCATCTCCCCACCGCTGAGAGCTGCAGCCAAGGTACCTGGACCCTACACGAGGCGCTCCCCTGCTCCCCAGCAGGATCACTTCAAAGAGCAAATAAAAAAAAAAAAGGTTTTATTTCTTTAGGGACGATAGCGTGGTCTGGGCGCTGGTCTGGGCGGGGCAGGATGAGGCGGTTCCAGAAGGAAGGAGCTGGGGCCAGTTTCCACATTGGTATCACGGGGTCAAGCTCCCTTTGGGCTTGGCCCTATGTCCCTCTGACCTCTCTAACACCCATTTTCAATGAAAGCATTTTTATGAATCTAATCTCTCTTTTTTTTTTTTTTTTTCCCCTCTTATTATAATGTGCCAAAGAAAAAGGCAATGAGTATCAGAGTGAATGAAGCTCCTCTGGCACACAGGGCAGGAGAGCGAGGATTGCACCCCTAATCCCTCCCGTGCGAGGTTAAAATAATATTTCCATTGAGAGCTGCAGGAAAGGTGAGTTCAAAGTTTTAGAAAAAAACCTGCATGGGTGTGTTTATGGGGAAACATAGTTCTGCATGGCAGCACCACAAGGAAAACTCAGCCAAGCTCAGCCCTGTCCTCCACTTTCAAAAACTGCTTCGTGCAGTCGAACCCAAGTGGTGAGGTTTCCAAATATCATTCATCGCACTTAAAAAGGTGCCCACGGATTTAATAATAATCATCACAAAGTTTCTACATTCTTGCCCAAATTCCAGGGCTTTCCTCTAAGCTAGCTGGCCATACTGTAAAAGTTCATAATAAATATCTGTCTTTGGTATAATAAAAGCAATGTTTATATTCTTGACAGAATGCATTTGTGAACTTACAGTCATTAGAGATGTAAACTGAAGGCAAGAAGATAACCTCTCTCCCAAATGTTCTATTTATTTCTGTAAAGTAATTTGTATGATTTATCTTATAGACTAAGGTTTATGGTTCACTTTGAACTCCAGGTTCTTAACTCAGCAATTGCCTGTTTGGGCTGAAGCATATAAGTGATGGCATGACCCAAAGTGCTAGATGAAAGGAAAAAGACAAAAACAAGGCAGGCTTCTGGGATTTTAACCATCATTTCTATATTCCATTGACATCTCTGGGTTAAATATTTTCCTTTAGAGGCCAATATGATCATTCCATCTGTATGCCATATCTCTCAGTGACAAGGAAAAGCGCAGAACACGGGCATCTTCAATGAGGCATGCCAGCGTGCATCCAGCGGGGAATTCGAGGAGGTCAAATGCTGGTTTTAGTCATAACTCCCAGTTTACACATTCTCATAAGCAAGACAGCATCTATTGCGTGATTCATAAAAGAAGCATTTGATGTGAATCCACGTATCCTTGCCGTGCTACGCTGGAAAGCCTCTGCATTTTTTAAACAGGCTTATAAGCCCTGTTTGCAGAAGATAATATTTAATACTAAATAGACCCAGCCCTCCTGACTTTGCAAAAAAAGAAAAAAAAAAAAGGAGGGATGTGACCTGCCCCATTCATCCAACACCAAACAGCAAAAGCTGTTAATGTAGCGGGGAAGCTCCTGTAACACTCTGACTTCGGGCAGATGGACACGGGATGGATGGGGATCGAAAGCGCCAGCAGCACCGCGGCATCTGCAGAGCTCGTCTCAGGGCGCTGCCTCCATTTACTGCCAGATATTTTGGTTCGGTTTTATATTTTTGACACCTTTTCATAAGAAATGTCCCATCGTGGCATCTTGTGAGAGGGGGATTGAATGTGATTTGCTGAGATATTTAAGGTTGGTGTAACTCTGCTCTTCTGGAGGGAGTTTTAACACTGATTGCTTTTTTTTTTTTGGGCCACTTTGAAAAATTCAACTCAACATCTGAGAAGCCAGAGGCAGTCTGCTCTGGTAATTTCTGTGAGAGGAGAAAAGGGGGAAAAAAACAGCTCCTTAGGACAAATTTCTACCTCTTGTAAAACCAGACTGAATAAGAATATGAGAACAGGGTACGAGCCACTTGCTTGTATTTTCCTCAGTTTTAGCAGATTCCTAATGCAAGGGGTAGTTAAATAGGACTCGATTTTCTGCCAGTGCCATCAGAAGGCATGCACCAATGTCTCCGACTTTTAATCTTAAAGAAAATGCAAGATATTCAAGTGTGTGTCATGACATGTAACAATTTTCTTTAAATAGGCGAGAGAAACTGAGGTAGGAACAAAACTATCCCCTTGCTCCCAGACCTGGCTGGAAGGTGGAATTTATATTCTGTAGGAAAACTTGAAGAACTCAAAACATTTTTTTTTTAAAATTCTAAACCAGTGTCAAAGAGTCACTCCCCCCCCCCCCTTCAAAAATACTCATAAATTGGATATTTTTAACATTTTCCATTGAGAAACTGCTGAACTGGTCAATAATAGGAAAATACATGAAATCAAAAGTAAAATTAAATGCTCTGAATGCACCAGAATAAAACTAGGAAGGGCAAATTATTAATTTTCTTGCATTCCTAGTGAGTACCTTCAGAACAGCAAAATATCTGCATTTAAGGTGCCAAAGAACAAGCACAGATGACTTTAGGAAGATTATTTTCCTTTGGGAAAAAAAAAAAAACAAAAACCAACTTGAATTTTTATTAGTTCAGGGCAGCTACAACAAAAGACAGAGAGACAACTTTGAGAAGTATCAGTAAATTTAGGAGCTATTGATGCAAGGTGCTGAGCATATGGCCACCAAAGGCCCTGGGCAGTGGCAGTGGCACCCTCTCCATTTCTCCCCATTTCTCCCCATTTCTCGTGGTGCTTGTTCAGCACCAGTCACTGGTTTAGCTGGTGGCACCTCTCTGCTCCCTACCCGGAGCCTAAATCAGGTACCTCTGCTGCCTGGCACAGCTGAATGCTATTTCAAAGGGTGAGGAAGAGCTTTGTGCTAAGCGCTAGCTATATTTTGGTGCATTTAGTTATCAATATGTGGAATTCTGTCCAGTCCTGGACGTGAAAAATCCGTATCTTATCTGGCCTCTGCCAGGTCAACATTACTCACAATTCAGACACCATTTACCCTGCAGGGCTGAGACCCATGTGATGCCTGGCTCTGACCAGTACTATTATTCACTTACTCTTGAGAACACTATAATTAATCAGAAAAACATGTTAACACCCTGTCTTCTCTCCCCTGCCTCCATCAAAAATCCCCACCAGCCACCCAGCTTCTGAAAACCACCGGATTAAACCCTTACTGAAGTTAATGGGAAAAAGCTCAGCAGGAATCCATCATGCTTGGGGTCAGCCTTCTGCTTTCACTTCTCTCCTAAGGTAGGTGGAAAGCCTGGAAAATGGGACTGGGGCAAGGACCTTCCAGGTGCCTGGATCCAGCCACCCCTCTCCACATGGAGGTGAAAGAGAAACTTCCCTGCATTGGTTTCAGTGGAGATGGAATTTGATACCGAAGCTGCTGTCATGTCAATAAATTATTACACAGTATGATAAAAATCATGGAAGGAGGATGGAAACGTCTTCATGAAGTCCCTTTCTTTGTAAGAGTAAAAATTCCCTTTTTCAGTGCTGCACATAACCCACGGATGCCAATACCACGGATACCATACCAAACCGTACTGCACACTCGAGGCTTTTCAGGCTGTCCTAGCATCAGAGATGCCACCCAGCAATTAACACAGATGAGAAAAAAAAACCCACGCCTGGCTCCAGGAGAGCCCCACTTGCCCCAGGGATCAGTTTTCCCCCAGTTTCTCCAGGACTAGAGGAAAGCCATCCCGGTGAGGTGGCGGAGCTGCCCCCTCCCGCGGGACACAAGCTGTCCTGCCCCGACTTCCCCTTACCGCCTGCATTTAAAACATGGAAAATCAGAGGCAATAGCTGGCTCCTCCGGAGCCTGTGCCGGAGCAGGCAGGAGCAGTGCTCACAATGGGCCATCTGTTTCCCTCTGTTTTTATTCCCAGATTGGATCAGCCGGGGCAAAGCCAAATGCAGACAGGGGGAGCGGCGGCACTCGGGGCCAGCTCCCCGGGGCACGGTGCTGCAGGGCTGGGGGGTGCGTGCCCACCCTGCTAGACAGGGGCACGAAGCTCCCCGTTCTGCTCCAAAGATTACTTGGAGCTTGCCTCCAACGTGTTTTTTGCACCAGAAAGACAGATGAGTGAGAAATCCCCCCAAAGCTGAGTGCTGGCTGTAGTTTTGAGGCAGCTGTTTCGCCCCGGTGCTGAGTTGCCTGTATTTTCCCGCTTGCGGTGGAGTTTGCAGCTCAGGTGGCACTGCGTGGTGGGGTTGTTTCTCCTGAAGTTGGGCCTGTTTCCTCAAAATGTCTTGGAGTTTTGCTTGGGCAGGGCGATGTGGGGTTGTGGTGTACCTAGTGCCCAGCACGGGAGGATTTGTATCGGTGGCAGGGAGACTACTGGGGGCCTCACTGTTAGGCACGCGAATAAACACTTTGTTATTTTTAAGCCTTAAAAATATAAGTAGGACTGCAAAGTGCATGAGAATAAATACCTGCAGGATCCAGAGCCTTATTTGCAACCAGGGAGCAGAAGCACCCCGGGCATTAGCAAAACATCACCCTGCCCTCGGTCAGGCATGGATACGTGCCTGATTCTGGCAGGACAAGCACCATTTCTGACCGTGCAAGCACTTGCCATTGCACATCACGCATTGGCTTTACCTTAAAGCTGTGACAGCACTGGAGGCGGGCACCGAGTGGGATGAATCTGCCTTGAACTCCTGCTCTCCCACCCGCGCAGCTGGAGCCGCCGATAAGCAGGGAGCCGATGGCTGCGGGGAGGCGACGAAGGCTGTTTTCTCTCTTTGGGGCTGACCCGTCGCTGACCCAGCTTTTGACAGGTGACGGTGCCACCACACGCCGCTGGCACCGGGGGACGGCGGCCCCCGAGCACACCGGCACCAACCCTGCCCCTGCCCCGGCCGCTGGCTGTCACCTCCGTGCCCAGCCCGGCTCTCCCTGGGTAGAAATCCGGCTGCAAAAAGTGAAGAAAATAGCGAGGTTTCCGAAAAAAAATCCATTTCACCAAGTCCTGTGAGACAATTGCACAATAACTACTCCAGGAGTAGTGGAAAGGAAAAAAATAAATAAATAAATAAAAAGAAAACCAACACTTGTTGCACGATGTGGGCTAATACCATGAGAACTGGCAACGTTATCATTAAAAGCAAATATTGCACACGAGAAATACCTCTTTTTATAAGGCCATACAGGGATTTTGCACTAAAAATAACCCGTGCTCCTCTGAGCTGCACTATAGGAGAACCTCTGGTCTCTAGCTGTAAATGTGTTAGGCACCC
Source organism: Anser cygnoides (assembly GCF_040182565.1). Classification (NCBI taxonomy): domain Eukaryota; kingdom Metazoa; phylum Chordata; class Aves; order Anseriformes; family Anatidae; genus Anser; species Anser cygnoides. The sequence continues at coordinate 3,466,758 of NC_089888.1, read as the reverse complement.
TCTAAGCAAATAATATCAATATCTCCTCTGTGGTATTTTTCTGCTACATAAATACAACAGGGAAAAGAAGCCTCTGCAAAAGAGGGTAAAGAAGCATGAAGAGATTATAAAGCTGGCAGAAGAAGCCGGTAGGAGAGACAGCGTGAATACAGAATGCTTTCTCATTAAGATCATTTCTCTGACAGACAGGGACTATTCAAATATGTATTTTTAATGTGAACATATTAAATATTTCAATTTCTAATTGAAAATATATAAAAAGTGACAGCGCAATGAAAAAGCCCGTATAAATGAAGGTGCTGCTGGCAGAAACACATTTTGCACAACTTAATGTATATAATAGAAATGCTAACGCTTGTTAATAGCACAGCAAGATTTGCAGGAATACTGTTTTGGGGCCATGAGGTTATTCATTTTGGAGCTTTTTAATGTCAAACTCCTTCAGAAAAATGACACTCTTTTGCTCCAGATCCTTTACCATGCAAGTATTTTTTCAAAAACTAATCTCATTCATATTTTCAGAAATGTTTTTTTCCTCTAAGTGCTTCAAACAAACTTCTACAAATAACACCTCGTTGCAGCTTTTATTGCTCTGATAAATCACTGAAACAACACTTGAAAATATTAGAATCGGTTGACTCAAGGAGTTTAACATTTGGGATTGAGATAAGGACTGAAAAGTCTCTGAAGGCAGCAACGATTCTGAGCACAAGAGAAGAAAAAAAAAAAAAAAGAGAAAAGAAAGGAAATCTGAAAAGGGAATTTACTGCTAATGGAAACACCATTTGAAATATTTACCTTGTCGCTCTACTGTATTTTCACTATTCAATTAGTCCCATGCCCATACACATAGCAGCCTCACTTACTAATGAACTTTTCCAGTGCTTATCTCCTTCAGCAGCCCCACGTCCTTGGAGTAGGCATCCAAGGGCTTGTTGTGGGGCATGTGGGATGGTTCTGTGGGTCCGGGGCTCGCTGCCACCCTGCTGGGGACCCTCGGCGGTGACATCAGGGTGTGTTGGCCCCAGGAGAAGCCTGTATAGAGGCTGTTTCTGCCAAGCACTGGGCAGATGGAGGCTGTCCCTCGTACAGGACCTTATAGGAAATGCAAGAGATCCCCTTCGCTCCTGCCCTGGATGGGTCCCTAAAACAAATCACTGGAGGCACCCATTGATATCTTACAGCCCAAGGGTGGTGGGTACCCATCAGACCTTTTACCCGGCTATGGCCCCAGGGAAACCCAGCTTGACACCATTTCCTTGCAGCTGGGAAGCCTGAACCCATCCATTCCTCTTCTCTGCTTTTTATAAATTAGATCCCAACATGTCAGTGTGTTTTAAAAACTTTCCAAACACTTTATTTATCCTTAGGATCATGCAGGAATAATCAATCCCCCAAGCATCTGGTTCCGTTTGATTTCTTTTCTTTCCTCCTCCCCTAGTCTGGAAACCTGCTGGGGAGCCAGCGGGAGACACGTACGATACCGAGCTTCATTTGTACAGCTTATTTGGTAAAAAACATCTTCCAAACGCATCCTGCTGTGAGAGGCGACCGCCGAGCAGGGAGAGAAAAGGGGGGAGGCTGGGCAAGGAGGAGATGATGGGCTGGGAGGAGGGCGAGAGGTGGAGGAGAAGCTCAGGACAGCGAAAGTACCTGCCCCGAGGGTCTGTCGGGGTGGTTGTGTGTGGGCAGGGGAGCAGAGGAAAGGTAAGCATGGAGGGCAAGGCAGGAACATGCAGGGAGAGGGGGAAGAGGAAGTCTCTGGGTGGTAAGGGGTTTTCCATTGCAACCCTGGTGCACAAGCTGGGGGTGAAACCTTAATTATAACACTGGAGTTTCAATGAAAGGTGCTGGGTCTGCTTCCATCTGCTATTGCTGGGTGAACTCATGCAACTTTCCCGCAAAAGTTTTAATGACACAGTTATACTGAAATTATAGCACTTTTTAAAATCTAGCTGGTTTTGCCTCAAAAGTGGACTAGGATAAATGAGAAAAAGTTGATCATGAGCATGAAAGAAGCATTCATACCACGAGTTATTCCAAAGGATGAATTTAAATTAACCCCGGAGTTTATGCTGGAAGGATGTTAGAGAAATAATCCTTGTCGGATCTGCTGGCTGTGGACTTTCCATCTCAGGGAGGCGGAAATAGCTTTGAAAATGTGGGACCAGGTTGAGCCCCTGGGTGTCTGGCCCTGGGCAGGTCGGGCTGTGCCTGTCCTGGGACGGTCCCCGTTGGGCAGGCTGCGCGCACCCAACGCTTCTGAAGGTTAAAAAGCAAAAGTCCCCGTCCACGCCCGCTGGCTTAGGGGCTTTCACCTCGTTTTCTTGGAACGATGACCTCTGCGGAATGGCTCCCATCCACGGCGCAGCAGTAAAATAAATAAATGTGTAAATCGGCAGAGCACGCTTCAGACTTTGAACCACGGAGCTGGGGAGCCCGGGCTGGTGTTTTCACAAGCTCACAATTAAGCTCTAGCCCTTTGTCAACTTTTCCTGTATTGCCAGGGACGTGGCAGAAGCAAACAGTCAGCAATTACAGGCACCCCGGAGGCTGCGGCCGCCCCGGGGCCGTGCATGGCACCGCCAGTTACGGGGCCGGTGACTCACGGCCCCGCCGCCCATAAACCAGGGTGCTCGCTCGCACGAACGAAGAACGGCGGCCGGGGCCACCGCCAAGGCTCCGCCAAGGGGACGTGGGGGCGATGCCGTGCTCCGGGGCCGCCTTATTGACCGCTGAAATCCCCCGCAGATCAAAGCGGGTCTGCGAGCGTCTTCCTAATGCCGCATGAACTGCGCTGACCTTTCCCTCTGGAACCTCTGTTAACTCCTGCCCATTACTCATTGTAAACAAAAGGGAGATCCAAAGGGTTCCCAATGGCCAAGACGGATGGGAAATGTTAGGAAGCTGGTGAAGGATGCTCGGGCAGATGACATGATTTAGGGAAAGGCTGGAATTCAGACCCTTGCAGGCTGGCAGCCCCAGTCTGCACTGCAATGCCTTTAACTTCGGCCGCGTCTCTTATAGGAACAGCTCACAAAAAACGGTGAGCCAAAACTCCAGAGCGGCTCAGATATGAACTTTATAACTCAGTCGTGGGTCAGACTGGGAAGCTAAGGCACCCCGGTGAGCACACACCAGTGCTGTGTGTGGTTTGAGGCTGTGTTGGACAACATTGTCCGATCAAGCCGGAGGGACCTTGAACTCCGGTGCAGCTCTGCTGGGGGCTCTGAACTCTGCGGCTCGGCTCAGCTCCCAGCACAAATGCCATGCTGCCATATGGATCGTAGGCATCATGGTTTATCCTCTCCTTTCATATCTTATCCCCTGTGGGAAGCCCTCTGGTATACCTCACAGTCTCTCTTCACTGGACAGACCATGTACACAGGCTTGAAACTATGCTCAACCCCAGCATGGTCAATTGCTCTTGTTGTAAAAATGCCTTTTTTTCTTACAATACATCAGATATGCCTGGTTCCCACAGAAGGCCCCATAAATGAGGGTGGGGGGCTGTAAAGCTACAGCCTGAGAGGACAAGGCCCTTCCCCATCAGTCCGGGGCTGAAGTTGCTAACACCGTGCTGCACACACAGTTTCCATCTCAGTTTTCTCTAAATGGCCCTGGAGTAATTCCACACTCTTGTTCGGGGAATGTGCCAGCATAGGAAGAAGCCCAGGGTGGTTTGGATAGGATGGCATGGCACGGTGTGACATACAGTGGTGAGAGGAAGGGGAAAAACTCCCTGAGTATCTGGGGGTGGATTTTGTCCCTTATTGTGCCTCTCAACCTCTTCACTGCACGGCAGGCACGCTGGGGCTCAGGGCATCTCCTCCCAGCACTGATTGAAGCCGGGCTCCTCTTCCCGCAGCTTGAAACCCCCACCCACCCTTTATCTCTCCTCGGCTGGAGACAAAGGCACAGGCTGTGGCGTGGCACCGCGGCACGGATTCCTCACCCGATGGCGCACGATAACGCGGAGCTGCTCTCACCCACTGCAGGCGATGCTGCTCCGTGCCTGGGCACGCTGCCTCCCTGCTGGGCAGGCGTGGATCAGGAATTCTCACTGCACTGCCCATGGAGCCCACTGCAAATCCACAGGGAAGGGCTTGTAAAGCCCTTCTGTTTTGCCTCGTTATTTATTTTATTGGAATGGCAAGAATGGGATGGGGAAGGAGAAGAGAAGAGGAATAACTGTCCCATCCCGCTGCCCTGACACAGCAGGGTTTATGGTCAGTTCAGTGTTTTAACCAGGTCCCGCAAGCCTGTTCAGTGATATTTACAAGGACAGAATAAAATTGCTGCTACAGTTTCACCCAGTCTGGACTGCTATGGATGAAACACATAGGCACGGAAAGCACGAGGCCAGTTTTGCCCTGGGAATCTCGAGTTTTGCAGGGGGCAGGAGAGCCCAGCCATGCCCAGGAGCAGACGTGTGCCGGGCATGCAGTGACCTCTGCCGTCTCCTCCCCAGCACGCCCCAGCCCTGTGAGCGGCCACCCGCGTTTTTGGGCGATGTGAGCCGTGATTCCTGCCCGGGAGATGCTGCATTAATCGCGCTGCAAGTGCAGCCATGCCGGCACTCGCCGCCCACTCGTCCCAGCCATTCTTTAGTGCCATCTTCAGGCAAAGCTTCAATATTGCTGAGATCAAAGCGGCCAGGCCTGCCGACGGCTTGCCGGAGCCCTTACCGGTGGCTGGTTTGGCCAAAGTCTACGAGGACCAAGGTCTACCAGTGCTGCGGTGATGGGAGCAGCCTCTCCTGCTCCAGATTAGCAGGTGCTGGAAGATTTTCTGGGGTTTGGTAGCCCATCACAAGCTGGGAGGTGGGGAAATGTGAGTATTCTGAATAAGGTATTAGCCTGGGAAAGGGTCTTTCTGGGTGATGTTTAGGAAGGGGGCAGCAGAAAGGGCTTTGTGCTGCCTCCCCCATTCTGCTGGACGGGATGCAGGGAGGACAGGGAGGTGAGCAGGGTGCAGCCCTGCGTGGGGCTGGCGCTGCAAGCCCTGGCACCCTGCGCTTCGCTTTGCTCGGGCTGCTCCCAGCACTTTTAACCAGAGGGCATCCGGGGAGAACTCCGCTCTCTCGGGCATCACCGAGGCTCCGGAGCAGCCACGGGTTATCTGGTTATCTGGAGGCAGTCGTGTGTGCAACCTGGCACGCAGATGCTGGGAGCGGCTCCTCTGCTAGGGATAGAAGCAGCAGATGGAGCCCCGGGTCCTGCCTGGACCCAGACCCCCAGCATCTTCCAGGGGGCTCCGCAGAGTAGCCGAGGCTCTGGCATGCTCATGCCCAAAGCTGCTGCTCCCATGGCCTCCGGCTTTGCCAGCACGGGGATGCGGGATGAGAAAGGCTGCAGCCCTGCCTGCCTCCAGCCCACATCTGGCACAGACATGGATCCGATCCTGCAGACTGTGGCTCATGTTCCTCTTCCGCTCGAGGATTTTTCAAAGACCAGGCTTTCTACAGCTGATTTACAGCGCTTTTTAAAGCAAAGGGGTGATTCCAGAGGAGCCACCAATTATGTTGATGAAGAGCCTGACAGTAAATAGTGTCTTTTCTCCCTCTAAAATAAAAAGACACAGAGAGAATTCAGCATCTTCCCAACATCAAAGCTAATAGCAGAAGTGAAGTGAGACTCTGACCTTTAACAGCCTGCCTGTTAGCGTGGATTATATCATGTCAGCAGCCATCTGCAATATAAACTATACCTGGCTTTGATGAGACCTCTTATAGACCTTTAAATGGGTGGAAATACTGCAAGGCTTTCTGCGGAAAGGAAACCACACAAATACCAAGGCATTAGCCAGGCAGCCATGGGCTGGAAGTGTTTGCCAGAGCCTGCCGGGTCGCAGGCACTGCCGGGACACTCGTTGGGGATGCTCAGTGAAAAGTGGCCCTATAAAAGCACCATTTGGATGTGCTGTATTCAAAGTCAAGAGTGATTTTGGGGACGTGAAAAGGCTTTCCCCAGTGCAGCAACACCTGGGAAGCTAGAGCAAGGTTGTGGCTGTCCCTGCCAGCTCCTAGGCTTCAGACACACTGGGAGATGTGTGCCAGTGTCACCTACAGGGCCTTTCCCCAAAGCAGAAATGGTTCACAATGGTTCACATCCCTGCTCTCGTATTGATGTCTCTCTGTGGGAACGTTAGTAGCTTTGGTTTGTCAACCTGATTGACAAATTCATCCATCCAGGCAGCCTCCATCCCTGCTTTTGCTGGTCTTTTTTTTCTTTTCACCCCAAATTCAGCCCCTCGCATGCCCTGGGGATGGGCAGCCCCCTGCCAGGCAGCACCCACCTTGCTGTAGAGCCCTGTCTGGTTTCAGCGGGCACCGGCGCAAACCTCAGGTTCCTGTGGTGGTTAGCCAGGCGAGCAACCTTATAGATTTCCAATTTCCCTGGGTATTGCCTTCATCTGGAGGCCAGGGAACAGCAAAATATAACACTGCCATGCTAAATATAGCAGGAGCTACTTCCAGTAACATATTAGTCTAAGTGTCCAATAATTAAAGCTAAACGCCAGCAGAAAGCCAGCGGGAAGCACATGCAATGCCCCTGGGAATACTAAGTGCCACCGTTAGGAGCGGGGCACCGTGCACATGCTGGTGGCCCCGAGTGACAGCAGCTGGGTCCCCTGAGCTGGAGCACAGCAGGAGCTGGTCCCACGCAAACGTATATGGGAAGTGTCACGGGCATAGGAAAACGCAGGTGAGATTGAACTGTTTAAGTATTCAGGGGCTCCAGAGAAACCATACGTGGCCAACAGCCAAGCAGCTGGCTGGTGCCAGAGGCAATTTAGGAACCCTTTTGTGCCCTCTTGGCTGTGCTGGCCGTAGTACTGAAGGCTCCATACCCAGCCTTTCCCCCACCCTGGGACTCCTGCGTAGTCTGAAGATTAATTTTTGACCCTGACAGCACAGGGCCCAGTGCTGGGGCATCCCAGCACTGTTGTAGCGTGGTGAGAAGTGTGGAAAAGCTCTTCTTCATTGAAGCATCGAGAGTAGATAAGGGCAGAGCGGGATCAGGGATGCCCTTACACTGGCAGCAGGAGGTTCTTTTCTGCGTGGAAGCAGCTCAGCGTCTTGGTGGGTGATGGCCACGGCTCCCCAAAGAGGATCCAGAAATAATAGGTCTGGTGGAACCAAGGAGCATCACTGGGATGCTGGTCTAACTTTTTAATACGTCAAAACATCTCACCAATTTCTCAGGGGACTTATCCCTAGGATAAGGAAGTTTTCCATCAGGGAAAAATAAAAACAGAGGAGGGAAAGAAGTCATCATTACGCTGACACCTGGAGATAACTTTTACAGCCCAGCATTGGGTAGGGTAACTCTGCTCCTAAACAACGCTGATTTATTAGGAAAACTCATCTGTTTACAGTCTGTAAGTTAAGGGTTCAGGGCTCTGTGCACAGCGATGCTTCAGCCATCGAGGAGTATGGTAATCATGCTTTATGGAAATGTCTGAGGCTTCCTCTCTGCAGGGCCCTGGCCATTTCTGTTATGAAATACACAATGCTTTTGCTTCTCGAAGTCCTACACATTGAGCCATAAAGACAAACATGAGTGATCTTGTATCTTCTGGGGCTTTATGGTGTTATAAAATATGTTTTATGTTCCAATCAGCAGTGACAATTTATGAACAGACAGGCTCGAAAAGATATAACATCAGACTATGTATTTTAATACAGTTTGAGAGAACTGTAATGCCTTGAATGACATTTGCTCTCAGCGCACATGGAAAATGAATAGTAATGCAGTGGAGATTGATGGTTTATTTCATCAGCAAGGGTCTTCTGTGAGAAGTGTTTTATGAGTGTTATAGACAATAACTAGTTGGCTCAAGGAAGACGATTTATTGGCCATGTGGCTACCTTCTCCTAGAGTGCTAACATTTTCTCAGAGCCTTGTTTGTGGAATTTGTTAGCATCAATTCCAAGAGGTTTTTTTTTTTTTCCCCTGTAAATATTAAAATTAGAGCCAGAGGTAGACACCAGCCATTTTTATTAATGTCTCATTTTATTTACACAATGCATCGGTTATAAGAATGTATTATGAAGTAACGCTGAAATGATCTATTTTATATGCAACTCCTCTGGGGAAGGAGAATAAACCTGCTCACAAGTGGAGTAACACTGGTGTCAGACAAGAGTTAGAGCATGCTCTTTGTTGAGTATTGGTCACGTTTAAGCACCCTGTTCTTAAGATTACACAGTATTTATCACCACTGCCGGGTTTCTGTGAGTTCAGCATGTTTTGGTAAATCATCCTCAAAGCTTCTGTTGTAATTCAGCTTTGGTTAAGCATCGCTGCCAAGCACGAGATGCAAAAGGACGCTTGGGCTGGCAGCAGCACAGGGACTCAGCTCTGCTGACCAGAAGCAGCTGCTGAGCCCGAGACCAGGCTGTGATCCTGCTCCCATCCCCGGGTCCTGGGGTGCATCCAGGTGCTCACAACACGGGCACCTGAAACCTTGCAGGGAGCCCCTGGTCCCCTCGAAGCAATGTCGGGGTGAGCATCTCATTCCCTCCCACCCACCTTCCCATATCTCTTGATTTATTTTTACTCCAGGAGTTTTATTAATGCTGTTGACTCTCCTGTGCTTAGTCCATGCCCCTCCACAGTAATTAAGCATTAACTAATATCTGCTGGTTGCAAAGCATAAGAGAGCTTTATTAGCAGGCAGGAAAAGGCTGCATTGATTTAGAAGACGCAGTGCACATGGTAATTTCTGTGCCACCTTAAAAATCACAGCAAAGTGATCTCTGGAAGGTAATAAACAAGATGCAAAATCACCGTGATAACATAAATCACTGTGAACTCACTTGATATTAATAACGACTGTGCCATGGATCCATCCAAGGGAATTGCTTCGTAATGCAGTATCAATGTACCATTATTTTAAAGTGTTACTCAAGTAAAGGGGGAAATGGGATTCTTTATAGCGTGTGTGGGATTTTATTAAGCTCTCCTCTGTGGAGAGGAGTGGGAGTGCCTGGGTGTACCTAGAAGTGGTGACATCTGCTAGGGATGAGCAGTTTGTCCTTTCACCTGAGTCCCCCCATGGAACAGCCTGTCCTGAAGACCAGGGCAGAAGCCAAACCTAAGAAAATAAGGACCAGCATCACCCTTCTCGTTCCAGAGTCTGGGATAGGCAGTGAAAAGCCAAGGGATGCCTCGGGGCTTGGATGCATCCCCTCTGTTGTCGTCTGACTCGGATGGACCCTGCACATCCTTGGGTGTCGTGAGGAGTTAGGAGCAGAGGAGGTGGACGAGACCCTTCTGGCTGGCGTGCAGTGAGTTATGTGCTAGCTTTACGTACAGCCGTTCATTAGAGATTTACCAGCTGGTTTTTGCCTAAATATTTGCTTAAGACTCTCAGCATATTTCATTCCATAGATTATTTTTTTCCTACCAGTTATGAATCAGGGCTAAAAGAGTTTCGGAAAGAAAACACGCTTTGCTGGAGTTGGATGTGGCATTCAATCAAAATCCCCAAGAAACCTAAGACTGGTTGGAAATATGAAGGGCGTTAGTGTTCAGAGAAGGGCTTCCAGCCCGTTGGCAAACCTGTCCTTCCAAATTTTGGCTGGGACCAGCAGCTAGGACAAAGTCACTCGGGACAGATGCTGACAGAGCAGAGATGAGCTCATTTCTGCAATTTTCTGATTCTGCAAGAATCGGTAAGAAAAATGGTTCTTTTTATTTTCACTGTTTAATTTTCCTTTTCAGTGGTATAAGCCAACTGTTCCACCATTCTTCTAATACACAAGGGTGCAATAAATTCTGCTGTCAGCCCAGGAACGCTTCCCAAACAGGCACTGTGGCTCTTACAACTAATGCCCCAGGCAGGGTCTGCTTGGGTAGCTGTCTGCCCGAATGGTGGTGGGAACCATGGCCAAGAGTATGGGAAGACTACTCCATTTTATTTAAGTGTTGCTTCTAATTTAAAGTCAACATTTCAAACTTGCAACGAAGCTCTGAAATTCCACCCATTAGAGGCAAAAGAGATTCATAAATGGCTGAAAAGGCTGTGCATCTCTCTAAGCTACCCCCAGAGTCTTCCCTGGAGATTCCTGAACACAGGAATTTTGAAGTGACACCTAATTTAATCCAATTTTAAGGTGTTCCAGGAGAATTACATTTTAGAAATCTTCCTTTTTAGCACAGCTTGAATACTGATGCCATCCCGGGGCTGCAGGATGGAACAGACTCTGAGAGAATTTGGATTAATTTTATTCCAAACTCTCACCACAACCTTCCAGAATTTTACCGAATTCGGGACCTGTCTCTAGGCTCAGCGAGGAGCCTCCTCTCATGCAATCAGTGGGACCATCAGCCAGCAGATCTCGCTGAATTAGTGCTCACCGAGCTTCCCTACCTCCGTGCAGTGATGCCAATCCCCCACGGTAAGGGATCTGGTACCAGAGGGCACCAGTGGGCACTGAAGGAGCTTTGCCAGTTCAAACCAGCCACAAATCTGCTCTGAGTGATTTTTGTTTTTACAGGTTTTTAACCCACTGGGTTCAGGATGTGCAGAGAACAGACCGCAGTCCTGCTCCTCAGTCTGCAGCTGCTGAAGCCAGTCATCCCTCTCATCTCAGTGCTTTAAATAAATCCTAACGTGGGTATTTTAAAGAGCTGGGCTAACTCCCCAAAGCATTAATGGGTGTTAAGTGGTGTGCCGAGATAAGAATACATCCCATTGTTAAGAATGACTGATAGAGCTCAGGGGTCAAGTGAAATTGTACTTATCTGCTCGCAATTCAACCTTTTTTTTTTCTTCCTGTGCTTGCTGTCTAGAATTTTCTTCTGAAAAAAAAAAAAGGGAAAAAAAAAAGGAAAAAAAAAAAAAAGGAAAGTGTAAACCAGCCCCTATTTTAATCAGGAGTCAAGCAAAAGATTCTCCAGGGGCCATCGCCAGATAAAAGACAGACACAGCACTTACGGTGGAAAAGCCAGGGGATACCTTCCCCACATGACGAGACACAAGGGACCACCAAATTATTACAAATTACAGGGAAGTCAGAACTCCCTTCATGAAGGCAGCGGTGCAGGAAAATTCCCTTTCCACTAAATTACAAGCAAGCTGCTGTCTCTTCACTACTTTTGTAATGCACAGAAGCTCGTACCTGAATGTGCAAACTTTTGCCTGGTGGCTAAAACTTTTGCCCTGGGAAAGAATGGACTTTGCTGGGCTCAGAGTTTGTGTGCAGCTGCAGCAGACCTTTTTGTTTCGGAGTTAACTGGTTGGGGAAGGTCCCCAGCTCTGGAACGGACTCTCTGTTCTTGGCAGGGCACAGTCCACTCTTTCTACCTGGGACGTTCGCCCAGGATTTGATTAAAAGGTTGTCATAACCAGGAGAAATGAGCTTCTTATGTACTGGGATAGGTCCCAGCACGTCCATTTCACGGGGACAGCTTGCAGGGCAAGAAATACTCTCCCTGGTCCCAAAGTGGTGACCAGCACCAGCTGTCCACGGCTGCCCAGCCCAGATGTCCTTGGGGAGCTGGTCCCACCACAACCCCAACACGGGGCAGCAGGACACAAAAAGTGTTCCTAACTTCAACCAAACCACTTTTCCCCAGGTACCTAGTGGCTGAGTTTTGTACCGGCCTGCAATATCACCGAGGTGTGCTTTCACAGCATAAATACCAGTGCAGGATTTGGTCTTTCTCCAGGTTGGAGAAGCCAGGAGGCAGCAATGGCAGTGGGTCCGTTCAGTGTTAGGGGAACACCTTAACAGTAAGGTGCTAGCAGAAGAAAGGGTGGGATGGGAGAAAGGGGATGGAAGAAACACTTCTGCTTTTGTGGAAAAGGAACAACCTTTTTCAAACTAGAACTTGCAAATGAAAGAAGCAGACACAGGCATGGACGTTTTTTATCGCCATTCTCATGACAAAGCCTAAGGGTTTTGATCTCTTCGTGAAACGTTCAGGCTGCTGGGCTGCACGCAAAGTTTCCTAGGCAGTCCTGCCCTGGTGGGCAGGGAGGCTTCTGCAGCTCCGTCAGGTCTGAGCCCAGAAGTACGAGCATGTATCCTCCTTCCTGCTGATTAATAGTTCCAGTCAACATCGGCTAACTTATTCCTATTGACAGATCTATGAAATACTTGCAGAATCAACAGCTATAAAATGTATGGCAATGCACTGGCACCATAAAGCCGTAACGTTCGTGTCTATTGCAATCAAGGCTTTTAAAACCTAATTACTTCTGGGTGACATCAGTCATATATTTTCATGTGAAATTACAGTGGCATGCAAGTGCCCAGCAAAATAAAAGAAAACAAATGATGTCCTATAATAACGGAGAAGTGAACTATCATTTTTAATCTGGCATGAAAGCTCCAACTGATGAAGCTTAATACAACTTGTTAAAACACCTAACAAGCGAGGAAGTGATTAAGTATTGTCCTTTTGCCTCTGGGAAATGGGATCTGCTCTCAGCAAGCACGGAGTGACTGAGATAGCCCTTTGGAGCTGATTGAGCTGCACATAAAGTAACTTCTAATGATCTCAGTCCACTTTGAGCCATAAAGATTTAGAAGGGACAATATTTTAGAAATGATCAAGTTCCACTCTTTTTATTAGTGAGGATAAAACACCTTTGTGGAGGAAATTAAACAGAATAAATTGCTGAAGCTGTCTGCAGCTTCCATCATTTAGTGGTGTCGGAAGAGCGTGGCAGGAGCTAAGTGGGAGCAGGAGCTCGCCCACAGCAGAGGGAAGTGAGGAGACAAAACCTCTTGCTTCCAAACTGAAACAGAAGGAGTTCTCAGTCTGAGCACAATCCTGTGCACAGTCCCAGCCTCCAGCTCTGTTACCTTTTTGGCATGCCTCGGGTATCTCCCCACTGCCCTGGAGGGGAAACTGAGGCACTCAGACGCCACAGCTGGTTTGGGCTGCTCAGGGCACACAGTGCCCAGGACACCAGCCTGCCCAGGCTCCTCTGCAGCCAGGGATAAGGTGCAACGTCCTTCAAAGAGCAAGCAGAGGGCTCTGGGGATGCTCCTGCCCTGCCCTCCCGACTGCTGCAGGACTGCCAAGTTGCCTCCAGTGCTACTCCCTCCGCAGGGACAGGCACGCACAAGTTCTTGGTTCCTGCAACGGACCATGGCAGAACTTGCTACAGTTTGCTCTTCTGACTTTTATTAAGGACACGTTTTTCAGGAGATGTTTCTTTTATAGTGCTTAAATTAAGTTTTCAAGGTTAATTGTCCAATTTGATGTCTTTGGCTCAATAAATAATTCAGAGACAGTTTACGTCCTCCCATGTAAAGATGCCTACTGAGGTTACGGTCGCAGCCAGGCACTTCCTCTGATGTGCTATTAGCTAATGTGCTGAAGGTTTTTCCACCTCGTTTTGGAAGCCTTTATGCTCTTCGAGAGGACGTTTGAATGGAGCTGAAGCTCACTGGAAGGGATCGTAGTGAAGACAGCCAAAGCCACCAAACCATCGATGAAGTCAGTGCCAAGTCGCCCAGCGCTTTTCCTGCCCTCCTCCACCGAGCAGTGGCAGCACGGCAATAACTTCAGCTCTTAATAGCAAGCCACCAGACTTCAGTTCAGCAGGTCAAGCCGAGGAGCCTTTTACATGCTCTTTGGGGACTCTTTGTGCAGAGCAGCTAACTCAGGCAGGCCTTTTCCGAGCGCATCTGGATTGTTAGCAGAGCCAATAAGAGATGCCATCAGAAATTTCACGTCGCTAAACTGCTGAGTGGGATACGTGAAGTTGCTTCGCTTAGTCACATTTTTATAGCTCTCTTACAAACAATCTGCGAGACTGGTTTTCCTATAGGCTTTCTATAATGGGATCATAACCCTGCTGGGACTCGCAGGTAACAATGCAAAAAAAAAAAAAGCCTTGTAAGTGATAAATATTCCTGTGGTGCCTTCGTGTGAGTTCCAGCCCTGACGTGAAAGCTGGGGGTCCTGGGAGCTCTGCTGGGGATGCGGCTTGCTGCCACCCCCAGGGACCAGGAGCTGGCAGGAGAGGGATGCTGCTTCGCTTGTCAATGCTGGAGGAGTCTTGGGGGACCAATTAGTTAATGTCTGCACTGTGCTATTGATACACAAAGAAAAAAATAAAAAAAAATATTGGCGGTGCTTACTAAATCCTGGTCTTTTCCCTGTTTTAAACTCCAGCATTAGTATTTGCAGTAAATTCACCAGCCCTGATATCTGCAGATGCTTTATAGTGTTAAACCTGCCCTCTGAAGCACTGGTGCAGGTCTGCTGGCAGCCTGCGGTCAGTAGGTCGTGGAGGATGCAGGTGAGAGCTGCAGCTGGATCCGGCCCTGTGCTGACACTGCAATGCAGCTCCGATGCAGAGCTCCCAGCACAGGGACATCGATTCAGCGGCGTGGTGCTGTCCTTTAATTAAAGGTCACGTTGAAAGGCTGGCTCTGCTCCTGTCTGTGTGCGCACCTGGAGGGTCCGGAGAAGAAATTTCAGTAAGAGGGAGCTGCCGTGCCCTGTGCTAGTGCCAGAGGTGGGGACGTGGTGGGACAAGAGCCCTTGGCCCATCCAGCCTGTGCTGAGGCTGCACAGCCGTGCCTTGCACACTTTGTAAGCACCTGGGGGCTCAGCAGAGCAAAAATGGGTACTAAGGGGATACCTTAGTATGGTTTGCACAGTGCCCCGATGCCAACCTGGAGTCACCATCTCAACTTTTGGCTCCTCCGCGGACCCCTCCCGTGTGACACAGAAGCATCAGCTGACCCTGTCAAGCCTCATTTTCCAGCCATCCCCATCCCCTTGTCACAGCTAGTGCTTCTTGAAACCCCACGGAGAGGCACACCACGCAGAGGATAAAGCAGATTTTACTCCTGCAGTTCACAAATCAAAATATCTGAATTTTGCCTGCTAGAGCAAATTGTGGCTACAAATATTCCTGCTTAAAATGCAGCTATTGGCAACCTGGCGTTTGGCTGAGCAGGGCTTGCAGAGCAGCGGGTTCTGAGGTTTGCAACCAGCAATGTATTCAGGAGGCATCTGATCAAAGCTGTAAAAGGAAAAAAAATCATCAAGGCAACATAGTAAAAGATGATAGTTGTTAAATCTAATTTCAATACTGTGTGTGCATAACCTCTAACTCGGAGGCATCTAAGCATTCCAGACATGGCCAGTGCATTGTAATTTTTGCATCGTTTCACATTACTCACAAGGTACATTAGATGGACACTGAAGGATGAATTATTCTTTTCAGCAAAACATTTTTGTGGAGTAAGTAAATTTATCTTGCGGGGAGAGTAAAAGGAAGAAATATGGCATTAAAATGTGCAGATCTGAGTTGAACACATCTCTCTTTTACAGGGAAACCATGATTTAAGTGCACTCTATTACTAATGTTTAATAAAAGCCATAATTCAGAATGTCAGGCTGAGGCTGTGTGCATTGAAACTATGATTTGGGGAAAAAATGACACGGACATTTTTCAGTACAGTAGCTCTTCTTTAAGCCATTTGTCTGCAGGCCTAAATTAGCTTTGAAATGTACTTTATCTTTGCTAAAAAGGCATTGATACAGCGATTATGCTTTATCAATTAATCTCACCCAGAGTACCTGGGTGGACAGAGGCTCGCGAGGACCAGCCCCTGCTGACCGTCCCCTCCCTGCGGGATGTTGGGTGCCCAGAACCA
Organism: Anser cygnoides; assembly: GCF_040182565.1. NCBI lineage: Eukaryota > Metazoa > Chordata > Aves > Anseriformes > Anatidae > Anser > Anser cygnoides. Next base: position 3,451,118 of record NC_089888.1, on the reverse strand, counting down.
GGCAGGTGACCAAAATCCCTGGCTTCTGCCTCACTCTTAGCGTTGAATGATCCTGGGAAAGTGCGTGTGCATGTGCAGGATGAACCTCAGCCTGCTTGCAAGTGATGCTCCCTAAATAGTCGTGGTTCAGGCGCTGCCTCGCCGGCCACGTTCCTGACCTCTTGCAGGGCAGGCGGAGAAGCCCTGCACTACCCGTGCTGCTGCCAGCGGGTTATTTATTGCCCTGTCAATGTCGGCTCCGAGGGGAATGCGGGATTGACTGATTGATTGGGAAGCAAAGAAGCTATCTCACGTCGCGTCCCTTGATGCTTCGCAGACCCAGGCCGGCAGACAGCCCCGAGCAGAGCTGGCTGCGGGTTGGCCTCTGCTTGCTGCGTGTTTGACACCGATTCTTTAGAAAACTGCAAATATCCAAGACTTTGGTGCTTTCTGCTCCAGAGCAAGCACCAGGCAGTGCTTGTGAAATAGCAGAACAATGGTGCCAGGTTTGGAACAACCCGGATTGGGATCAAAACCAAAACACTGCCCTTCTACCTCATCACTGCTTCTGACAGGGTGATTCCTCCAGTGGTGTCCCTCCTGCAGCTCCGGTAGGTCTGTCATTAAGGTCACATTTAGATGTCATTTAGAGTTATCAGTCCTCAGCCAACTGTCCTGGGAGAGGCTCTTCAGCCCAAGCCTACAAACATAGGCAGCTAATGTACTCAGTCCTGAAGTGCTCATGGACATAGAGTTGTTGGAAGTGCTCCTGACTTGGTTTTGCTTTCACTTCCTCTACTTCCTCTCAATAAAAGCTGAGTTTCTAGATAAAAAGCAATATAAAATGAGCAGCTTGGCTAATCTCTGCTCTCCACCTTCCCACGTGTGCAGTGAGAATTGGTGCTGCTCAGCTCCAGCCTCCGGGTGCTTTATGAATCTCTCCACGGACCCCGCGGTGACCGAGGCGCACCCCTGCCTGGGCACAGGATGCCATCCACAGGTGGATCTGCATCTCGAGTCACAGGGAGAGAATTTGTAGTGTAAGAAAAACCCTTCCTCCCCTTCCTCCTTCCTTTCATGGGCACTGTGAAATGCGCTGGAGCTGCCGGGGAGCCTGGCGGGGCTGCAGTTCCTTCCCTGCTGGCTGCAGGTCACCCATGGCTCCCCACGGGTCACCCAGGCCAGGCTTCGAACCCAGCCCTGGAGGATGCTGCTTTACACCAGGTGAGGATCTGGGCCGTTAAATATCACTTTCATTTACCATCTGACCTGCAGCCCGCACATTTATTAGCACAACCCAAACCTCCCGGGGCAAGCAAACCCAGCCTGGCCCTCGCTGATCCTCTCCCAGGGAAAAGCTACCTGGGAGAGGCTCTGCTCCCAGGCACTGCAGCGCCCGCAATTAAACTCTCCTTAAACTTTAAAGGCATACTTAAATGTGTTTTTATGGCCCCATTACTTTCTCTTTATAACCTGAGGTGAAGACTGGAATCCTGTCCGAGACATCTTAAAGGTTATACGTACAATTAGCTGGTTCTCATCACGTTCTTTAATATTTCACTGCATAAGCCAAAACAAACCCCCATAAATCACAGAGCGTGGGGGCACTGGCGGGGCAGGGGACATCCATCCCTGCCCGGTATTAACGGGGGGCTCGGCTGCCAAGAAAATGGTGCTGGACGAGGTGCGGGGCTGTCACTTCGCTCTTCCCTCCACGATCTCGGCCAGGACATGGGCTCCCCTCTCCCACTGCCTAACCTGAATGTGATGCCGAGTCATTAGTGACAGATGTGTAAACTTTTGCGTGGAGGGTTGCCAATATTTTGCATACTTCCACAGCGCTGCCATAAATATTAATGCGGTGCTAATATGGGAAGTTCCACCAGCTGTGTCCATTCTCGAGGGATACTTCAACTATTTATATTCGGGGTAATGAGCAAGCTGTTATTATATAATCAGGCTGTTGGAGAAGCCTTTGGAATAAAAGTCTCGCTGAGAATTAGCCAACAGCCGAAGCGTGTTTGGAGCCACGGGACATTACAGGTTTAATGACGGAGGCTTTGACGGAGCAGAGGCAGGGGACAGGGGGAAAGCAGGAGAGAAGGAGAAAGGTGCTGCGAGTTAAGCTCCTGAGTAATTAATGCTGATTGGGACTTGGAGGTTTTTTCACAGCTGGAAATTCGGCTTCTTCCATAGAGTCCAGCTGCAGTGCTGGGAAAGTATCTGATATTTATCTTTAGCCTTGGAAATGAGTTGTCTGCCAATGCGGGGTGGAGGTGAGGTGCCACGGACAGAGACAGCTCCCGCTGGAAGGAGGCAGCAGCTCGCCCACGCCCAGCACCAGCAGGACTGGGCTCATGCTAAGAAATTTCATCAAACCCCTGCCATACACGCACAAAACAAACGTGCACCAAAATTCCCTGCTTGCAACTGAACAGAGAAATCCAAGATCTCTTGCACAAAATAATAAAATCACAAAGGAGGCGAAAACGAGGACACGTTGGTGTTTGCATAGTGGAATTGCTGCAAAACCGCAAGCCAGAACGAACTTTGTTACGCTCCAGTCTCTCCAAGCACAACCTACTTGCTCTGATCAGAGCTGGAATGATGCTGCTTTCATCTGACTTGAGAATCAGCCCTCTCTTCTAGTGCTAATGCTGGATTTTTGTTGATTTTATTACTGTTTTGGACTCCCACAACACAAATGACTGATGAGCCAAATCTGTGCCGCATCCCCGAGTGTATTACATTCCCATTGTCTCTTTTTGCATCAAATTTGTGCTTTTTACAAGGCAGACTTCTTCCTCTTAAAGAAAAAAAAAATCTGGAGAACAGTTTGGAAGTGATTTAAATCCTCTCTCCCCCTTTTTTGGGGATGATGAATATTTAATTGAGTTGCAGGTGGATAAATGATCATTTTCTTCATCCCATATAGTAGTGAATAGTAAATTACTTTACCGGGAAACCCGGTTATAATTGCAAAATTGATAAAAGAGGTGTGAAAATTTACACCTGTGATAATAAAGACTGGCTTCCCATCATACATTGACATTATATCTTATGAGTTATCTCTTGTGCATGATCTAAATATTTCATATGAGCCGGCAATCAGAGACTTCAGCTCACCAGGTAAGAAATAACCTACTTTTCTATTTCATATGCATATATATATCACAAATAGCAGCGTGTTCTGCATGCACCCACACACCTGCACAGCAGTGCTCCATGGGTGGGTGTTCGCGTGCCTGCAAACTGCGAGTGAGACCCAACGTTGTGCTGCAATGCAGAGCTTAGCAGCAGCACAGGACAAAGGGGAGGACAGAGAGCAATAACCTTGGGAAGACCCAGGTTAAAAACTGTGATTTGGTTAAAAACCGTGATTTGGTTAAAAGCTGTGATTTGGCACCCCTGGTTCCAGGCTGGGCCCCGCTGTGCTGCTGAATGAGAAGGACTTGCCTTGTCTTTCCCTCTCCTTCTCTGGCTTTCCCTCTGGAAACTGCTGAGTAAAGGGAAGCATGAAACTTTGGCAGGAATTTGGCAGTGGCCGCAGCACGGGGGCAGAGGGGCGAAAGGGGAGGCAGGAGCCCTGCCAGCGGCACAGGGGCTCCCTCGTGGGTCAGCACCCCTTGGAGGCTGGCACCATGCTAGCACGTGCTAACGAGGCAGCACCGGGCTGGTAATTAAGCACAGCAATCAGCAAAGCTCTCAGCAGAGAACCCTGAAATGAGCCCTGTACAGATCGAAATTAATACCGAGCAGCCTGATGGGCAGAAGTGCACTCGCCTGTGTTAATCTAAGAGGAAATCAGACCCTTTGCATGAAGCATTTGCCAGCAGGAATCACCCCTTCCACATCCAGCGAGGGGCTCGGTGCTAATTTGAAATTAATCTGTATTTTGGGAAGATTTCGTCAAGGTCAAGACTTTTTGCTAAATCTGACAGGTTGCACTGGATGCAGAAAGGGCTGGAGATTGCAGGGGCTCCCCTTGGCACCTGGGGTTGGATCAGGCCCTCGTGGAGCAGCGCTGAGGCTGGGGCTGCCGCTGCATAGAGTCATTAAGACACACGGATTAAAGCCTTCAGCCTGAATCTGGGTCTAATCCATTACCCCCTTCACACTGTGTCGCTGGAAAGTGGAGCTAATGCCATCAATTTAGCCTAACAGAGACGGGCTGTTTTAAAGTGTTTGGTCTGGTTAACAGCAGTGTATTCAAGATTTCTATTACAGAGGTGCCAAAGTCATAAAATATGTAAATTGCCTCTTTCTCTTCATTTTAGCATGTCATTTCATGCTCTTATATAGATATATATATTACTATGCACTCTGTTTCTTAAGATATCATTACTTTTATCTTGGCCAGTTTATTAAAGACAATTACATGGAAGTTCCTGTGTTTTCTCCAAGATTGCAATTGGCTGAGCTGGATGAGAGCATTGTGTTAACAAGAACGTATTTTGCTGTTCATGAGACATTTTTCTTTTTTTTTTTTTTGGTGGGGGTGAGAAGAAGTGAATCATTTTCCTCCTCTTTTTCTCCCCTCAGATATTTTTCTTCAAGCTCATTTCAGTAGCAAGACATCTTCAGCTTCCCCTTATACTAAAGCAAGAGACAAGATGCAAGAGCCATTGATTCACCTCAGGGAATACTTTGGAGAGATCAAAAAGTGCTCGTGTGCAAGCTGTTTCCTGTGGGAGGAGCGTGGCAGTACAATCAATCCATGAATGCATTGTAAAATCAATGCTCTGTATAATTAGGGCACTCCAAGGGTAAAAAAAAAAAAAAAAAAAAAAAAAAAAAAAAAGAAAAAAAGAAACAAAAAAGAAAAAAAAGAAACAAAAAAAAAGAGAGAAGCTCTTCAATGCATAACAGGACTCTTGAAGGCTGGAGGACTCGCAAGCCCCTGAACAAACAGATTTTAAATACGTTTCAGAGGCAGCAGGGGAAGATCTTGGGGGATTGATGGAGAAGCCTTTTATCTCGGTGCTGGCTGCAGCACGCCAAGGGCTCCGAGATGCTGCTCACACGTGAGACAACCTCTGCGGTTCTCGGCTGGGATCCCAGCCCTTCCAGACGCCGACTGCCACCGGCTTGTTTGCTTTTGGCTGCCGGTGGAAGATCATTTTGACGGCAAAGCCCTTTGGTGGGCTGGGAGCGATAGGGAGAGGCAAGTGGATGCAAGACAGAGATGAGCTGGGAGAAATGAATCCCCCTTGGCTGTTTGGGGGTGGCCAGGATCAGACCTGCCAATGTAAATTCACTTCTCCCTGTACAACATTGCAGGCTGGTGGTGCAGAGCATCCCTGTCCTGCCTGCAGAAAGGCTGCGACCTTGGCACACCACCCCAAAAGGTCAGCTTTGTACCCTGCTGTTCCCAGCATTTCTCAGGGACTGAACAGAGCCGGATCATAATTCCCATCTAAACACAAACGTTAACTATAGATCATGAAAATACGGCAGGGCATAAATAGTTTGCTTTTATATGGTACTAAATTATAAGTGGAGCCAATTAAGTTGGAAAACAAAAATTCCTTCGAATTAGCAGTCACTTCCGCAGGCTCTCGGTGAAAGCAGCAATTGGGTTTTGCCTGCAAAGGCCACTTTGCAGAGCTTGTTGCTCTGGAGAGGCCTCGCTGCAGCTTGCAAAGGTGTTTATTTATCCACAGGCGTGTGGGCTCCCACCAAACCCTGCTCTCAAGAACGGCCCCGGGGTGGTGGGGCTGAGATGCTGGAATTAACTCACAGCCAGAAACATGGGATTTGGGCAGAGGGCTGGGGGGGCAAAGCCAGAAGCCACCCCCGGCTGTTTAACAAGGCTTGGCTGCCCAGGACTTGACACCTCAGGCTTTAAAAATTAAAGGCTAAGCCACCCTTCAGTGTGATTTTTAATTACGCAACGCTAAAAGGCTCTGAAGATCCAACCCGACCCCAAAGATCCTCTCCAGAAATTAGACTTCCGAGCAGGGGGCTAAAAAACAAACAAATGCACTGTCTCAAATGGCCAACGGGCTGGTTAACGTTCCTCAGATGGGTCATTAGGTCTTTTATGGGTTGTCAGCGTGGAGAACTGCTCCTGGATCCAGGGCACAGAAAACTACTTCATATTAAAATACATGGCTCTTGTGGGACGAGGCACTTCTACAGGGCTGCCTGCGAATTTGGCAAGAGCCCTGAAGTTTAGAAAGACAGATAACTCTGCAAATCAGGAAAGGCAGATTTTCATCAATAGAAAATTACAGATCCCCGGTGAAAACTCCCATCATTATCTATCAGGAAATAAATTGGCCTGAGTTCCTCTTAACTGGTTCATCACGCTGGGATCTCGCGGGGGGAACGACCTTTGCCTTCCAACCAGCCGTCGGCTCGCTGGGTGTTTTAATTGGTTGTAAGAAAAACTATTGCTTCTGGGTAATGCTCCTTGTGCCCCAGTTTCAGACAAAAGGGATTTTTAGAAGGATTCATCGGCCTGGAGTGGTGTGATGGTGGCACGGGAGGGAAAGGAGAGGTTCCCGCAGGGAAGAAGCGCAGAGGTTTGTCCCAGTCTGCCCCGAGAAAATCTGCCCCGTGGTTAGGGCGATGTCCATCCACGTGCAACCAGCACCAGGAGCAGCTCTCTGCCTCCGAGCTTGCTTTTCAGAGCGGGCTGAGAAACTCTCCGGGGCAGGGCTGCAGGCCAGCCTCGCTGTGACACCTTTCGGTCTTTAAACCCAAATTCTGGAAAATGCAAGGATCTACCCCAAACAAAACACCCGGGAATACAGAAAGTAAATTCCCCCTTTCCTTTAGGACACACGCAGTGTGCTAACGGGACAAGTGCCAGCACAGCGCTGGCTGGGCAGGGGACGAAGACAGGACACCACAGGGACGGCCGCTGCCCCAGGGCTACCTCGGGGGGCACGGGGAGCCTCCGGCAGGATTTGGGGCTCCGAAACTTCACGGTTGTTCCAGGCGGGTGCTCGGCACCCAGGAGGAGCCCGGGGAGGAGCCCCGAGCCGCTTCCAGGAGAGGGCACTCGCGGGAAGCAGCAGCTCCGGCCGCGCCGGGCCCCGCAGCCCCGAAGCCCCCGCACGGGGCCGGGGGCGCACCGGGACCCCCCGAGGCCATCGGAAGGGGGGGGGGTCCGGCTGCTCCTCCTGGGTCCCTCCTGCACCACCAAGCCGCTTGTACGCTTTGCTGACGGTCCTACAACAACAACAACAATAATATTAAATAATAATAATTCCAATAACAATAATAATAATAGCAATAACAATAATAATAATAGCAATAACAATAATGATGGTGATGTTGATGATGATGATGATGATAGCAACAATAATAATGATAATAATCGAAAGGCTTTGTCCGGCAAAACAACCCTCGGGCCACCGGTGCGCTACGTGAGAGGGGAACATCTTGTGTGCTAATTGCCTTTAGGTACTTACAGCAAGATCGAGACTTGTAGCGCTGCCACGGATTGTTGGAAATTCCTCCGATAAGCTGACAGATGAATGTGTCTCTCTCATGGAGAGGTGAGAGAGCAGCAAAATACTTCCAAGAGCACAGGCAGCGAAGCAGAGATATTTCAGGCATGTCAACACGCCGGGGCGGTGAGAACGCTGACCACTCGCTGTGGGGAGAGAGGGAAGAGAAGAGGGGAAAGCAGCGGGCAGGCACGAAACGCTGATCTGCTGGCCACGTCCTGCCACCCTCACACCGAGAAGCAGCTTTTTGTGTGAAGAGCTCCATCAATTTGAATTAGGGCTTGTAAAGCAAGGTGAGAGCGAGCAGGAATAACTCTGCCGGAATCTGGCCCGTGGTGCTTCGTCCGCAGGAGCACAGCCAGGAAAGACACAAGCTGAGATTTATGTCCCGGCAAAGCTTATTGCTGGGGCCTTCTTAAGCCATAAACCATGTTTGCTTATTTGGCTGTTTTGCTTTCCTTTTAGTTTCACAAGTTTGAAAGTGAATCGTGCCTGTTAGCACCCGCGGGCTCGCCTCTGCTGGGCTCCGGGTGCTGCAATCTGGGCTTCTGAGCCCTGCAGGGCCAGGCAGGGCTGCACAGTGACTTCCCCATTGCATAAGTCCTGGTATGCAGACCCTTTGACATAAAGCTTCGCCTTCCCTCTGCACTGTAGAAAATGAGGAGAGAAGCCCTGAGACACAGGGGGGTCTTGTGCTGTGCACTCAGAGCTTTACAGCATGCACAAACCCCACTGCTCTGCCACAGCAATGCCCTGTCCCCAAAAAACACCAGACCCCAGGGGTCGCTGGGCCTATTCCAAATGCTGGGAACAAACCTGGTGCTTCTCACGCTCCAGCTGCACCAGTTTTGGAGGTGAGCTGAGCTCTGTGTTGCTGCAGTCGGTCCATGGGGACAAGGACCTGGCCAGGTGCCTGCATTCCCCTGGCTCCAGCTGCCCCACAGCTCTACATCTTTTGGGCCTCGTCTGCCTGCAAAGCATCCGCGAGTCATTTCTCCTGATTGAGTTGGTGGGTGCTGTTCGAGGCTCTTTGTGTGATGTTTTGGGTCATTCTGAAGCTTTTAGCTTGGTGTCTTCCAGCAGTGGCACACGACAGCAGCAGTGTCCCTGCCCACACATCCCTGATGCTGGTGGCTGCAGGGTCTTCCTCCTCCCCAGCCATACCAGGCCTTCTGCAAGCCCCAGGCATTGTCCAGGCCAAACAATGCTGTTTCTTCTCTCCATCTCCATGAACACCTTTGCACCAGTGATTTCCTGCCTGTTTTAAGAGTGCGAAGAGCAGAAATGGTCCCAAGGCATTTTCCTGAGCCTGCAGGTTCTAGATCTGGGTGCAGCTCCCGATCCTCTGGGAATATTTTGCATTTGACCTTGAGCAAGATCATATTCTCCATTCATGCCTCAGTTCCCCATTGATTAAAAATGGCTTAGTAACATCCCCATTCTCCAAATTTTACCTTTTCCTTGCTATATCTGGCTTTCTGCCTCTTGCCCACATCTGCAGACTGTAGATTCGATGGGACTCTTAATTTAATGAGCACAAGAGAGCCTATTATTATAACCTTCATGCCACAGCTCTGTCCTTATCTCTGTCTGCTATTTGCTGTGGGAAATATCTCAGCTTTCCCTTTTCAATTTTCATGAGCAATTGCAGCAGCTGTGATACAGGACCCTGGGAGTTTTGGCTGAGTGCAGTTGACAACTGTATGAATCTTTAAGCCAAAGCAAGTAGCTAACACAAATATCAACACTGTAGTAAGAAACACTCAGAAGCACTAAGTGACTGATAGAAAAGTGATTATATGGACTTTATGCTGGAAAGTAAATATTTACTCTCCAGCATTGACAGATGCCTCAAGTATCATAGATCTAAAAAAAGGCATTGATTCACTGTCCTCCAGCCTCTCTTATCTCTTACTTAAGAAAATATCTGGCAAATAGCACATCATCTGCTTCCTCCGTGGCTCGAGTGGCTCTGAGCAGCCGTTCAGGTGGCGTGCTTGGTAGCCGACAGCGCAATAGTTAACAGCAGTTGGTGGCGGTGGTGTCGCTTGTGAGGCTCTGCTGGAGCCTCTGGGGAGGCAGCGCCCCAGAGCCTCCTGCTCTGCCAAGACGGGGCTCGGGCTGTGGGCCAGCCTCTGCCCTGCTCCGTGCGTGCATTAAATAGGAAAAAATAAAACGAAACTAACAGAAAAAAAAAAAAAAAGGAAGAAGTCAGAGCGAATCGTCATGTCTTTCATCTGCAAGGAATTTTATCCCGTGAAAAAGAAGCAGGAAAGAAAAGGACGTGGGAAAACGCAGCTGTGCTCTTTAAGAGCCGGCTGCGAGCCCTGCTCCCCGCTCCGCTCCCCTGTCTGCCCTCCTGGAATTGCCTCGAAATAACTGAAATGAAGTTGAGCCGCTCGCAGGCTGTCGGGTTTGCAGGACCTCCTTGGCAGTCAGTTTAACCTCTGGGAACCGTTCATGCTGCTGCCCGGAGGTGCTGAGTCAGCGCGGGCTGTGGGGGGCTCCCTGTGCTATCGTCCCCGTCCCACCGAGGAGCACCCCGCGACCCGGCTCTCGTGGGTGCCTGTGGGTGAATGAGGCACGCCGTGCCTCCTCCTCGCTGGTTTTGGAAGGGACATTCACAGTGCATTAATCCACGTGTGACCACGCTGTCACCAGCCGGGGGGCTGGGACACCCTGGGTGGCCGCGTACGTGGCGCGTCAAGCAGCTCCAGCTGTCCTCCGCTCCCTTCGGCATCCCGAGGGACCTTCCTGGAGATTGGAGTGGCCGTTTCAGCCTCCTACAGGCTCCAAAAGATCGAAACACCCCATGCTGGCATCTTGCCTCCCTTTGGGACCCTCCTGCATTTAGAAGAGCGGCTCCGGCTGCAGGTGGCATTGGATGACATTGGCAGGGCACGTGCGCGCAGGCAGCCGTGGCAGAGCGTCCCTCCTGCCCGGCTGGAGGCTCGCCACGCTTCGCACTGCAGAAGCTTTCTCCACAGTTGATAATTACTCGCCTCAGGAATAAATAATCAGGAGGTGGACGCTACGGAGAAGCCGTTCGCAGAGAACGAGAGCGGAGAGCGCTTTGTCAGTGTCTCCTGCAGAGCCTCCACGTCGGGCTGGTGGGAGCCGAGCAGCTCGGGAATGCTGTGCTCAGTAATTACCAACCACACCAACATTGCTCTTTGGTTTTATTCTGCCTGATGGCAGTCAGTTGCGAGAGCCTTGCTCAGCAGCCTCTTGCTCCGTGCTGCTCCCGGTTGCTTTCACACCTGGGACAGGGGTTGGGAGCCGACTCCAAGCGGTGTCACCCAGGAAGATGCCATCCAACATGAACACGGTGCCCTGGGAAATGCAAGCCAGCCCAATAAATCCTCCAGATGAAGCCCAAAAGCCAGCTGCAGTGTAAGTCTGTCTTCCAGAGGCTTCCCCTAGAAGTGAGTTTAAAGGAAGAGGAGTACGAAATGTGTTTGCCAAGGTTATGGCAGTGACCTTGAGGTGGAGGTCACCAAGACCTGGCTGCATTTCGTGGTAGAGCCCTGGTGTGAGGGGTGTGGAAGTGAACCTGGGGTGGAAATGTGAAGTGAACCTGGGATGGGAAAAGTCATTTCAAGGAGAGGCTTGCTGGTAGTGGGGCTTTGGGTGTTTGCAAGTATAGATTCTGCTTCTGCCTTCACCACAGCATCTAAAGCCAAAGAAGTAAATGAAGCTACAGGAGTTCTGCATCTGTGCCGGTGGCTCTTTGCATCTAAATTTTGCAGTGAGTCAGGGCTGGGTCTCAATACATCCTGCACCCGTGTTATTTGCAGACTGCCTGTCCCTATTGCTCTCCTCCTCCATCAAGTCCTGCTGCCTGCATGCAGGCAAATAGCTCCAGGGACTGGGATAAGATTATTCCCAGGAAGGAGGCAAGCAGACGGGACTCCTCTCTTGCAAAGCCAGCACTTTTTTTCCTCTTTCTTTCACAGGTCCTTCAGTGCCTGCAGTCAGGCTGGAAAAGTGTGGACCAGCACAGACACGTGTGCAAAGTTTGAGTGCCACCAGAGCAGAGGTGTGTGGATGGAGAGTATTTTCTTTGTGTGGCTAAAATTCACATTTCTTTTATTTCTTTTTCTTTTTTTTTTTTTTTTTCATTCCTCATCTGACGGCAGCAGAGCTGCTGCCTGCAGACTGAGGTGTGCATTAGCCTCCATTTGATTGCTGTACAGCAACTCTTCTTATCTTTGAAAATTAACCATTTCATAAGCAGCAAGGAGGTGTCTCGCAACGTGAGCGTAATGCACCAGGCATTGCACCAAAGACTGCAGAGTGCACCACTCTTTCAGTCAATGCTGAGTCTTTGACACCTACAAGAAAAAGTATATTTCAGCCCTGTCAGATGTACCGAGCAATTATGAAAAATCATCTTTAAGAAGACATTATTTTCAGGATTTCTTTTTCCTTGTGAGAGGCAATATTTCAGAAAAATCCTCACCTTTTGTTATTCGGTGCCAGCTACAGTAAATTATATTTGTGCAGGTTCATTAGCACATCTGTGTAAATTCTGCTGCCCTCCAGTAAAGTATCCTCAGACTTTAAGATGCAAACTGTTGTTAAGATACAGGATAAGGTAAAACAAAGGGAAAGCAGGCAAGGTGGTTTCTTTCTCTGCATTGACTGCATGGATGTTAATGAGAGTCATCTCCATGTACAGGTCTAGCAGCTGGGTGCTATATTTATTTTAATTGTAGATTTTTATTTTTACTTTTTTTTCAAGGAGAAATCCAAATCCCATTTGTGCCCTCTTATGACACAAACCCCTGCAAACTTGGAAAAAATCTATAGCTGAAACATCCATGTGCTTTCTAATTGCTCCCTTTCTAATAACAAAATAATGTGGGATGTTTTAGGGTGAGATACGAACTTTCCAGCTTCATCTCTTTTCCACTCCCATATTCTCCTCGCTGCCTGCTGTCGACTCCTTGTAGGTCATTTCAAGCAACATAAGCAAGACAAGCAAACAGCAAAATTGCAAGATGCAAATGCCCTTCATTTTTGGCTTTGAGTCAAAAAATAATAAGTTGACAAAAACCCTGCCAGAATATGCAGCAAAGGTGACTGCATATTTCTTCCTGCTAGCGTGACAGTACAGGGGAGTTGGGCACCAGGAAGAGACAAGCCTGTGTTTCCCTGGACGCTGCAGCATGTGCCTCGTCTCAAGTTTTAAAGGCTTTTTCTGGATATAGCAGAAATTATTCCCCTCGGCCAGCAGCTCATTTCCCCCCATTCAGCAGAAAAAGAAAAAAAAAAGAAGAAAAGAAGAAAAAAAGAGGAAGGAAAAAAGCAGGTGATATACAGCTATGTTAAAATAATAGTATATGAAACATAACGTGTTTTTTTAAAAGCTGATGTGGACATAGAGAAGAAATATTTTTTGGGTGATCCCTCCAGTGAGGGTGGGAGGGCAGCTGGGGCCCCTGAGCCCGCTCTGCCCCCGCCTCCCCGCTGCACCCCAAAGCACCGTGCAGGTGCCTGGCGGGTCCCCAGATACATAACAGGCTCCTCTGTGCCAGCACCCGGGGTTTTGCACCTCCGACATCACCCTCTTCCCAGTATCCTCTTTCTCAAAACTTTTTTAGAAATTCAATGGCTTTCATTAGCACCACTGGAGACTTTGGGCTCTGCAGGGAGCCGCCTCCTCCCACCACTGGCGGTCACTGCAGGCGTGCGCCGAGGCTGATGGCCAGGCTGTCCCCTGGAACAGCGATGGGGACGTCCCCATCCCGTACTGGGAACAGGCTAAAAGGCTGCATGAACTCCTGGGCTCTGTGGAGGTCAGGATTTGGGACTCAGCAAACATCTCAAGACCTTGAGTTGAAAGCCTTGGGACGCTATTGTGTGCAAGAGGAATGAATGATGATGTCTGGGCATGGAGGGAGCTTCGTCCATGGAGGGAGCTTCGTCTTCCAGAATCCCGGCTCTCATTTAGCTGAGGACCAGCTCCAGAGCCGGAGGCTCTTCATCTCCAGCCAGGACGAGGGAGAGGAGAAGAATCCTGCAGTGAGCAGCACTTTGGGAGTTTGTGATAGATGCTGTCTACCTCATTACCGAGCAATGAAACTTTACTGTTCCCTCTGTTCTATTGATTTTTATGTCTCCAAAGCACGCTGGCGAATTCTGAAATGAATATCTGTCAGAGGGGGAGGACCGCTGCTGCTGATCTGCATCTCTGGAGAGAATGTCCATGCATCGAGCCTGGAGCTGCCGTGTCTCTGCCAGGGCAGGACTTTCCCCGTGCCTCCCGGGGGGGCTGCAGGGGCCGTGGTCTGGGGTCATGGTGGAGATTTGTCCTTCCTGAGCCATGCTGCTCACAGGCAGAGAGAAAGATGCACCCAAGGAACCATCAGCGAAGGTGGGGAGAGCTTCACCTCCACCTCGGGGCTGGAAATAGGCAGAGTTTTGGCCACTAGCCACACAATTCAGCGTGGGACTTCTTGAAGTAGCTTGGCTTGCAGGTCCGGGCTGCCTGCATAGGGCTGCAGGCTGAGCCTGGTGCGGTGCCGTGCCTGGCAGCTGCCCTCCGAGGACCCCGGGGACCCCGCGTCCCCTTGATGTGCTCCCTCGGTGCTCGTGTCCTCGGTGTGTGGCAGCCCTGCCCGCCAGGCTTGGTGACATGTATTATTTGTTTTGGGCTTATATATAGCCCCCGAGTAGGGGAGCATTTGCCCTGCAATCTATGTACATATCTGGGAACTTTGCAATTAGTTAATATTTTATGCATAATTCATAAAATTATACCACACCACATTTTCTGGTAATAATTAGCTGACTCTGTACCTCTAATGAACTGCAGGTTCAGCTATGACAAATACAGAGGGGGACTCCAAGGGGTAGCAACACGCAGGCGCCTTTAAGCAAAGTTCAAGCAGCTCCTAAATTAACCAAAGCGAATCCCTGAAGATGCAGTATTTATGCACTGAAGGAAGAAGGGAGGGCTCTTGTCTCACAAGCCTCATCAGCCATCGCAGCCCAGGAAGCAAGAGGGAGAAAAGAAGAGTTAGTCGCCTTTTGCTGATTGCACCGCCCTGGGAAGGAACTAGCTCCCTAGGGTGGTGTGTGCGCGAGTGTGGCCGTGGGGCTGTGCGTGAGTTTGGAAGCAGGGTGGGCTTTTGCAGCTCAGGGAGATTTCTCCACTTTTCCTGCATTAGGATTGTTGCATGGAGCTGTCACGGAAGCGATCCCCGCTGTGGCTGAAAATGGATGTGATTTGCACCGGGGTTCAAGCTTCAGTTGCAAACTCTCCTTATAATTCAGGTCCGAATCACAGGAAAGCCAAACCCATTTGAGCTGCTTTTCTTTTTGTTGTTGTTGTTTTGAACAGAAGCGAACGGTTTTGTCAAAACACTTATTTCCGCAGCAATTCTCCTGCCTTGGTGGGTGCAGGGCTGCCCTCCAGCACAAAATTCCTTTGGGGCAAAACCTCCTATGGGGCAAAACTGCCAACGGGGCAAAACCAGCTCTGCTTTGGTAGTAGCTACACATCCAAAAGGTGAAATCTGGCTGCTGGGTGGGCAGCGCCTGCACACAAGGCTTTTCCTTTAGCCTCCAGCATTCGGGCTGCGTAACTGATGCAAACACAGAAGTGAAGCCAGCACACGCAGGCACTCACAGCACCCAGACACTGCCAGGTGGGGACTTTTGCATTGTGTGCACACATATGGCATTAAACACAGAGCAGTGATCACAAGGCAGGAGATCTCTTTCCCTGCTCACCTGGCCACCCCAGCTGCCCCAACACCATCCCACTGCCAGCCAGGCAGCACGATGCGGGATGCTGCAGCACCTCCCGGGCACACACATCTCCTCCCAGCCCCTCACGGAGGTGGGCAGAAACGAGCTGCTCCCTGCAGATGACCCCAGAAACCTGGACATCTAATACACCGCTACCAGGAGTCTAAAATATTAAATTTTCCCTAGACAGCATGCTCCCGAAATGAGGAGGCAAGGCGAGCCCGTCCCACAGCAGGCAGGGCATACGTAGCCGCCACCGGTAATTGACTTTAAGTGGAGGGCTGCAAACTGGTAAGTCTATTAACTTTATGTGCCTCCCTGACATTTTAAAAAAAAATCAGATTTTTGACTCTGTCACAGGTACAAAAGGAGACACAGAGGAAAGCTCGGCGTGTCAGGGGGTGAGCACATTAAGGCAGACGATGATGACACCTGTCTGGTTGCGTTTAGGCTGACAAAATTCAGCAGCGAGACCCGGGGGGAGGAAAGGGAATGCTCGGGAGAGGTGATGCTCATGGGGCCCGCCTCACACGCATACCTCATTTTTTTTAATTAGGTTATCTCTCAATTACGAATGCAAGGCTCTTTATTCCTGACAAGTTTTCCATAATCTTAATTTGATCTCATGTCAGAAGGGTACCTTCCTACGGTACCCGAGCCCAGCTAAGAGTTTAACTGGAATAATAGCTGATTAAAAGGGGTTAATAGATACGCCTCAAACAGAAGTAAATTAACAGGAGACGCTGTCTGTTGGCTAATGGGATCAGAACAGTATTTGTTTAGTTTATGAATGATTAATCTCCCTCTCTCGGCATTCCTCAGATGCTAATTGCACTTAGGGAGCCAGTGTTTGTTTTTGCAAGTGCTGGAGGTGGCAGAAGGAAGGCGATGCTTGGCCCAGGAGGACCCCACTCCCCTCGTGTAATGGGCTTTTGGCAGTGCCGGGCTGCCGCTCCGGCCAGGGGCAGTGCCGGTAACACCACGGTAAACCAGACCTGACCCCGAATGTGTGAAGCTCTTGAATTAAATGTATTATTAAAGTCATTCAGAACATTTAATGAGAAAAAGATTAAAGCACTGAATGCACTGAGCGCTGATACCCCTTGTGCTCCCCAGCTCTGGGCACCACAGACCACGAGAGAGTTTCACGTCACAACAATATTTGGATTTTTCCCCCCAAAAGTACTCCAGGCTGATCACAGAAGAGCTGAAAGAAAGGCCAGAGGAGGGAAAACACTTTCTCAAGGCAACTTTTGCATCTAAAAATTCAAAGCAGGAGCCCAGAAGTATTTGTCAGAGGCACTGGGAGGAGGCGGTATTGCCTGGAAGCAGCTACAGATGCGGGGCTCACTCCAGCTGCTGCTACATTGCTGAGAGGTGACCAAATCATTTTTCTCTCTACAGTCTTGTCAGCATTTTAATAGTCCATTATCTTTGTACCTAACAACACAAATGTGCTATCTCAGCCATACTGTGAATTTACTAACTAACAAACCATTTTAAGCTCCCCCCCCCGAAAAGGAAACAAAAAACAAAAACAAAAACAAAAAAAAAACCTGATTCAGGCACATACCAAGACACGTGCTCGGCAGTTTGCAAGGGACTCATTGAGCCTGGAGCAAAGAGCAGCAGCTTTTGAAGGCAGGTTCTATCCTGAATGCAGCATCCTTGCAACGATGGGTCAAGCTATCTTTGAAGCTATGGCAGTCACTTGCAGAGATCAAGGCACCAGTACCTCCAAATTAAAGCTCTGATAAAGGCCAGTTCTTTGTTCAGTTTATTTTTAAAAGTCCCAGTTGATGTGGGGTATTTCTTTACGGATGAGTAGGGCTCATGAGAAAAATTCAGTGAGATGAAGGCTGGGGTACCCGGTCTGTCCATCGTCTTCAGCAACTTGACTTTGCCAAGGGATGGATATTAGAAAGACACAAGAAACATCGGGAAGGCCAAGCCAACACCACTTTTGCCCTAGATCTTTTTTTAAACGTTTGGGATGAATTGGAATGATCTGAGGAGAATCTCTTTTTAATCTCAAAATTCTGCTGTTACTGAAATTGCGTACTAAGAAACAGGATGCTCGTTTACCATTCTCCATAAATAAAGCCATTTTACACTGTTCAGGTATTTCATTCATCACTGCATCATATATAGAAAGCCTGAGATGAATAAAACCTTGTGAGAGAAGAGGAGGAGATGCAGTCTGCCTTATGGATTATTCTACAGTCACTGAAGTCATTTGTTTTCTCTGCTGGCTTTCTACAAATGTGGAAAACAAACCGTATAGCAGGGGGCGTGAATTTTGCTTTTTGCCAAACAGCATTGGAATAAATTCCCTATTAGGGGAGTCACCTAAAAATGTTGCTTTTGATAATAAATTACTGGATTATTTTTTTTCCAACTTGATGGTGCAAGCAGTGCGCTCTGAGGTGCGGGGAAGCTTTGCAAGGATGGCAGCAGTACCTGAGCACACGTCCCATGGGAGAGGGGCAGGATTTGGCCAAGCTCCATCAGGAGGCTTCAGGGCACAGGCAGGGCATGGCAGAAAGCTGGGAGAGCCTTTGCAAAGCCTGGGCGAGGGTCCAGGCATTGCTCGGAGCTGGAATTCAGGAGCAGAAGGGAAGTGGGAAGCACCTGAGCATGTATTAAACATCCTCATGTACCTCCTTCCCGAGCCATTTGGTCCCCCAAGCTATGAGCATTTGTTATGCAAACCAATCTCCAGCTGTGATTTCTTGAGAGCTTGTGGCAAAATTGCTGGCCACGGGGTTAATAAACTCGACGAGCTGCTTATGAGCATGGGGAGGATGCACAGACAAGCTGTCCAGCCTGCTCTGCCTGCCCCTCCAGCCACAGGGACACATGGAGGAGGCTTCATGCCCAAAAGGACATGAGTTATTAGAGGTATAAGCACACGTAGATACACGTATGTGCTGAACCCGTCTCCAGAAACTATCAAACTCACCCAAAAGTAGTGCTGGAGGAGCAGGCTGGGTGCGAGTGTAGTGGCCGGACTTTGGGACCCCATGGATGATGGCCAAAGGGAAGAACCAGGCAGTGGGTGCTTCTCATAAGGGACTTGTCGAATAAACTGCTTCCAGCCCTTCTGCCCCACACTGAAGGCCTTGCCTGCAGCCAAATCAGCCTTTTGTACAGCCCCGAACAACTCCCCCAGCAGCAATATGAAAATATTCTGGCTTTTGCAGGCTCTTACAGCTGCAGGTAGCTGCCTGCTGTGATTTCCAGAAGTGTTTAGGCACGTAAAGCGCCTCATTCCCAGCCCAAATGCCACCAGGTGTCTGCCAGCATCATTAGGCACCTAATTGCCTCTGACACCCGGCTCCGCAGAGCATCGTTCCCAGCCAGCCTCCGTGGTGCAGCTCTGGGTACCCAGAGGGCTTCCCCCTGCCTCAGTTTCCCCTTATGGCATTTAAATTGTCCACATGCCTTCGGGAAGCCCCTTGAGATCTCTTGCTGTCAGAGAGAGGTGGAACCGAAGGGCTGACTGTTGCAGTTATTGCTAAAACATCCCTCTACCTGCTAACCCAGAGTACAGGGTGGCACTGACTCCGAAGAATTGGGAGCAGGGTTAAAAACACATCCCAGCAGAGGATGGCAGGAGCTGCCCTTTGGCTGCTGGTGTTCTTAGCGCGTCCTTGCACAGAGGGGCTACAAGCAGAGCAAGTTTTTGCTCCTTACGCAGTGAATAACAGCCTGGACAGGTAACAAATTTCAGGCTGGAACATGCCTCCTCAGCAGCCCAGTGTGTGATTGCAGTGGGCATTGCGTTAATTCATGAAATGTCATTTTTAAATTGCTTTAACAGTTCGCTGGGAGCGCGAGGCTGCAGCCTCAACAGCAAGCAGTGCTGGCACGCAGCTGGAGGAAATCACGGCAGGGATGCTCCGGGGCTCTGCTGCTCAGCCCTCCAGTGACGTGTGTGGGGACAGACCCAGCAGCAGGGAGAAGGGAGCGAGTCAGGTGTGATTTAAATGCATTTACACTGTGAGCACAGAGCACGCTGCGTGCAGTCATGAAAAAACCACACACGCGTGCAGCTTTGTCACTGGAAAGTCCTCCTGCTGGACTCTTTGCTGCGGAGTCCTGAATTGCACCTGCGCGCATGTCACAGGACAGTGCATCCAAAAATGCCAGGTGGAAGCCGTGCCTGGGGCCCCAGCAGCATTCAGGGGACAGCACAAGCTCCATGGCACTCTTACTCCTGTGCATCTGCCACCACAGACCCCTGGACATGGGGTGAGCTGGTCCCCACCGTCCCCAGCTGCTGAATGCCACCGGGCTGCAGCGCGGCTACACGTCGGATGTGCCTGCAACGAGCACCCGCTTCTCACCCCCCGGGGCTGCGTGCTCCTGCTCAGACCTGCTGACTTCAGCAATAAAATATGTATCTTACTTCAGTTTGCGCCTGGTGGCACAGCACAGCCAGCACAGCGGGGGTCTGGGGGCAGATTTTGGGCTGCCTCCTCTCCCATCACCATGCCCCTCGGATGGGACGAGCTGCGGCCCCTCTGCTGAGCTGCCGGTCAGGAAAAAAGCAAGCAGAGAAGAAAAAGCACAAACAGATAGAAACAGAACCCTTTTTTCCTGATTTCTTTCCTTTTTTTTTTTTTTTTTTTTTTTTTTTTTTTTAACCTGGAAAATGAACTAGAGGCTCTGAGTCCAGAGTCCCACAGGGGCAGTAATGGCAAGTCACTTTTTGGAGTGCAATCGCTCTCGGAGAGACAAATATCTGCAGCACGTCTGCATGGGCAGGATTCGTGCCCATGTGCTGCCAGCTTCCTCCAGCCCCTCTGAGCTGTCCAAAGGATTTGAGAGACCTTGGCACAAGCTGCTGATTGCCCCTCATTGTACTGTGTTTTATTTATTTTTTATCTTGAGCAGACCCTGCTCTTGGCAATCACTTGCTCTTTATTCTAATATGTCTCTTAACAGGCAGGAGACTGTGTCGATCTCCACACGATGTGTCTATCATCTTAGTCCAGGCATTTTAATTTACACTGCAGTAAAAAATTTGGCACCCAACGTTTTCTACTTTTCCCACAACAGGGGGGCTGTGCCAAAGGCCCGACTCATGTCCCTCTTCCATTGGGGGGTGCGCCTGGAAGAAGGCCATCGGACAGAAAAAGCCCCAAACTGGGATGTCCGTTTTTAATCACGTTTTTAATCACATGCTTGAGATTGCATTGCTGGCATGACCCTAAGTGGATGTCTGTCTGTCCGTCCAGCTTTGCAGCACGGAGGAGTATAGACGATCTGTCCTGAAGCATTGACTATTTCATTCCATTAGTCAAAAATACGGGATGTTTTGCCTGAGGAGGTTGCAGGGGTGTGGAGAAACTTCCCAGCCCCTTTGGTAGCCTCACAGCTGGACTGGGACGAGGAGAGGGGTGGGATGTGGGGCTCTGCGAGGTCCCAGCCCCCTGCCCTTCTCCCCTGGGTTTGGGAGCGAGGCGCAGCCCCACACCGAGCTCGGGAGCGAGCCAACGAGGGGACTCCTCTGTGCTGCAATGCAGGGCTGAGTGCAGGTTGCAGAGAGCGAAGGACGTACAGACACTGCAGAAACAGGTCCAAAGGCTGGAGGCAAGCAGCAGAGCTGGCCCCGGCGCCGCTCTCCCTTCTGTCTCCCTTGGGCTGCTTCCATTTGAAGCCATCTGTAAAGGAGGAACCAGCGAAGGGTACCTCGGGCACCAGCACGTTTAGGATGTGGAGGGGCACGGGTGCGACTGAAATAGGGCAGGAGCACCTCGCTCGGGTGCCAGGACTGATTTGCACAGTGCTCTGGTGCTGAGCTAATGCTTTGGCAAAAGGCTGGAGCCAATTCATCACTGTTTGTCCCCCCAAAAAGCTGCTGCCTTTGCCAGGTGATGTCCGGAGGGCATCACCTCCTCCTTCATCCAGGCCCTTCCTGTGCTGCTTTCTGGGGAGGTGGCGCTGATACAGCTGGGCATGGGGAAAGTACACCTGTAGTACACACACCAAAACTCTGAAAAAACTTTGGAAAAAAGAAAAAAAAAAAAAAAGAGCAAAGCAGTTTTCTTTCTCTCTCCTCTTGCATATTTATCACCCCCACTTTTTCCAATGTAAAAAAAGGAAAGGACAAAAAAGAAACAAAAGCCATTGCAAGTGGAGCTACAACAGCCTTTCCATGTCCTTTATGGGTGTGAATTGTCCCCATGAATCGCAAAGAATATTTTTGTTTTGTTATGGACACAAATTCCTCCAATTTAGAAGGGGCAAAAGGCCAAAAAGAACTGATACCAAAATTTCCAGGCAGGAGGCTGGGCTTCCTGCCCCTCTTTCCTGATCTCACTCTTGATCCTTGCTGGTGGCTTCCTTCACTCCTGTACCGCACAGGCTCACGATGTGAAGACTTTTTCCTGCTTTAACTGAGCAAAACTCCTGGCCATAAACCAGCCCAGCGTTGTTCTACAGACCGTCTCCAGCGCCTGCGTGCCACCAGCCGTGGAAATTTAAAAGATGAACACAGCTTCAGGAGATGTAGAGGAGGATAAAAGACAGGGAGCGAAGTCGCGGAGGATGTATGTTTGCTGTTGCATGGAGAGACGGGCAAACAACCAGCCGCGAGCTGGGAGCGGGTGGAATAGCGTGAGGAATTGCAGGTGGCTCGGAGGGTTGCATGCTGGCACCGCCTCAAGGACACAAACCAAAGGATCTGTGGCTGTGTGGGTAACAGGATGGAGGGTAACGGATAGCGGGCAGGGAGGCACAGCCCCGTGGCTGGAGGGAGCTGTAAAAATCCACCCCATCGGGCTGCCCTTCGGGAAACGCCATCCCTTCGTTATTCAGTTCTTGTTTCTGAGGTATGGGGCATCTGTGGGAGCAGTGGGGGAAGCACGTGGGAAGGTGGGACCAAAGGTCCGAGGAACACGGAGAGGATGCTGCCGGGTGCTGGGAACTGGGCTTCCTCCAGCCGTGCTCCCTGGGGAGATGGAGGCTGGGACCAGCACCTGGGAACCTCAATGCTATGAGCACAAGGGAGGCAGCAAGGCGACGGGCAAAAAATAAGCCACGATAAATATTTCAAGGACCGCACTACCCATGACAGCTGTAACAAGCGTATATCAAAAGCTCCCACAAACCCAGGAAATTTCATTAAGAAGCCCACACTGCCTGGACACATATGGAATTATGATGCTCCTCATCCTTTCCCATGTCAAAATCCCCCAAGCCTCAGCTACCTTAAAAAGCTGTTTGTAACAGATCTGAGAGTTTACATCTTCTTAATGCTACCATATAGGGCATGTTCAGCTGGCTATATTTGACTGATATAGTGCATTCTTTATGGTGATCATTCCTTGATTAAAAAAAATATTTTTTATGTGTCAGGCGCTTTTTGTCACTATCTGCCATAAATCAAATTGTCACGGGCATGGTAATAGCACGAGAGGTGTTTGTGCTCCTAAGCACCACATGCAAGTGGGTCTGCAGCATCGTTGCAGCTGTGCTCGGACACAGATGTCCCTGGATTGCAGCAGGACTCGGGCACACCGCGGGGTACGGGGACACTCCAGCCATCCCTTGTGCCACCAGGGTCACAAACACGTCCTGGCACCGGGGGTGAGGGCTGAGCCCTGCGCCAGCTGCTCAGGGCAGAAATCCCAAAACCACACATACAAACCACAGAGAAATAGCTAAAATACCCAAGCATTGCATCCTGAGCAAGGGTGCTGCAGGGCACGGCTGGATATGAATTAACCTGTGAATATCTTGGTGTATTTTAATAAAAAAGAGCCTTGTCTCCTATCGCAGTGATAGGCAGAGTCCCACAAAGTGCTGCTGAAGTTGCTTCTCCCTTCTATTTCTTACTCCCAGAATCGCTGCTTCGCAACCACCCCGTGTTTCTCTCACCATGGAATATTCTGCACAGAAGTAAAATTTCCTGGCCAGGGATGCCGGGACAAGCTGTCTGTGCTGCGGGAACCCGAGCTGCAGCCGGCCTCGCAGGCCATCAATCTCCCACTCCTCACTCTCAGAGCTTCTCAAATTTCAGCCTGGCATCTCCGATCGTAAGTCTACTTAACCATTTTAATAGCACTAAATGGAATCTGTGTTACTGCCCTTATCTGCTCTCTATGTCTTCCGGGTCATACATGCTTAGTTTACTGTCAGAGACAAGTTTTTACTGCTGTCAGCACTGCGGAGTCGCGGTACCTGCAGAGCAGCAGGCTGCGTGCTCGG
The DNA here is from genome assembly GCF_040182565.1 of Anser cygnoides. Taxonomy (NCBI): domain Eukaryota; kingdom Metazoa; phylum Chordata; class Aves; order Anseriformes; family Anatidae; genus Anser; species Anser cygnoides. Next base: position 3,427,704 of record NC_089888.1, on the reverse strand, counting down.
CTCTGCCTTGTTCATTGTCAAGAAAATTACCACCCGCAATCTGATTCCCGAATATTTGTCTTGCGGTGGCTTAATTGGTGCCATCAATGTAATACTGGAGAAGAACACTATGCAGTGGAAAAGAAAAAGCGATGCTATCTATTTACAATCCTTTTGTGCAACCGTAATAATAATTAACATAACAACGACTAATAATTAGAATTGCCTGCATGAAGTTAAGGAGATGATTTTGTTTTCCTTCATGCGCGGGCATATCTGGGCTCATTTTCCTCCTGTCGACGGGGAAAAGAAGTGTGAGAAGTCCACAAGCAGGCCAAAAGTGTCTGAACAGGGAGATGCAGGGGCTGCAGCTGCACCCCCAGCCCCTTGTGCACTGCTGGCAGAGGTGGCCCTGGGCACACACACGGTGTTTGGGGCTCCTGCGCGGGATGCCAGGGCTGGGTGTGCTTGCTCACCTCTGTACAGCCCCTGAGAGCCCTGGTCAGCTGTCTTTAAAATCATCCAAAGCAGAACAATGCGGGTGGAGATGCTAAAAGACACAGAAAAGATGCACACGTGGCTTCGTTTTCACACCCCTTTGCTCTGAGCCCTGCAGGCTGGATCTGCAGTTCCAGCAGCAAAGGAAAACCTGTGTCAAGTTAATAGATTTAGAAGCAGAAAACACCCGCTGAGGGGCCGGGCACGCTCCTGGGCTCACCCACTTGGGTTTTGCACCAGCAGCAGTGATGGCGTTATTTTTGCTTTACGCCAGCACGAAAAAGGGCAAGATCTGGAAGAGGAGGATGAAGTTTTACAGCCTCTCTTCCTTTATTGTACCCTCACTGTCTGATGCTCCGGAGGCACCGTGGGGGCACCCAGCACGCCGGGCAGCCCGTGCCGGTGGGCAGGCAGCGCCCGCAGCCCGCTGCCGGGGCTCCCTCTGGCACGCCGACAGCCGCGGGGCCGGAGAAGTGATCAGCTGTTTATGAAGGGATCATTTATTAAATCCCGTTTGGCTAAAGCAATTCCTGCCAGCATGAAGGTACAACAAATTACAAATGAATAATCCCTCCTGCCATTGGCAGGGGAGAGAGACCGCGCTCCCCGCCTGCACCGTGGCTATATTTAGCCCAGATACAGTAAATGTATTCCTATATGGAAACCGCTCTCCCCGAAGATCTCTTTTTGTGACTGCTGGGAGGGACTGCAGAGCAGTTGGATGCATTATTTGGGCGGCTGCTGCTCCAGGACACACGTAGTGGGCACGGAGTTGCTGTAAACCGAAAGGCAGGGGGCAGATTTCAAGCCCGTCTGCCCCTGAGCAGGGATAAATCCGGCTGCTGTAACAGCTGTGCCTCACCGAGGGTCAGCCCCGCTTTGCAGTGGTCTAGTTACAAGCACGTCGATCCTGCTTCACCCGGCACAGGACCTTAATATAACTTTTAAATCACTGCAGAATGAACTTTGCATTTTATTTCCTCGGACTGTGAAAAAATACATCGCTCTCTCGTGCCCTGGGATAGGGACAGAGACAGCTATTTATATCACTTCCAGCAAAACACCCTGCGAAACGTAAGGTAAACTGGAAAATCAATAATTATTATTATTACAGTGACTGCAGGTCTCCGGTGTGGGGGGCACTGTACATCCCCACCACAGGAACCAGCCCCTCGCTGAGCACTTACCGCTCTTCTGCATGGAAAGCAAAGAAAGCAACAGGGAAACTGAGGCCAGGAGCTACTCCTAAAGAGATTTATGGTATGGCAAAAATGTTCGTCCTCACTGATTGAGTGTCCCAGCAGGGAACGAGGGTACCCAAGCCAAGGGGAACATCTCCACAGTCCTCAAAGGGGCACAGGGGCTCTGCAAAGTACTGCAGGGCTGATGTCCTTTTGGGGATGAGTGATTTAGGCAGGGATATAAAGCTGCACAGATAATGCAGCCGTGCTCTGGCCTGTTTTTGGGGCAGATTTTTCTGCCATGTCCCCAGGTTTCCCCTCCCCAGCCCTTCCCTGTCCGATGGAGGAGATAAATGTCATGCTTGCTGCTTGGGTTGGTTTCATCCAGGTGGGCTTGCTGTGCTGCACCGGTGCAAAACCTCCTGACAGACGGACAACACAGCTCCTTGACGGACAGGGAAGAAAGGAGACACGGGCTGGGACGCGCCTAGGACAGCAGTCAGCATGGCTCTGAGCACACGAATGCTTACCGTGCTCTGAAAGCACCTATCTATGCATCTCGCCCCACCAACCGAGCAGCTTTCAGGTAAAAGAAACCACCAGCGTGAAAACCCGAGGGAATTTCAAGGCTCGTGGCGCTCGCATGTTGCTTTTAGATCAATCTCTATTTTGGCGGCAGCACTGCAGGAAAAACACATTGCCCTGCTTCTTGTACAACCAGCGTCCTCACTGCAGCAGTGGGCTCAGGAGGAAGATGAGCTTGGTGAGGATGAGTTTGTTTTCTTCCCTCCCTCCTTCCCCCGGAGCCCTGGGTGGCATCGCGATGGGCTGGGTGCGCGAGCCACCCCTCGCCCAGCTTTATTTTTAGTTTGTGCCCAGAAGGCAGATAATGGCGATTGATGTGCTTTTTCCTCCAGGTTTAGGTTTCCTGTCAGCTGAGCCGCACATAAACCATAAACACGAAGAACAAACAAACAATTAGCCTCCCTCGGACCCAGGCGCAGAGGCACTCCGCTCAGGTTTATAGCCCTTTTCCAGCTTTACTGCCAAGATAAATCTTTCACCACCCGCTGCCCAATCAACCCCAATATAGGAAAAAAAAAAAAAGGTGCTTATTTATTTATTTATTTATTTTACAGTAGATGGTTGATTTATTACGGTTAGGAAACATTAAAACGAGGGTGCAAACAGATACGTGGGCACTGACATGTAAATTATATATTGATCCGGAGGATGCGACGGATTAATTCTTCCTGGTGTGGGACCAGACAAGAGGCAGAACGGCCTCTGCTTCCTCTGAGATGTGGTTTCAGCTGCTCTTGGACCAATATCTGCAGCATCCTTTGGCTTCATGCACGCGTTAGAGTGCTATTTGACATGCTGGAGGGTGCGCGAAGCCAAAGGATGCTGTGAAGCCAAAGGATGATGCCTTGCACAAGCTCTGGTGCCTGGCTGCCATTAATTTTTGCAAAGAAAGTCTGTCTTTCTTTCTCTCTTTCTCTCTCTCTCTCTTTCTTTCTTTCTTTTTCTTTCTTTCTTTCTTTCTTTCTTTTCTTTCTCTCTTCTTTCTCTTCTTTCTCTTCTTTCTCTTCTTTCTCTTTTTTCCTTCTTTCTCTTTTTTCCTTCTTTCTCTCTCTGTCTCTTTTTTTTTTTTTTTTTTTTTTTTTAATCAAAGAAGGAAAATAATCACAAATTGCATACCAGCACTGTTTACTCAGGCAGCTTTGAGTGCCAGCACTCTCGTGGGGTTTGCTTGTATGGGATTGCTGGGCTCCTCGGAGGAGCCCCATCCAATGCCTAGCTCAGGATAAAAAGGATCCAAGGACAGGGAAGAGGCATCCATCTTTGGCTGCCTCTTCATTACGCACATTTATTTTCTAAGCAGAAGAAAATTAAGATAAATCTGCTTGGGAGCTTTTTTGTTTGTTTGTTTGCCTTCCTGTCATTTCTATTTATTCACTCAGGTAGGTCTGTTGGTCGCTGGTGGTACTTTTGAGCAGTCTGTCATGCTCAAGGGAGAAGGTTAGCTTGGCCTTTTTTTAGTTATGGGAGCAGGAGGGATTATTCCAAATCAGCCAGGGGTTGGGAGACATTGAATCCAGGGGACAAGTTATGGGTGGACAGGTGCCATCCACGGATGGCCCTAGGAGCCTGCCTTGCTGCTCATGCTTGCTGTGCAAAAAGTAGGCAGAGAAAATTCAGAGGAATAACAAAAGCAAGAGGTTGTGTTCATATAGAGACTGGAGAGATGGGGCAGGGGGTGTGCTCCATCCCATCCATCGGGAGCCTGGCACAGCAGCTCTGGTCCCTCGTCCCATCACACAGAGGGCATGAAACACTCCCAGCCCCAGTGGAGATATTTATGCCTTCCCCTCATGGCATCGCTGGTGCATCGGTGCCATAAATGACTGATTCAGTTTTGGTGGTAAATTACCCATGGATTTTTTTTTTTAAACATACAACTGTGAATTTTGTCAAAACTCTGTGTGGCAGCTTCATTTTGTGTCTTTATTGTCCAGCGAGGGAGAGCTGGGAGTGCTAAATTAATTTCCGTGCTGAGACCAATAAATTCAGTTCTCCTGCTGTAAAAGATACATTAATTTTGCTACATTCCCTTTTTTTTAATAGGCACAAAGCCACCTGGATAAATACAGAATGCACAGAGAGCAGCCATGGACCTGGGCACAGGCCGTCATCTAAAATTAAGAAGTTGGATGCCAACAGCATGGTTTCTGACAGGGGATTTCACTTTCTTTTGACTTTGTTTTTCAGCATTTTTTACGTGAGGTGAGGGAAAATGGTAGGCTGTAATAATCTCCTCGGCCTTAAAGGAGGTGAAGGATTTTCTCTGGGTTTAAAATACACAGTGATTTTATGCTTAATGTCAGATATTTTGGTTTTGATAAATTGAGTAAAGGAAGTGTTTTCCTTGTGTACCATGTACCATGGGGCTGTTCACTGGCAGTGGACAAACCTGTGTTCTGGACTATTTTTAACAAACTTCACCCGGGTAAATGGGATGTGAGCCCTGTTTTCTGCAGGGAGCCTGGGTCATTGTTCCCACAACATCTCCTCATACTGCTGGGGGAAAGCAGGCAGCAGGCAGGTAGCTCTGGCCCCAGGTTAGATGCGGTTCTGTACACAAAGATCTGTTTTTAGTGGGCTCATCGCAAAATCTTGCTTCTGCTGGAAGTGGAAAGCAGGAAATCTCAGGCTAGTGGCTGCACCGGGGACAAGTCCCTTCAAGGTCACCAAGCGCAGAGCTCCGCGTTTGGAGGAGGCTCCCAGTGCTGGTTTTCCAGTTGTTTTTCCAGCCTGGTTCTGATCTGGAAGGGGTCTCGGTGTCACCTGTCCAGAAGAAGTCAGGAGCTGGCATAATGAAGATATTTTGGACAAGTTTCTGGATGAAGAGCTGTGCGGTTCTTTAGTTCCTGAGTCTGAAATCAAACCCAGGAGCCTCCGGAGGCTTGCAGAAGCGAGGGTGGGCACTGATGCCAAATAAAGGCTCTAAGAGCTCCGTGTCCACAAGAATCCTGCTCACGGCAGCGCGTCCCCATTTCTTAGATGGATCTCTGTCCTGTGCTGTCTAGCCAGCTCATAGATTTCCTGCCAAATTCTCCTTGCTGTGCTATTACCTCATCCCTCCGACAGTCCGCTTGTCCAATTTGACCATTTTTCTGGCATGTGGAGGGTGAAGTCTCTAGACAAGGACTTCATGTCCGTTGCAGCTCTGTGTCATCTCCTTGCCCAACACAAGCACTGCATGGATGGGTGAACCAGTGCTCCTGCAGAGATTTCCCTGCAGAGACCCCAGGAAATATATTCCTGTGTCAGCCCCAGCTGGTTTGGGGCAGGCAGAGCAAGCAGGGGGCAGTGCCGGAGTTTGTCGAACGCAATTGGAGAAAATCAATAGGAAAGAAGATACAGCTATATTTCCTTAAAGCTAATAAAGCGGCCTCATCAGTGGTGAGAAGGAGCAAAGCAAAGCAGGGAAGTCAGGAAAAAAAACCTCCAGACCCACTAGCTTTTGTGTGGCAGAGAGCAGACGTCGGAGGCAGCGCATGTAAATCGCCATGCAAATGAGGCTGGGGAAGCTATAACGAATTAAAGTCACCACCGAGCCTTCCGATACGGCCCCAAGGCTAGAGAGGAGTATTTCACTCTACGTGAGCATCCGGAGCTCAGGCACAAACTGTGCTTGCAAGAAACAGAATAAAAGGGGCAGTTTAAGACAAGGGTGGCCATAAGTAGCAGATGAGAAAACACAATAAAAAGGAAGATTTCTTGCCCTGCAAGTGAATCCTTTACTTCAAAGGTACTACATTTCTGTGATACAATGGTGTAACATTTTTATTGGGGACTAATTGAGCCAGTGATATAATTACGACAGTAAATTAAGGACTGAAGTATACTTTGAATTTAGGAATAAATTCGTAAATACTTCCTTATCAGTGGCATGTAGGAAAATGGCCAGACTGATTTAGCAAGGGGGAATACTCACATATTGGCCATCTCAAGAAAATGATGAGCCTTCTTTCCATATAAAAATGAGTGATACACTAACTGCTTTGACTGCAGCCCTTTTATTCACTGCTCATTACAGTCAGTTTTACTAGTGGGTTAATAAAATTTAATTAATACTTAATTAAGGCTTACAACCAAGTATATCCACTTTGATTACTTTGTCATCGCAGTGTTTACATAAATGCGCAAACCACGGGCCAAGACCAATCTGTCTTTGTGGGTTCTGATGCCTGCTGTTTGCCCAGAAATGGTTTGCAGATCCAGGTTCCTCCCTGGCAGCAATGGGATGACCTTGGCAAAGGCACACGTAGCTGCAGCCGCCAGCTCTCAGGGCACCCTCAGAACCAGTCTATGCACCCAAAACAGCTCTCAGCCCAAAGCTGCCTCCTCTCCCAGCTCACCCACCTTCAAACCAGCAGTGTGGGTACAGGCACGGAGGAAGAAGTGCCTGGGGAAGGAGTGTAGGACGGTCAGAAAAGTCCTCCTTGGAAGGACAGGCTATGCATGGGTCTTTCTGCCTGTCAGGCTGAAGCAGAGCTCCTCAAAATCCTGCTTCTCTCCCATGTGGCTTTCCTTGCTGGTTCCAGCCGTGCCCACTCAAACCATCACGTTGCCATCAGGCAATCTACTGGTCAGGAAAATAAAAAGTCCATCAACCATGTAGCCAGAAATGCTTTCAGTCAGTTATTCCTTTCCAAGTTGCTATGCAGATAATTACCATCCAGGTGATCCTCAAATCATCTTAAATCCAATTCCAGCTCTCCCACTGGGGTAAGTTTTTTGACAGCCTGAGTGTCTTATATGTTGACGAAATCCTCAGCCACATGTATACCCAGCAGAAACTGGATATTAGAGAGGAGAAAAGCCCTTGAATAATGTGTTTAATGCAGAAAATGCCACTGAACTGTTTTTTATGGAAGTCTATCCCTCAGAAACTGCTGACTTCTCTTTTATTATATTTAGCAATACAAATAGCTGAGGACTGTGTTTGGGCCCATTGCAGATAAAGTGCTGTAAAGACAGTCGTGGAGTGAAGGGACATTTATTTCCCTTACTGAGATCCGCGCTGTGCTGCCACAGCTGGTGAATCTTATCTCTCTGGCTTTTCTCAGGGATAAAGCATTTAGCCTTTGTAGCTGGGTCTTGTTACAAGGAGGCTAAGAGAAGATTCAATTATGTGCCACAGCACGGGGAGAGGGAGTGAGTAACAACTGAGTCCTGATGCACAGGGAAGAAAGTCAGGCAGTAATCACAGATTCCCCAAACTGCACACTGGAGACCTGGCTGACCACAAAAATGTCAATCTAGAGAGAAAAAGAAAGACAAGAGCCTAGAATACCCTTCAAGACAGACGTGAGCCTGGACTGGCTTGCCTGCAGATGTGCCATTGCGTACTGTCAAGATCTCTCTAGTGTTTCTCCTTGGAAGGGTTTCCAGATGGAGAAATATTGCCCCCCCCAAGAGACTCCCCTAGGAAACCAAAGCAAGAGCGCAATGAACCACTTTTCCTCAAGTAAGACAGTGTAAAACACTGCTAGAACAGCCTTGGAGTTTATTATTATACCTGCAACAATTATTAATATCCTTCTTACATCCTTGCAAACCTTGGTCAAGACCTGGGGACCATATTGCTGGCACATGGCCCATTAGGCACTTTTATACCCTTGTGCATGGGCCTGGCAGTGTTATATTCTGGCTAAATTTGGCCAAATACGGTGCCAATCTCTCCGTTCCTGCTTGCTGCCAGCACCCCGTGCCCGCTCGGCCTCACCTCCACCTCCAGCTAGCTGTTGGCAGACCCAAATCCAGGGCAGCCTGCCGGGTGTTCATCCAAGGCTCATTTATCTCGTGAAAGTACATGACGTATCAAATGTTTTGTCTTGATTAACGATGCTAATTAAGCTAATGGATTTGAGTAATTTTACAATTGATATTTTTATGCAATTTTGTTTTTGCTCTGCAGTAGCCAGAACTTGCTGCCCTGTAAGCTTCTCTCCATCATTATGTGCAGGCATTGTCTTTAAGGTCATACAAATAAACAAAGCGAGAAAGCTCTTCGCTCCCATCCCGGCGCTCCCCCTGCCACCCGCGGCACGTTCACAGGCCGTACAACAAAGTGAGTTTCAAAGGCAAGGGGTGGAGATGCTGAAAAAAATATTCCAGTTGAGAAAAATTCAGATCTGGAGTCAGGATGTTAGGCTGGGCTCTTAGAAACCCGGCTCCTCATCCCAACTCTACAAGCTTCTTGGGGACCCAAGAAGAAGCCACTCTGTTCTCCATTGGAGAATTGGACAAACTAGACAGATCTTGAGCTTTCTGTGGATGACTTATGTGCTGTGTAGGCACAGATATGTAACACAGAAGGATGCTGAGCTACATATAGGCCTTGTAGGTAAATACCTGAGGTATAGGCCATGTAGATTAAGTGGTGTTGGAGAAGCTCTTTGGGTGGCACCAGTGCTCCGTGCACATCTAGGAGCAAAGGGCAGGAATTAGGCGGGCAGTTTTGTGGTTGCATACACTGAGGAAGCTTTAAAAATCTTTTTGTTTTCATTCAAAGCCTGGATCCCCACCGGTGGAATTTGTGTGCCTATATTTGTTTGCAGGACGCCGTCAGCCAGGGAGCCATGTAACTACTGACCATGTAATTACACTGTAAGGAGAGTTCCAGGTGTTGACAGGGCAAATAAAATACCAGGTTATTTTTTCCCCTCTGCAAGGGAGAGGGCTATCATGAGATCTTATGGCTGCAAATTATGTAGTAATTATGGCTTCAATAAGCAGGCAACTTCCAATATTGTTACCAAGTGATTGTCAGGGACAGGAGACTGTTACGTGCTGTGGCTGCACGAGTCATGATTCTGCCCCTCAGGAGGAGAAATGCTGAACTTATTCCTGTAGTCCTGGGGATGTTAGTGCCCCATACCTCTCAACAGCATGGATCTCTGACAACCCTCCTGGCCTCTGGCTTCAAACTCCTGGGAGTGCCTTGGTCTGATGGCCTTGAAGGAACCAAGCAAGGAGCCAAGAGCAAGAAAATCCCTGCCCAGCCTTACTCAGCACCCTGCGAAATCAGTAATGCATATGCACAACTCAGATGGTAGCACTGGGCACTATCTGTAAGCCTAGATCTTGGCCAAATTTGTATAAATTTCTTCTCTGTTATATTGAGCATGCTTGCGAGATGTGGCACACCTGCAAAATGAGAAGACTGTGGGTGAGAAAAAGAAATGAATGATGGTTTGGGGGGGTTCACATACTTTGGGTCTTGTGCTTACACTGAAACCACATTTGCTTGCTCACAAGTTTAATAAAGCTAAAAACCAGGTCACTAGGTCCACAAGTAAGTAGCTAAGAGGCATCAGCAAGCGTGCCCGGCTCTGCAAGAGGACCCTGAGAAAGGAATTAAAGGAAGGAAGTGAAAGCATTGCATTTGCCTGAACTGCAGCAAATTATACTGCAGAAAGGCAACCGTATTGCTTGGAGAGCCACAAGGAGCCCAGCCCTCTCTCCAAGCAGAGCCACATAGTTTTCCTTAAACTCTACAGCTTTTAATTCAATTTTTAATTATTATTCCTTATCATGCTCAGTGTGTTTCTGCTGCACTTATGAAACTGTCTCTCGTGGTTAATTTAACACCTGCAAATTCCCAAAGCTGTTAACCTAAATCTAGAGGATAAAGTCTTTGCCATATGTTTAAAAGATCATGAGGTCAAGTCTACTTGAGGCTGAGCTTTTGCTACATACATATAGGGTATGTATTTTACTTCCTCAGTAGGATAGACCACTGTAGGCTTTGGGCTTATTTATCACCATTATTGGAGACATTCTGCAGTTGACTGAAATGTTATGCAACAAAACAAAATCTCAGAAGCGAGTGCTTTCAGGAATATTTCTTTACCATACCCTCTTTGAGAAGGATAAATATTGATTCAGAGACTTTGGGTGCATTGATTATCCTTTTAGGGAAAGCATGATAGCATTAATAAATCTTGGAATTTTACTTCTTGTGTTTCCAAGAGACTGTCTTCTCAGCACAGCCTCATGCTGAATAACTGATTAGGGTCTCTTATTTATTTGGGGTTTTTCCTTCTACCAGCACAGTGCCAGCTCCATTGAAATGAATATGAGTCTTTTCACTGCCATCACATGAAGTCCTGACTTTCCCCCTAAGCACATGTACAATATAGAGAGGGTCACTAATCTCAGCTCATAAACCCCTGTCAAATGACAAGCTATTATTTCCCCAGCCTGTGAGAACTAAGGCTTGACTGCCCTTTTTCTTAAAATTGGAGGGAAAAAGAAAAACCTTGAGGGATTACCCAAGGCCAAGCATTTCAGTTGCTTCTGGATGTAAAGAGAAGAAAACTTCAGTGTCCAAGGTCATCTCTCATTACAGAAGTCTTGCCACCCATCCCTTCATTTAAACCAGATAACTGTTAATTTGATTGTCCCAGGAGGTCTCATCTGCCCCTGTAATTGATGGAGGACGTTCAGCGTTACCAGAAACCTGAGAGGAGAAACTGTGAGCTCCCATCGTTGATCAGAGGGGTGATGTCCAACAGAACTCGAAACACGACTGCTTCCCACCTTCCCTGAGGGCATGGAAAGCAGAGCATGGGTCAAAAGGGTCAGGGGGAGGCTTTCACATCCCCTGGCAATGGCCCTGGCTCTTTTTTTCTCAATGAGGAGCAGGCAGGACAGCCGTCACAACAGCAAAATATGTCGCTCTCCTTGAGCCAAAAGGAAATCTTTCAGAGCACATCTGTGATCCCAAAAGATCAATGGCAGGTCAGATACCACTTAGAGTGCTATCGGCACCTTCCTGGCGCTGCGCTCCAAGGAAGGCCACCCTTGGCCGATGCTTGCTGGGGATGAGGCGGCTAATTTGGGCTCATAAATCATGGATTGTGAGGAATCACATCTGAGAACTGGACTTGCAGTTCATTCTTATCAGGATTTCTCAGGTCCTTGCTTTCCATTTGACGTGGCAAGGGGCACCGTAACACGGCAGTAATTATAGCCATCTCTTCTTGGGGGCTCCTCGGCAGTTGTGGATGTGCATTTAAGTTAAAGGACTCCTGCTGATGTACAGCTGGGGTGGACCTGGCCTACAGTTTTAAAGGCACCACTTCTAGTTTGTTCCAATCATTTTCCTGCAGAGGAGCAACATGTCAGACTATGATTACGTGGATGAGAGGCAGCAAACAGTATTTTTCCCCGCTTCTGAACAGATTTAACGGTGTTGACTTATATAGAGGACACGTACACTTGGTGAGTTAGGACATCAGGTGCAGCACAAGCTGGGCCCCCTTCCCACCAGAGCACGAAACACCTCACAAGCAAAGGTTGGCATGCCCCAAATGTTGCTGCCCTTCCCTGGCACTTGCTCTGTCCCTCCCCAGCAAGGAAGGAAACCTGAGAGCCCACGCTGGTGAGAGCAGCGAGCGACAGGCTCATAAATACCGCACCGCGTACCCTTTCCACTCTGTCCTTTGAAAGAAAAGACCGATGCTCAGAAAGCATTTGATCGCGTTGGATTTGTGCCATTTTGCGGCTTACTTGAATGAGCTCAAGGGGCGAGCCGGGAGCGCAGACGCAGGGGGGATCTCACGGAGCCAGGGGAGCCGCTGGTGCAGAGGGAGGGCAGCCAGCCCTCGAGTGAGGTTTCCATCTGTCAGGTCAGCCAAAACCTGCCCTGTTACGGACCCAAAATAGGAGGGAGCAGAGCTCAGTGGGTGACTGAAGGTGTAGAGCACAGCAAGTGCCTGTGGCTCCCAGCACGTGCCTTTTGGTGACTTAAATTGATGGGAGATGAGAAAGAGGGGTGGGCAGTGTTTAATCAACCCCAGTGTATTTACAACATGGCTTCTCCAGCTACACCTGCATGCCCCCGCTATGCACGGGATGCAAGGCAGCATGCAATGGGTTTCACCCTGACAGTGAAGCCAACTGCCCTATATACTGCATTTCTAGCCCCTTTTCCCTTCACCGCATATGTATGCATGAGGTGGATGAGTACAGAAACAGCTCTGCATGTGCAAACTAATAAAAGGTGTTTAAAAAAAAAAAGCCAGACCAGCTCTAACAATGAACCTAAACCTTCTATCTAATTTCTCCTGATTTTCAGGGTTTGTGGCTGTAAATTTTAGCTCTTGACACAGTCTCTAGTTGGGACAGATGGCCTTTTGAAAGCCGTTCTTGCTCCCACTTTGGAGCTCTGGTTTGCCTGAAGATATGGGCTCTTCGTTTGCAAATGCAGCGTAAATTTATAGTGCTATGTAGAAGAGGAGAAATGATTCTTTATACTGAGTCCTTGGATTTTTTACAGCTCCTATGAATAAAATACAAAGAGACTTGAAAGGCTTTATTAAATAAGAAGGTGGGTGTCTTGAGGATGATCAGTTACAGGCATTGTGCTGGTGTTGCGAATTGTTGGTTTTAAAGCCTTCGGGGCACTCCACTGTTGATCCAATGATAAGACCTTTGTTGGCTTCAGGGAGCTCTGGCAGCTTACTCCAGCTGGGGACCTGTCCTGCATTTCCACCGAGGATTAATATGGTGCTGTGGTTCTGGCTGTATTGTGGTAAGAGAATGTCCCCTGAAAATGCAAGGAATAGGGAAAATTGACTAAGTGCTTGGTGCATGATTTCAGTGTCGCGTCCCCTGGGTCTGCTGTGGGGCTGGGGAAGGGTCTGGGGGCGATGCCCCAGCAGCGAGCCACAGCTGGGGCTGGGCTGTGCAATTCTTCCTCCCTTCAAAGCAGCCCACGGTGGGGCTGAGCATCCTTCCTGACCCGGGTGCATCCCAGGAGCCCCGTGCACGGCTGGACGTGGCCAGGCTCCCCGCTGCCCTCCGGCTCACCAGGTGCATGCAAATGAGCACTCAGAGCGCAGAGCAGCTTTTAATTACCTACCAAAGGAGAGAGCTCCACGGCCATCCCATACTAATGCACAGCTGAATGTCATTTCTCCACACCTCTGTCCTCTCTGCGTGTATATACGGGTATAGAGGTAGACACGGTGACAAAGCCAGAGAGAGGAGCACATGTATAAAGTAGATTGCATAGGTGTACAAATGTGTGTATACACACAAAGCACGTACATTTATCTATACATGCACACAGACATATATAAGAACTCTGTTGTCTACTTTGCCTGACGGAGCAATGATCCACTCAAATGGCACAAAGGGCTCTTCCAAGCAGTAGCAACAGTAAATAGTTATGTCATTATTGCCACCAACAAATGCTTTTTGCTGCTAGGTGAAGAAATACAGCCCAAAGATTTCACTGACTACCCCTTTCCACTTTCCCCACTTTCCCACTTTCCTCTCTTTTTTAATTTTTTTAAATATATATAAGGAAGCTGAAGGATTGAAGGATAAAACAACTTTTCTAACGTGGCACAATGACTGACAGATTCACAGAAACGTGTTGGAAGAGCCAAGGAAGCTCTGAGCAGACAGAGCTGACCATGCCCTGTGTCCTACATGCTGGAGCACTTCTTTCCTGCTAGGGAAATCCTGAACTAAGCTCTTCTTCACTGTATTTACCTTCCTGTCCTCACACACTTGATTTTTATTTTCACATTACCGCTTACTAAATATATCACAACATATCATTTACTTTCCTCTGCAGCTCCAAGACGTCTGAATGCCTTTCTTTCTTCACACAATGAATCGCTGGCTCAAATATTTAGATTTTCAAAAGAATACCATCATACAGTATACAAGCAATTTGTTATCATAGTGTGCAAACAAGGTAGAGAGGAGAGTATGCTAAAGTAAATTTTATGTATAGCTACTGTGTAAATTTGCCTATTTCCCAAGAGCGGTATTGTCACTATTAATCGTAATAGCGCTTCTAATATGGCATATTTCCAATATTTTGCCCTTAATTAGGATGCTGATCATACAGCCCTATTTAGTTCCTGATCCTGTGCAGGGGGTGCAGGTGGGGGGGGTCTCAGCAACCCTGACCCCCCCCCCCCGGAAAGTGCCCAAGGGCAGCCGCTGTGCCCTCCTGCCTACTCTGCATATGAAGCCCCCGCACAGCTCCCTGTTTGCAGGAGCTGCCCCCAGCCCTTTTTTTTCCAGCAGCAGGAGGTTTCTGCCAGTGAAGGGTGTGTTGCTCCCCGCTGCTAGCTAGCACGGACATGTGTGCACAGATTCAGGGGAAACCCAGCCCGTCTGGATGCCAAACTCACAGTTCTGCAGGAAGGGGAAGAGAAGGAGATGGTTTTCAAGTCAAGATCATTTTCGGCTGTGCAGGTTGTCCTTGAGCTTGACTGCAAAGGGTTTATGACAGCGTGAGGCTGTGCTGGTCCTTCCACCCTAATGAGGAGCAAACCATTGCCTTTAACTCTTTTAAAGTGTAATTTTCCCCTTTATACATACACAGTTTAACGAGGGCTGGCCTTGCTCCCCGCTGCTGTGCTTTCTGCAAGCTCTGATGCACTCTCTTCAGCCTTTGCCATTTAAAATACTCATCCCCCCACATTTGAAAGGAAGGCAGAAAAAAGCACCCTCGTCCTGCAAAGCACACACGTGAGTTCCCGCTGCCGGCACCAGGTACAGGATGCTGACACGGTGCCAGCAGAGAACTCGTCGTGGGAAATGCAAGCAGATCGATAAGCCCCAGATGAAAAGAAAGGCAAGGGCAGACAGCAGGTAGCTGCGAAAGCATTGAAACGGTTAAAAAATAATAATTCTGGGTTTGTTTGAAGCTGAAGGAAATGCTGTAGGGATCCTTCACGTATTCTCTTGGTGGGAGGGTGAGTTTTTTGCAATAAGCTTGGTGAGTTCCTCCTCTGTGGACTGGAACGAGACCTTTAACCTCTTCTACCTCGGCTTCCTCAAGCATCAAGGGAGCGCACTGGTCTGATCCTGCCATGGTACCACACTCCCAGCGCCATGGATGAGGCATATTAAACAATGTCTCACAGCCCCATGAGATAAGCAGGGCAGGACAGAAGGTCTCCGCACACCATGGGGAGCTCCTCTGACTTCGCGGAGCGTCAGCAGTTTGTGACTTCTCCGATTTCATCCCCCTTGGGAAGGACAGAAAGTGGGTCGCTCTCAGCTGGGCTTGGACCAGCTCAGACAGGGCTGGGAATACTCCAGCAGTTCCAGCATTAACCCCCTGGCATTATCATCAGTCGTTAGGAGACGGAGAAGATTACCCTCTTATTTTTCACTCCTAAAATGTCTTTTTGTTTATAAGGCACCAAAACCAATCTGCAGTCTTTTCAAATACCAAAAAAGACAGAGAGAATATTGAAAGTCTAGTAAATAAAGAGGGCAGGGTTACCATGACCCTTCCCAGCCTCTCTTGGTCTGAGTTCCCCATTATGCAGTAAATAAATAGCTATCTGTTATATGGCTTTTTTTTTTTTTTTAATAAAAACACTTTGAAGTGTTTTGCTTTTCCTTAATTAAAAACACATCAAGCCATGGATAAAGCATTGTGGAAGGGCTTGTTGTGGCACTGCATTTTACAGCTGGCAAGCAAATTTCTAATAAAATGTTTTTTGAAAGGAATATTGCCTTCATTCAAATCTCCTATAAAAACTACCCATCCATTAATTCCAATTAATGACACTACAGCATTTCCACTAACACTGGTAGTAATTCTTGGCTAATGGATGATTTTCAACAAAATCAGAATCAATGTAAGTTTGGACAGGACCCTTGCAGAATTAATTTACTGCCCCGATGCTAGCTAAACCAGGGCACGGCGGTCTCCTCATGCGTATAAATCACGGCAGTTTGAAATGGTTTCTCCGCACCATTGTACGCAGCCTCTGTGGAGTTTCCTTTACAGGGAGAATAAAACTCATCCTGCTCAGCAGCTCGATCTTGCGTACCTGTCAGTGGAGGTTGTCCTTACACATAGGAATACGTGCTGCTAGTGGAAGGACCCTGGGTGTAGGGGATCAAATACAGAAAAAAACCACCCACCCCCAACAGCTGCAGCACCTCCCTTGGTGCTGAATGTGCTGGTGAGATAGGGAACGTAAAAGCCCAGGCTGTTTGCTGCAGAGTGAAACCACCTTGCAGCCTGCCTGCCTTCCCAGGTGAAGGACACGGCTGGCCCAGCAAGCACAGCAGAGCGAGGAGGGACAAAACTTCAGCCTCCAAGTGCACCATGCTGCATTTCATGGAAAGCTATGGAGGAGCCCAAGCTGCCAGCTAAAGCAGCCAGGGCCAGCAAGCACCAGCAGCAGCTTCAGGAGCAAGGATCAGCTGCTGAGACGGCTCCTCTTTGCTGCGTGGGGTTCTCTCACTCCACCAAAGTGATAGTTCAGTGTAATGAGGTGATGGGGAGGATGGATCCATGTCTTAGAAGCTAGGATCAAAACCACAGTCCTGCACAGAAAAGTCTCATTTACACAGAGTGGGTCCGAGGCACCCATCAGTCAGGTTGCATTTAGCATGAAATGGCAGAGCTGCTGGAAGAGCACTGGGAGAGCTAAAGAAATGGGATCTTGGTGCTAGAGCTTGGGCTCAGTTCAGTCTCTTGCACTCTGGTATTTTCACATCAGCCTCTGAGACGTAGAAAACCAAATCATTGTGCCAGTAGTGAGAGCCGAGCTCCCAGGTGCCCTTCAACAGCCACAATTTCTTTCAGTTTTCACCCATGTGAGTTACTGGGGGCTTTCACTTGCATCAGCAGAAACATTTCCAACCCTTTTTGCTAGAGCCAAAGGAAAAGCAAGACAAAGAAAGCTGCAAGGAAAACAGAGGCAGAGGCACCAAGAACCGTGCAAAAACAAAGCAGCGACTGGTCCATCCAGAAAGAAGGGAATGAATCCGCTCTGCAAGAAAGTCAGGGCAGCAGTACAGCTACTGTCAGTCTGCAATGCTTCACCCAAGGGAGCTGCAGCGTTTTGTCCCAGCTGCAGGTGTCTGGATCCCTGGGTCAAAGGTCTGAGAAGCAGCCTCCGGTACCAGGTTGGGAATAATGGGGAGAAGAAAACAGGACAGAAGCTTTATATCTGGTTAAGGGAGCTGCTGGAAGGAACTCTGAATGCGTCTGCAGCTTTTTGCTCCTCAAGCTTTGCAGGTTATCGGGATGTAAAATTGGGATGGGCTTCAGCCAAGTAACCTCTTTTCCTCCTTTCATATGCCATCAGTTTTAGACTCTCACCAGCAAGCCTACTGCAAAGGGAAAGCTTTGTCAGTGAAAGTGAAGGAAAGTGCAATTAATTCAAAACCAGCTGTTTATGCAGACAGGTCTGGGTTACACTAATTTACATCCCTTTGCGAGAATGTGCCATCAGTAGAGCACACACAGCAATAGCAGGGCAACTGCCCCGCTGGCTGGCGTGAATGGTCAATGCCTGATGGCAGCGTGGGCCCATGGCCATGAACCCCCCCAAAATTCTGAATGCATCCCATGAAGGCCCATCTCTGGATAAAAATATCCCCACAGTCCATCTGGAAGAAGACCAGAGAAATGTCTGTGGGGATGGCAGCACATCCTGGATGGGGACAGGGCAAGTATCCAGACCTTCTCCTAAGCACACTGCCCATCGATGGTCAAGTGAAAGTGATCTCATCGGCAGGAGGCTCGGAGTGGTTGGGGATTGAAGGCTTAGGAATAGAAAGGGAGGTTATTTATGTTGTATTTCGTGTATCAATACTGCCAGAAAAATGCAGAGAGCAGCAACATGATATTTCTGAAAAAGACTCCACAGCAATCTGGGGGATCGTGAATTTAATTCTCTTCTTCTTCTTCCTCTTCTTCTTCTTCTTCTTCTTCTTCTTCCTCTTCTTCTTCTTCTTCTTCTTCTTCTTCTTCTTCATTTCCCTCAAAGCATTCATTTTCTAATGTTTCATCTGTGCAATTCAAGTCAACTCCCCTTTAGCATTGTGGATTTAGGTGGAAAACCCAGAGGGTGTTTATTATTTTATTACATTAAACAGCACAAGCAACCAGGAGTCCCGGGATGGGGAGGACAGGGCATCACGGGTCCCGCAGCAGCATGCTCGAGGATCAGCTGGGATCTTCATCAGCATCCCTCCCACCGCCACTACACAGGAAAGCGTCTTAATAGAAAGCCTTTCCAAATCACACAGCCCTGCACCCTGTCATTTGCTGGATGGCTTTATTATAGCTTTCTGTTTGTCTGCGCCGCCTGAGAAAACACAGGTTCATCCTTCCTCGGGTTAGAGGGATTGCGGGGTTTCCCTGCTGACTGCAACACCGTGCTGAGCAAATGCTGGCAGGAGGGGGATACATTATTTCAGCTGATAATAAGGAGCACTTGGCAAAAGGATTCTCATCTGCTCGGTGGTGGCAGTGCTGCTGGTATCGGTAATGCTCACACGGGCCCTGGGCAGGCTTGGGCACAGATTTTGGGGCTGCAGGGTATGGGCACTGGGCAGAGCAGCGTGCCCACCGTGGCTCTCCCCAAGACTAAAGCTAAGCAAGCTCTTACACATTCACCTGGTTAAGGATCCTTTCCTGAACGGGGCTGAGATGTAGTGTTTTTTAAACTGATTGATATATTTGGAGTAAGTCAGTATTAATGATCATGTAAATTAAAATCTGGAAGTCCTCCAACTTTTTAAAAGCTTCTTCTGACACTGCAGCTCCTTGCAAATTGACTTTGTGTTCCAAAGATACCTACATGGAAATATGCTTTCGCTCACAAATATTTTTGGGAACAGGCTGCCTTTTAAAGAAGCTCCAGTAATTACTGTGACGAGGTGGTCACACGGGTCATCTGGAGCTAAGACTGATTTGGAATGCATATTGTTCAAAATAACCCGAGCATGCCTGTCATTAATAAACTCTGTTAAAAACTGCAATAATAAGGTGCATGCATGTTTTTAGCCTTGTTTGCTTGCTCTTTCTCACCACAGGATGACCCAGGGTGCACGACTCTCAACAAGGGTGGATCTGCCATCAGTGTGCTGCAGGAAAACACTGCTGTGGAAAACAAAGCTGACATAGTAGAAGACCTATAATCCTGTGTTGGGTGCTAATTCACAGAGAAAAATAATGCTGCTCCCTGATTTCCATTTGTTACTCATCCAGGGAAGTTTGTCATGCCAAAAATGACTCTGTTGCATTAGTCAGGGTTAGTTATCAGCACTGCCCTTATGTCTCACAGCATACGCAGATGAATTGACCTTAATAACACCCTGAGAGCAAAACAGGACTCTGTCTGAAATCCGCTCCTGGTGAGAGAAGCCTGCAGATGGGCTGGGATCCATGGTTGTGGTCCAACCCAGCCCCGGCATCCTGATCCTGGCCTTGGGCATTGGCTATGGCCATGTTTGTTGGGTTGCTCCTGCTGAGGCTGAGTGCATCCTTCGTCCTGCGATGTGCCAGGGCAGGCGATGCTGCCAGAGACTAACCAGCTCCAAAATCCTGCTTACTAGTGACCGAGTGCATTTCGGGATTCGCCCCTCGTGCAGCAAGCTGTTTGCATGGCTGTAGCCAGTAATTAGCACAATGCTTGCTCTGTGCTTGCTCTGAAGCAGCTAATACAGGCAGAGTGGTTTGGATAGACAGACAGACAGAGAGACAGACAAGCAGCTGGAGTGGGCTGGCTGCCTCAGATGGGATGGTGGGACCTGCTCAGGCCGGGAGGATTCAGGGGACGTACTGGGGCTGGGAGGAATGAAGTTGAGGTGCAAGAGAGCCACTATGGCACAGCCAAGACCTTGCACAGGGCATGACAACTGTCACCCCAGGGAGGCAGAATTTCAGCATTTTGGAGCAAACCACTTTCCTGCATCACTTCCACCAACTCCCCCAGGAGCCCTGGGTTCTCCGCCTGTGCAAGAGCCCCCAGATGTCTTCCCATCCCTAGGCAGCACCAGACCCACGTGCCAGGGAGTCACCCAGAGAGGCAAGTGCAAGCCCCAAATGCATCCCCCCATGGTGTCACCTCCTGCATCATCTCTGCCCTTCAGTGATGTCTCCTTCACTCCAGTCAGGGCTGCTCCAAGGGACAGATCCTGGGGCTGCCTATACTAATCTTGTAAACGCGACTCATTTTTGCCCAGGCTATCAAAGTGAAATGTCTCTACAGTGCAGTACATTTATTAAAGTCCTAATGGAATTACAGTCCTCCTACCAAAAAGCCAGATGGTTGGTGTTTTTACGTTATTAGTTAATGTAATTTAGTATTAAAGTTTTGAGTTAAAAACAGTACGTGTTGTTTTCCTTATGACATCTGCTTATATTCTGCCAGGAGGATGAATTTATGTTTAAATAGGGCTTTTCCTTTATTAACGAAGTCAGTTAAAAGAATGACCCAAACAAAGGAGATACTGGGTTTGGGGAAAAATCACCTTTTATTACTGAAGGCAGGTCTGGCTCTGGGAGCTGCAATGCTGAGCATGTGATGGAAAAATGCCTTTCTTGTCCAGGATGTTTAACATCCACCAAGAAACAGGGTAGGGATAAAAACAGAATATCACGAGAGACTTCATATTTTTGTCACTGCAAAATGCCTTCTTTGCAGTGACTGGCAGCTGCCAGCGGCGTGCGTGGGAAGTGACAGGGTTGTGAGGAGGGATGTCCTTGGGCGAAGAGCACTGCCATGGCCTCATGGCTTGCTCGGTCCTCATCTTTCAATTCAAAATCCATCACATGAGGTGCAAAGGCAGCTCTGAGGACTATTTCTCAGGCCTGCAAAAAGCTTGAATTTCACACAATGCCTCTTTCCTCGTTTTATTCCTTTCTCTTTCTTCCTTCATTTTATAGATGTGTTTTATGATACAACAGCAAGGAGAGGCTCCCTCACCAATTTTAGCACAGTGTTGGATTTCTGAGCATCCCGGGCATCCCCGATCCCAGCAGGGAGCTGCTGCAGGGGAAGCAGGAGCTTTGAGCCCCAGCTGCAGCCTGCACCAGGTGGGCTGTGCCAGCAAAGGAGCTGAGGCTTCCCTGGGTGCTGGCACTGGCCTTCAGGTCGGTGTCCTCTAATTCTCCATGCTGGAGTCATATTCTGATATAAAACTGCTGCAGTTTGCTGGTGGTCTCCTTTATATTATCTCCAGTGTCTTCTCCTTTCCATAGCACACTGTCATTAGTGACCTTTCACATTTAGTATTAGGCAGGGTGGAAGATAAAATCTCCCTTCAACTCAGATAAGTTTCTTTTTATGTTTAATCCAACATTCTCTCTCTTTTCCTTGTTTCACTTTTTCTTTTTCTCATTTTTTTTTTTTTGGACATGCACACATCTCCAAGAGCCATCCAAGCAGCAGCAATGCTGTCAAGCTTTTATGTCTGCAAATGCTCTCAGTAGTCATCACAGTTGTCCTGCAATGTGAAATTGTGAAATACCCACAGCTTCACACTGAAAATATTACCATAACATTTACAGAAAGACACTTCCAAGAGAGCCAGGCCAGCTTTTGGCTAGGTTAATTTCTAACTTGATGGAAACCAGTGTAGAAAAGTCAAATTACAAGCTGTAATTCTATTCTATTCTATTCTATTCTATTCTATTCTATTCTATTCTATTCTATTCTATTCTATTCTGTTCTGTTCTGTTCTGTTCTGTTCTGTTCTGTTCTGTTCTGTTCTATTCTATTCTATTCTATTCTATTCTAAATTTCCATCCTCTTGTAGCTTGTCAGCCATCAGCTCATCCCCATGTCCCATCTGCTGCCCACGGCCAGGGGCTGGGGTCAACCTGGGGGGCTCAGCTGTCCTGGGCTCCTGCAACCCCCAGTAGCTGCATCCTGGCAAGAGAGAAAAAGCTCCTTGAGCTCCCCTGAGACCAAGGCATAGGACCCAAGATTTGCTTCTGGGTGCTGCTCTGGTGGGAGACATCACCTTCCCTAGAGGCTCAGGGAACTGCTGGAGAACGTGAAGCCTGGCCAGGCGGGCGGCTGCGGATGAAGCTGCCTTCCCCTCTCTGCTGTGCTGCAAGAGAGAAGTGCTCCTCGGAAATTATCCTTTTTTTTTTTTCTTCGCTTGAAGCACTTCCTGTAAACCAGAAGATGTATGACTGTTTCGAAGAGTTTTAATACTTTTACCAGTAACTCCGCGGTGCAGTTATGAAGAAGTGAGGCATTGCGGGTGAAGAAGTGCACGGCAATTTAGAAGATTTAATAGAAGTCGATTTTACACTTACACACATTAACATTCACATGGACTTGATAAGAAAAAAAAAAAAAAGCACCATCCAGTATTCTCGCTGCTACATGATGCTGTTTGCCAAAGCCTTTAGTTATAATTAGTCAGATTAAACTCTATCCATAGATAGCTTCAACTCCATCCAGAAAAGCTACCTCACTTTCTATTTTTACAAACCATGCTGACAATAAGTACTCTCACATCTGACAGGATATATTGTCTTTGCCCATTGCCTCTTATAACCTGACAGTGAAAAATGTACACTTCAGCATCCAGGGAGTCGTTTGTTACCTCTCCACTTCCTTCTAATTAATGAAAACATAAGGGAAGAAACAATAACTGGGTCTACTGTTCAGGCAGAAAATGATTATTGCTCAGATGAAATAAAAAAAAATATTTTTGGCACCTGATTGCCTCAGCAATGACATAATCAGCAGGGATTTTTACTGACTCTGCAATAAAACTACATATAACTATAAATGCAAAATACTTAAAGGTTTCCCCCCCGCTCCTTCCTTTGCATGTAGTTACACCTACCATAAAAGCTATCTTAAAGATCATAAAGAAGAGGTGTGCTTTATGGACAAATGGTCTTTTTTGCAGAAAAGTGGGAGGTTGTACCCAAAAAGCATTCCAAGCTGGCTTCACTCACAGAGATGCACTGTTTGGCATAGAGCACTTTGATTGCTGTATTTGGGCCAGGTAGCATATTTTTGTGCTAGTACATGGGGAAATGATTGATACAGATGAAATCTGGAATTCAGCAGAGCACATCGCAGGATTATTTTTTTTTATTTTTTTTTTTTTTATCCAGCAGGAATAAAAGGGGCCGCTGTGGCTGGCAAAGCCACACTAACAGACATAAACTGGGTTTCTGCTTTGGGGTTTCCGTTGCAAAAAGTTGGGGGATCCCCCAGCCCTTTTTGAAATTTTCTGCTTCTCACGAGCACCACACCCAGCCAGGGCATTTCTGCTTGAGTTTTTCCTACCAGTCTGTAACACAACTCCAGGGTATCCAAACTCATTTCAGAGATCTGATTTTCCCATTCATTGTCCATTCCTTGTGTCTTTCTATCGAAATGTCCTGAATATAATGACTATCCTGACCTCCATAAAAACAGGGCGGTATTTTCTCAGTTGATCAAAATTGCTGAAATAGTGCTGTTCCATTTCTCAGAAAGCCAGTAGCAGAAAGCTGTTGGGATGAGAACGGATGTCTTCATTAACTTGCAGAAGTGAATGGAAAACCAGTGCAAACCAGGGGAAAAAAAGAGAACAGCAGTGATATGTTGATATTCTAGTTCATGCTGAGCTCATGCTTTATTGCACAGTCTTGAATAAGATTATGCCCAGAGCAAGGTGCTTTAGTACACCCAGGTGCTAAAACCAAGCCTCATGTAACCTGTGACTGGGGCTCGTCTTTGATGTAAATCCAACAGCTTGTCTTGCACCAGGAATAAACAACATACCAAGAGGGGAAAATGTCATTATTGACCAGACACTGTGGCTTTCAAGGGTGGGTGTATGGGTACCTACAAGTAACTCATTCAAAAGCGGTTGAATGTCTTTCATCCTGTTCAAAAAAGGGTGAATACTCAAGTTAATAATTGTGATGCACAGCCAGAAATAATTAGAGACTGCAAGACTGGCAATCATAAATTACTTTGCTTTTAATAACATAACGAAGGCAGAGTCACAGAGGCAATAGAAAAGTGCAGCTCAAGCAGAGAAGTTCAAATGAAAAAATAAAGGCCAAATCCATTTCTTTAATTTCTTTCTTGAACAAAGAACAATATAATATTCACGGTTTCCAATGGACTAACTTTAACTGTAGGTGATTTTGTCCACGGCTAACTTGTCTAAGGGAGAGAAAGAAATCAAATCTTAAAGGAGAGCACCCTGCATTATTTGAAGCTGTGAAATATAGCACTGGAAAGGTTTCTTCTCCATCTGCAGTGGATGCTCTGACCAGGTAATGCTGGCAGTAGACAGGATCGGGTCCACTGTAACAAGTTGATTGCAGTTGAAATTCCAGGAGAAATTCTGGATATCGGCCAGGGATGCTAATGGGAGCTTCAAAAGCATTACGCTCCCTTGGGAGTTTCTTGGGATACATCAAAGTGATAGCTCCTCCACTGCGGGAGGCATGTTGCCAACCTCCTGCCCAGTTTGCTTCCAGAGCTGGTGCAGAGGAAATTAATGGGCTTAACGCATGTGGCTAAATTGCATGGGACAAATTATCCTGGAGTGAGACTCTGAATGATTGACTTAGTGTCCGTCTCCAGAAGCTAAAGCTGGGGGAGATGGATCCTCCTGAGAGCGGTAACCTGGAGCCTGGCTTTGTTTTAGTGCGGTTTGAAAGGAGCAGGGGAGTTTGGAGCAGTGGAAGCAAGATCATTGAATGCTGCTGAGTCGATGTTATCTGTTACAGTGATTTTCTTTAATTACAGGAGAAGCTGAACATCCTTTTGTCTGTACACTATGACAGACTTATTAAAATACAACATAAAACTTGAAATATAACAAAAGGAAGTGAAATGATTCCTTAGTCTCTGTGATTCTTTTGGAAAAGAAGAAAGTCTTTGCTTCCATTCCCAGACCTATCTTGCCCAGACTATATCAGCATTCGTGTTACAGTAGCATCCTAAAGTCCTGAGCTCAAGGCTCAGTTGTCTTGGGTGGTATCAAGCAAAATAAAAATAAATAAATAAATAAATAAATAAATAAATAAATAATACAATATTTTAGATAAATATCATTACATACTGTTTAATATATTTTCCAATAAGAATGTAAACATGTCTGAGCCAAAAATGGGCTCAGTTTGAATTGTGTAAGCAGATAATGTAGGCTGGAGGTTCCAGTGCGACTTTTAAGTAGTAGTCTTCAATTTGTTCTATTTTAATTTGGCCCATCCATTTTGATGGGCAGTCTCATTAATACAGCACGGTTTCACATCAGAAATATCCCCTTTGAATGATATGAAGCCTAATGCATTCCTCCCACGCTGGAATAAATATAATATGTGGTAAACGTATTACACCTGGTGATCCTTAATGTAACTGATCGATCATCAGTTTTCAAAAAGGGAAACCATCGCTGGGTAGAAAATAGATCGGCGATTGAGCCAGACAATTATCTTCTGTTCTGAATGAGACACTGTGTGCCAAACCAGGAAGAAACATCTATTTGGCAGAACAGTAGATGTAACTAATACCTTTAGGACATGTTGGACAAAATTATTTACTAATAGCGCTACAAGGACTGGAAGAAGGCTCCAGGACAAAGGCATTTGTCCCACTAGTGGCAGAAAAAACACCTCATGGTGGTACAAGGCTCCACAGGGAGCAGGGAGCTGCTGCTGCCAGTAGTGGCACCTTCAGGCTTGAGGTGAGGCCCAGCGATGTCCTCCAGCCCTCCTGGCCTCCACCAGGGCATTATCCTGCATGGGGACAGTGACACCAGGACATGTTGCTCACAGTGGCACCAGGACGAGGGTAGGTGGCAGGCAGGCACAGGCTGAGCCTGCCAGGAGGAGCTCAGCACCACTTGGGCACCTACGGTGTCCGCAGCAGCCATCCAGGCCTGGCCACCTTGCACGCTGTCCAGATGGAGGAGGTGCAGGGAGCACACCCCACCTCCCTGGATCTCTTTGACCTTGCAGTGAAAGGCAAGGTCAAAGAGAGCCTCCAAGGCACGAGGTGGCTGTGGAGCCTGGGGACATCCCCGTGCTCCTCACCAGCCTCTGCTGCCTCCAGCTCCTGTTGGAGGCCTCAGCCTCGAGCTAAAGTTAAAGTGATGGAAGCCCTTTGACGAAACAGGATTATCAGCCGTCACAATCCAGTTTGCTCTTTTAAAAGATGTATGTTGGTTTACATCAAACCTTTGCTTGGCTAATGGAATATATCAAAGGCATGCTGTCAAGGGTTTTTGGGCCACAGGCTTGACCTACCTTAAAGTGGTTGTTATTTAACAAGATGGCTATCTGAAATCTGGATGTCTATTTTTTTAATTTTTTTTTTTTTTTTAAGAGGAAAATGACACTCTGCCCTTGTAAGTTTGATGCTTGCAATTAAATACAACTGAAAACAAAAAGATCCAGATCAGAAGCCAAAGAACAGTGTTCTTTATTTAGTTTGGGCCTAGAGAAACACAGCGATTTCCCTCTTTGCAGCTACCAAGCTGGCTAGCTGGGAAGCCTGTTGCTCGAGCTGTGCTGTCATTGCTGCTGAGGCTGACACACACGCAGAGATATTCTGGCATGAAGCTCCTCTGCATTAACATATTTTTTCTTTGAGTGACACTGTTTGTCCTGCAGAGTGGAAATCCCCTCTGCTTGAAAAAACGGTCTCAGGGGACCACTTGTAAAGGGAAGAAAGAAATTTATTCTCCAAGGCTCACGCGGTCCTGGTCCCTCTGCCGAGAATGACAACCAGTGTGACTCCATGTGTCAGCAGAGGTCCTGGCTCGGGAACTGGGCTGAGAAATACAGGGTAATTTGATGTTGACATTAAAACCTGTCACCATCTGAAACAGCAGGGGAAAAATAACAATATTTGCTAAAAGGCAGAAGATAAAATCACTAGATGAAATTACTGCTTCAGAACGACCTTCTAAAAATACCTGCAGTGATCAGTCTGGGTGGCTGGAGAGCTACAAAGGGAGAATGGCACAGCCTCTGCTCCGAAGCCACGTCCTCCCTGGAGGGAGGTAATTTGCACCTTGCAAAACGCTGTCCCCAAATAAATTACGGTCATAATGAGCCACAAAGACAGCACACCAAAAGAGCCCTTTGCTTGTAAACAAAGGAGCAGGAGGGAAGGCTCCAGCTCCAGCCAAATCCTAGTCATTTATCTCTCACTGAGGCAAAGGCTGACCCAGGAGGTCCTAGAGGGCACGGGGAGGCTGTGGCTTGGGCAGACCCAGTCCCTCACAGTCACCATCCTCTAAAAAACAGGCAATGATGCTCTGATTTTCCTCTGTTTGAGGACACGAGTTTTCCAGGAAGCTCCTTGCAATGAGAGCATTCCTCCATAGGCCCATGGTAGGGCTGCATTTCCCTTTCCTTCCATAAAGTCCCTTTAAAGAAAAAACTAAGTCCCTTTAGTTTTCACAATCTCTTTGCTATAGGCAGGAGTACCAATGCACAGCTGGATACAAACACCCCATGGGCGGGTGTGCACTCTTAATTTCCAACACATTAACAGCACACTCCAAATCTCCATTCCAAGACACAGCCGATAAAAATGAATTAACTGAACAGTCATTAGGATATAATGTGGTAGCGTTAAGGTGAGTCACAATATAATTACCATTATTTCTAATGGAGTTACTGTGCCGTTACATCAGCACAACACACCTCACCTCTGCCTTTGAATGGGCACACACCTCATTGCACACCCGCTTTAGTATACACTCGCTTCAAGCACAAAAATCAAGGCATGATTCTGAGCAGGCTTGGGAAAATGCAGCCCCAAATCAGATGTGTGCAAAAAAAACCTAAACCAAAGTAAAACAAAACAAAACAAAACAGGTGCTGTTAGTGGCTGGACTTGGTAGAAAAACCAGGTCTGTGGTAGTAGCATTAAAAGGAGTTTTTTATTGAGTACGGTGGGTTTTGGATCAGGGCCCTCGGACTTCTTTAATTGATTACTAAAGAAAAGAAGATTAGGAATTCATGATCTGTGGACTTTTAAGTAATTTTGAACCTGAAAGCCAAATTCAGCTGTGGTCATGGGAGGAGTAACAGACAGCAGGCTGGTGACATTTAGCAGGCTGCAGCAAAACGTGTGGTCAAGGCAAAGACACAGGCTCCCACTGACCCCATGGAGGCGAGGGCTACAGTGTCTGTTCTCCACTTCGTTTTGGGTTCACTACTATCCTGGCTTACAAGGTGGTCAACAGACTTTTCACAAGGTTCATCACACTGCCAGGTTTGGGGTATGTTGGCTGGTTTCTGAGAGATTCTCCATCAGGAGCCTGCAAAGGCAGGGAATATGGGATGTGACATAAATGTATTCTGCTAATGCTGTAAATTAGTCATATCAAATATGTATTTAATATAATAAATTTGGAAGACAGCTACTGTAGGTTAAGTGGTAACTGACAGCACTTATAATGAGGATTAATATACATACAGGTCCTACAGATTTGTTAAACTTCAATAAATATTTATTATAATCCACTGGTTCTTAACTTACACTTGAATAAATTGGCTAATGTTAAATAAATAGAGAAGCATGACCGAAAAGAATGGGTGAGTCTGGCGGTGCCACCACAAGCTCTCAGCTCACAAGGGGTATGCTCTAACAAAGAGCAGCCTGATGATGCTCGGCTCCGGTGCCTGTTGGCTTAGCAAGCTTTGCATTAAACCAAAGCCTTTTCTGAAGAGCCCAACCAACTTGTGTCCTTCCTGAAGAGCTGCCTTTGCTACAGCATCTCTGAGATGGCTCTTCAGGCACAGTGGTGTGCCTGGGAGCTGCAAAGGCACTCGGGTCTCTTCAGATGTGGGAGGAAGGTTGGTGGAATTTCAGAAGTACTTTGCTGTAAGTAAGAGGCTAATTCACTGCTTATGCTCCTGGAAATGCTGCCAAGCATCTCTCTGTCTGCATGGGTTGGTGCCTAATTGCCATTGAAGGTCTGGCAGGGGCAGCCCAAAGGGGAGCTGCAGCAGCAGCAGCAGCAGCAGCAGTGTGGCTACAGACACCAAGACACGCCCTGGGACCCGTCTGGGGGTAAGAAAGCTCCTGTGTGCAGCACGCTGTGAGAACAGCCTGCCAGGGATTTCCATGCACATGGCATCTTCTGCTTGAAACACGGCTCTCGTCGCATGAGAATAGCAACAGCGCAATGAGAATCTCACTGCAGGAAACCCCCTCAGCGTCTGCAGAAATAAAAGTCCTCATTGCCTGGAGACAGGAGCTGCATTAAAAGATCTCAGATATTTAAACCAGCGTGGAAGGCTTTGCATAAGGTGAAGATGAAGAGAAACATGAGTTTTTTGAACTGACCATCGGGATGAGTTTGGAGAGTGTTGTTTTGCTAAATTATTGCTCGCTGCTCTTTTTTCTTTTTTCTTTTTTTTTTTTACCCATATCTGATGATAAATTACCTTCTGCAAGTGCAACATGATGCATACTCTGCTGGCTGTTCATTATCATTTTTCATGGATCATCTTGTTGGCTTTCTCTCCCGTCATTATGTCTCTGCCCATGACAACCTCCTTGACATTGTTGTACTGATATTTTTGTAGCTGTCCTGGACCCTTTCCTACTACTGTCACGCACAGACTCGCCACGAATAGTTCCTCAATCCCATGCGACAGATAATAACATTTTTCTTAATTGCTAATCATGTCTATTAGTGAGTTACTTGCAGGAGAACAGTTAATTCCAGACTGCTTAGAAATTCTGCAGAAGGGCTGAGGGGATGTGTCCGGTCGAGCTGGCGATCTCTGCACCGCTGACACCGAAACCAGGAGTGATGCCGTTTTGTTCCCATCCTGGGCAACAGAGGATGAGAGCTCTGGTACGGATGTCGGGCTGAGGCTGGACCCCTTCCAGCAGTACAAGCCCTGCGCAGTGCATTTTGAGGAGGGGAAACAGCCCCCAAGGGAAAGGTGTGCTTGTGTAGAGTGGCTGATCTGAGCAATGGCTTGACCCAGCAGGGCTTCGAGCTTGTGGGTGCAGGTACAGCTCACTCAAAGGTCACTGGCTGCAGTGGGTTGCTGGTTTTTAATACCCTTGACACAACGCTGCAGGATTTCCTTGGCTCCAACGCTGTCAGAAACTCAGAAACAGTCTCACAGATTAGATAAAGGCGGGGGTGACCCTCGAGCCCAGACAGTCCTGACGGCTTCAGGCAACTGAAGTAAAGACTTAGAGGCTAAAGCATCCACCCAGCATGGCCCGATGGGGAGATAACCACAGGGAAGGGAGAGAAAGGGAGGGGTAAAATGAAGCGGTGAGTGTTGGTAAATGAGAGCCCTGAGGAATTAAACGTGATTGCCCAAAACCTCCCACACTTCCTCCAAACAGCTGCTCTATCTGTGCTAAATAAATCACACTTCTCGTTTCCTTACCCCGGACTCACAGAAGAGAAGTGTTCCACCAAAGCAGCACATGGCTTTCCAGCTCTTGCTTTTCCCTCCAGCCTGCACCTCCCTGGTGTCAGCTCCTCATCTGATTTCTCTCCCCCTCTGCCCCAATTCTTCTGCTTGGGTCCGGAGCAGCTCTGGCTCTGGCCAGTCATCAGCAGTCACCCAGGCACTCCTCGAAGAGCCTCACAAGAACCCTGAGAGCAAGTCAGTGCTCCATGGGGAGCATGGAGGGGCTTAAGGGGACTCAAACCATCCCTGCTGGTGTCACTGCCACAGCCCTCACCCCCCAGGGATGCTCTTCTTGCTCCTTGCAGTGCCAGTGGTGGTGGTACCCTGCAGCAGGCTGCCTTCGGGGGTGCAAAGGGCACCGCTGCACTTCAGGGATGAATTTATTGGAGGCAGCAGGTCTTTGCAGAGGAATGCTGCAGTGCTCCATTAACTCCGGGAGATATTTCTGCAGCATGCACCAAGCCACGAGCGTCCTTTTTGCTGTTAAGCACCAGCAATGTTAAGCTGGGAGGGAGCGGGAGGCGTGCTTGCTCAAGGAAGATGTGGGAAACCAATTACAAGTTCTTATACAAATCCAAATGTGTCTTCCTAAACACACCGCCTCTCCAAATGAGCCTGAGATTTAGCTTTCACAATAAGCCTGAACTGTGAACTTTTTAATTTGCACATGGTTTCAGGAAATCTAACTCATCCTATCAGGAAAAAAAAAAAAAAAAAAAAGCTACTTTAAAAAACATTCTTTTGCTCGTTTCTTTATTCCAGGAGCAGAGTAATTTATGTACTCATTTAATTTTGTTCTGCCACAAACAAAACCACAGTATATAATGCGATCTCTATTGCTGGAACGCTTATTGTTGGAAGGACATCGGAGAAGACATAAATGTCCCTGACACAAAAGAAGATCCCAGGTTTCAGAAAGATCACACAGATTGGAAAATACGTTTTTCACTTAAATTTATGAGTGGCCCTTTGTTCTTTCCTCTATAGTATGATAGCATAATAATCTTTTAAAACCACAGTAAGAGCTAGGCACCTGAGAGATTGGTGCTTTATAAATACTTAAACAGATAGACCGCTATGAAAATCTTTTGTTCTGCTGCATTTTGGTCCATTGTTAATACTGCTCCAACAATGCAGGGAAAAACCTCTAATAATTGGAAAACATTTGTGTTGGGAGGTGAGGCGGTTAGTGTCTTCAGAGAAATATCTTCCAAGGCAAAGAGCATTCTATTATGCACGCAAACTGCAGAAACAACATGCTGGTTTTGCATATATGTGCGTACAGAGGTAGGAAAAACCTCCCAGCCGGGCAGCAAAACACCCATATTTCATCGGTAATGATAGCGCCGGACAGCTGTAATTCACAACTTCGGAAAAGTAGAGGAAAAACCCAAAGCAGCCCTTACGTCTTGCTGAACAAAAAGCCTGCGCCATGTGAATGAACCCAAGGCAGTCGGTCGGTAATTGGCTAAGTTATCTCTGCTGTCACTGTTTTGTCCGCCGACAGCACGGTGCTGATAAGCCCCGGAGGTTTCTGAGCTCCCCAGGAGGATGAGTTGGAGCAGCCCCTTCTCCTGCCTCAGTTTCCCATAAATGAGGACAGCAACTCATTGATTTGAGAGGATAGGGTGTTATTAGTGTGCTGTCAATGGCCACTGTTTCCGTTTGTCATTAGTTTTGAAAACAATTTTATTTTCTTTGCCTTACCGGAAACATGAAATGAAAGAAAAAGGTTGGGAGAAAAATATGCTTGCATCATATCTGTAAAAATTGTATGTCGCACAGCCATGCTGTATCCATGTACCGGAAAAGGCTGGAGAAGTTAGGAGAAATGTGGTTTTTAAGCACCATTATGTTGCAAAATGGTGATAGCATTGCTGCTTTCGTCTGGTGGCAGAGCGGCAGGGAGCTGCCCTGCTCCATGCTTCTTCACTGGTAACTCTGTGGGGTTGGAATTTTCTCAGGTGATGTGAAACAGGGCTCAATAAATGGACAGATGGGATCCTGAATAAATAAATAAATAAAATTAAAAGAAAAAAAAGAAAAAAGAAGAAAAGTGTTTTTTATTAAAAAGGAAAAGGGCTTAACTAAACAAAAGGTACAAAATTACTCTTAAGGAAGCTGAAACTGAAATAAACACTTCTTTTGTGTCAACCTATAGAGCAGGTGTTGCAGCAGTGTGATTTAGGAGCTGGAGCACACGCTGACGTAGCAGTCCTGGTGAAGCCCGGCTGGGCTCGGCGTCTGGGAGGAGCGGCACGAAGCGGGTGGAGTGCTGCACATCCCATGCTCACTGCTCCAGCAGGGACGAGCTGCACGTGCAGACCACCGGCACGCAGCGTGCTCTGATGGGGACGTGCATGCAGAGCATGCAGGGGTTTGCTTTGCACTCTGAGCTGGACATGGTTTGGGGGGACTTTGCAGACAGACCAAATGACCCACTTAGGTCTTTCCCAGTCATTAATAAAGGACAAAGCCACGAAAAGATTTGTTTTTATTAAAAAAAGAATAACTCATCCTTTCACTGTCATTTGGAAGTATGCAAGCATCAGTTTGTAGCATCGTTATGTGACCCACCATCCCAGTGTTTGAACAAAGACCATTGGGTTTTTTGTTCTCTGGTAGGGATGTGTCAGTTTGTCAAAATCTTAATATTTAGTACAAATTTATCTGTGCTGAGACAACTTCCATTGGCAAAGTCTAATGGAATTGCACATCAGGCTGCACATTGCATCCACTGATGGAATTTGGGTCGAAATAAGAGAAAGAGGCAAAGAGAAAAGGCGCACCCCCAGCAGCCTTAGCAGCTGGGAACAGGACGAAGCCACATTCAAGCTTCTGTGCCAATAAAATATAATGGCTCGTGGTGACCTGAAGAAGACCAGCCCCAGGTCTTTTCCTACAGCCCCTTCTCGAGCCGTGAGAGCTGGGTGCTGGGGATGCAGGCAGGGCTCAGGCAGCCTGGCTTCATCCCCGCAAAGCGCAGTGTCTTCTGCAAGATGTGGACTCCTCATTAACCTGACTTTTATCACAGTGCTCTGCCCAGTCTTTTGGGTCGAGATAAGATTTTGGCCCATAGAAAAACAGAAATCAATACCAAAAAAAATGGCCGAATTGGGTCAATAATCTGCATTTTTACTTTTTTATTATTAGAAATATTTATATTACAGTAGCTTGGTATTTTAGAAGGCTATAAATGCATTTTTATATAATCAGCATTTTAAAAAGTCTATAAACATTCACTATGTTTGCCTAATGTACTATAAAAGCTTCCAAAGGAGCTGTTATTATCCAACTTGTCACCTCACACATGCTCCGAGGAGGATTTTTTTTTTCTTGTCTGCTGTTAATAAAATGAAGCAAACCATTAACAGCTTTGGAGCTGCAAGGAGAAGTAAAGGGGCTTGTAATCTTGGACTCCAAAGGAAATGTCTGCAGCTTTGCTCCTTGCCTCTTTGAGATTCCCCACACGCAACAACAATTTCAAAGAGACAAAATCAGTTTAGGTTACATAAATTCAAAAGCCCAAGCCTGCTTCTTTTAAAGTAACATCTTGCATTTTGTTTGGAGTGTTGCAATCACATAACGTTTTGAAGTGTTTCAGTTTTACATTCCTCTGTGCATTTTCCTCTGGTTTACTTGGTTAAAGAAGCTTTAGTGCAGAATTACTGCAAACACGCAAGCATATATTACTACATACACACATATATGTGCATATATGTATGTGTGCATGCAAATATATGTATGTATTTAAAGGCTAGCATGGTGTGCTGTGGTGGTTGTGCACTCAGGACCCGTCTCTCCTGGCACCCTCTGCGTGCCAAACTCCCATCTGTACTGGTGCATGGAGAAATCCACAGACCAAGTCCTGATAAAGAGAAGCCATGCATTTTGGAAAGAAACACGGATATTTTTGTCTCTGTAAGCTTGGGGTGAGTGTGGTGTAAGTCAATTAGTGCAGGGAAGAAATCTGTGTGCAAAAAGCAGAGTGGGCATGAGCTTGGGGTTTTCAACCATCCCTTAATTCACATCTAGGAGATGGGTTTTCGGTTCATCGACATTTATAGTTTGCTCCCATTCCCAACATATCTCGGTGTCGGGATAGATTCTCAACCCCAGGGAACCTGTCAGGGACGTGATAACAACTCACTCAACCCAAAGCAGGGCACGATTGCGCCTGCGATAGTGAGCAGTGCTTAACAGCTCCCCTGCTGCGGGCGCGGGGTCCTGGCTGGCGCAGGAGGGCACAGGCAGCCCCCCTTGGGGGTTTGCTGCTCCTGGATGGGGCTGAAAATAGCCTGAGAACCTCTCACTTTTGACACGGGTTCTCAAAAGCCCAGGATGCTCCAAAGGGAGCAGCAGGTGATGAGCATCCCCAGTATCTTGGGTAAAGTTTTTTTCTGGATGAACTCAGGGTAGAGAAGGGTTTTCACGGCTTCAGGTTTTGGAGGGGCGTAGGATGGGAAAACATGGAAAGTCTTGGCTGATCAACAAGGAGGAGCAGCTTGGACATCCGTGTGATGCTGGAAAAGAGGAGAAAAAAAACAATGGACGGAGTTTGTGCTGCTGCAGGAAATTCCTGGCTGTTTTGCAGGGAAACGGGCCAAACATGCTGCATGGTGTGGCCATTGCAGAGGTGGCTCTGACATCTCAGGGACACCAGAGTTCCTGTGATCTGTGGTTTTGTTGCCATACACCCATCCTGGGTGTCCAGGTAGTGATGACATGGAGCAGACTCTGCTCAGAACCGCTGGGGGTGGGGGAAGTCCCGAGTCCCCGGTTCCCAGTTTGGGTTCAGAAGAGCTGTCGGCTGAGACAAAGAAGCAAAGTCACCCGGGATGGAGAGTAGGGGTGTCAACCAGCTGGCATTGTCCTCGGAGCTGGGGAGCTCTGACATCAGGTCATGAGAAACTGACCCACATAAGGGGTATGTCCTGGGATGCTGGGATGTCCTGGGACATCCTAAGAGCCTTTCACAGCTCATGGTATTATGGGGTGGTTCCTGCTCCGGGGGGGACCCTGCTACAAGCAAGCAGGACAGGTTGGCTGAGCGTGGCCACCACCACGTGTGTTAGCATTTATCCATTCCCCAAGGTGACCTCCCCAGGGCACTGCTCTCCTGCACATCTGCATTTCCAAGCTTATCTAATACGAGGCATTCACCTGGTTCTCCGGGTGCAAGCCAGGGACAGCACAAATGCTGCCCAAATTGCCCCTTGTCGGGGCATCACCAGGGGCAGCGCTGGAGGCTGGAAGGTTCCCGTGGCCTTAAGGCCCAGAAGAAGTCTCCACGTCGGTGACCCTCATTAACCTGACGTGGCAGGATGGGGTTTCCTGCCCTGTGGTGGGGCTCCCCAGTGCCCCCCATCGAGGGCAGGAGGTTGGCACCTCCCTGGACCTTTGGAGACACTGGGGGGAGATGTGGCCGGGCAATGGGGTGAGGGACTCGGCCAAATGTGAGTGCTTCCCTCTTTACAGTGCAAATCAGGATCCCTTGACCTTCTCCCCCACCTTCTCTTCTGCCTACCTTTCCAGCAAGGAGGAAAAAATACAAATGAAAGAAGCCAAAGGAGAAGGGAAGAGTAAATACGGGTGGGTTACAAAGGTCTTCCTGCACGGACAAGGTCTCTGCTCTGCGCCTCCCAGCGCCGCTGCTTACCAAACATAGCCAGGGCCCCACGAAACCTCGGCCCGGCACGGAGCAGTAAGACGAGCTCCCTTCCCTCTTGATTTGGCCTGCCTAAAAATAGCGGAGGGTAAAAAAAGGCAGAGTCAGGACCCCGCAGGCCCAGTAGTCAATGGGCTGAGGGGCGCGATTGAACTCCAAATCCCGCTCGGCGGCCTCCAGCTGGGAGGCTATTTTTTGCCGTGGGTGACTAAATATGGGCAGGGAGGGAAGAGCACGAGAAGGGGCCGCTCGCCCGGCCGCGCGTGTTTCGGATGCTTCGCTGGGTATATAAGCACTGCAAAGGTGGACTCGCTTCCTGACCAGCTCTGCCCCCCTCCGCAGCCCCCCGGGTGCGTGTGTGCGCACCCCTCCCGACAGCCTGACCCCCGAGTCCGAGGCTGACCCCTTGGGGGGGCCAGGAGGGGACATGGAGGAGGGGGGGGGGGGGGAAGACGACTTGTGCAGGCGCAGCCCCTTTTTTTTTTCGCATCCAGGTGTGCTGCAATCCGGGCGGCCAAGGTGGCTTCTCCTTAACTCCCTCCTCGCCCGCCGCCGCTGCCAGCGCTCCCCGGAGCCTCGCTCCCCTCCCTTCGCTCAGCCTCCGCTGCTCAGCCTCCGCTGCTCAGCCTCCCCTGCTCAGCCTCCCCTGCTCAGCCTCCCCTGCTCAGCCTCCCCTGCTCAGCCTCCACCACTCAGCCTCCCCTGCTCAGCCTCCGCCGCTCAGCCTCCGCTGCCTGCCGCCGTCCTCCCCCACCCGCCGAGCCGCGCTGCAGCAGCGGGGACGGAGTTGGTGTAGTGGTGCTGGGCGGAGGGGGTGAGGTAAGGGTGGATGTTTGGGGGGGGGGGGGGGGGGGTTGGAAGGTTTTGCCTGGTGATTTTTTTTTTTAATTTTTTCCTTTTTTTTTTTTTTTTTTTTTTTTTGCCTCCAAGTGAGGACTAATACCATCACTGGGCCTGCTCTCTTTTTTCCCTTCCTGCATTAGAGATTGGCTATAAGGAGAAGGCTGACGGCTGCAGCATGAAGCGCATTATTACCTTGTGATTCCATGACCCTCCTCTATGCATCCCTAACTCTCAAAAGCTGATTCAGCTTTCAGCTAGTGCTCTGGTGAGTCCTCTGCTGCAACAGAAGCTCCTAACTGGTATGTCTCTCTTTTTTTTTTTTTTTCCCCTCTTCTGCTCCCTGTCTTTCCCTTTAACCACACCAGCTCAGCTCTTTTTTAAACACTTTTCTGGCCGATGCAGGACCGAGTGCCGGTGCAACTTACCCAGGGACTTAAATGTCTGCTTTTGCATCCGGCAGATGTGTGTGTGTGTGCTGCGTGTGTGTGTCTGTGCGGGGATGTGCCGGCTGGGTTTAATCGGTGGATGGGTTAGCAGACCTTCCCCCCCACCTTTTCTTTTTTTTCGTGTTGTTCTGCTGTGGCATACTCCGCATTTAAAAAAAAAAAAAAAAAAAAAAGCAACAAACTGCAGAGCAAGCAGTGCACTAGAATAATCTGAACTGAAATGTTAGAACTTTGGCATGCAACCGTTCTGCAAGGTTAAACCGGCCTTTAAATGCCTAATTCAGATCCAGGCTGGCTAATGACACCTAGGGGGATTGGGGCTTTATTTATTTATTTGCACCAAACTAGCGGCTATGAGCTAATACCAGCCAGAGCAAAAGGGTGAAATGTGGTTAAACTTAGCCTAACTTGCAATGATCTCAATGCCGTGGTGATTAACTGTTCAAATGCCGAGAAAAGAGCATTAATTGCAGGCGCATGGCTTGGGGACGGTCGGAAAGGAAATGTGAGGAGGAGAAGTTAGGTTTTCCTGCCAGGGGTTTGAAATTCAGGTTACACTTCATACAGCAATCGGCTGTTATTGCTCCTGCAGCTAA
The DNA here is from genome assembly GCF_040182565.1 of Anser cygnoides. Classification (NCBI taxonomy): domain Eukaryota; kingdom Metazoa; phylum Chordata; class Aves; order Anseriformes; family Anatidae; genus Anser; species Anser cygnoides. Next base: position 3,389,755 of record NC_089888.1, on the reverse strand, counting down.
GAGTTGGCTATGGTCATTATATTTTATATGATAGCGGTGATACCTAGTCGCATATATATATATGCATCAGTGTTGTGTGAGGGATGCTGTGCTCTATACCCGCATGCACACAAATTCAGATATGTTTTATAGCATGCATATGTATATTTTACATGGCTTTATCCAGAGATATCTAAATGCTGTCTATAAGCAGGTGTAACATTCGATCCAAATGCAATGCACCTCCCGTCCGTGGTTAGAGTAGTGCTATGTGCATATGTCCGTGCCAGGGAGTGTACACTCAGCTGTCGTGTGCAATGGTGTAGGCAGAAACCTGTGAGCTGGGCTGTGGATTTAACTGCCTGTTTCTCTGGAGCAGGAGGTTGTGCCTGCCTCCCTGAAGGGCCGAGGCCAGCCCAGCCCCTACCCTGTGCCTCTGCCGTGGCCCCGCTGGCCTCTCCCTGCCCCGTGCCCAGCCCCAAATCCAGGCTGCCTCCAGGTCCCGAAGTTTTGTGCTGCATGGCCGCAGCCCGACTGTGCCACCGGGACCTGGGGAGCACCCCGAGGCTGGGGCAGAGGAGGGAGCTGGTGTGCAGCCCCCTGCTTTCCATCCCTCCCACCACCCCGCTCCCCCTCCACCCAGCACCTCAGGCTCTTCCCTTCGCTTTTATTCGCTCCTTGGCCTCTGCACTGTCCACATTTCCTTGCGTTTTTTTTTTCTCCCACCACAACCACAATTTTATTGCGTTTCTTTTTTTCTGCTCCGAGCAAGCACCGGAGCTCAGTACGCCGAGGTGGGCTGAGGATGTCGGGTGCTGCTCGCCCACCACCGCTTCCTCCTGGTGTTAGTGCAGGACGTGGACCACAAAGTGCCCCTGGCCTCACTATTAAAAGCACCGTCACGCCGCTTGCCTGCTCCTCCACCAAAAGGGACAACCCTTGGGCAAATCGTGACCAAATTTAAACCCAGGTCTGCTCCTGAGGAAGCAGACAGATGAGCGTTGCAGCCGTGGTTGTGCCATGGCCTTCAGCGTTAGCAGGGAGCTGGCAGGCCTCGTTGCAGCTCTCACCCCGAGTGAGAGGGAGCTGGGCAGCCGCTGTCCCACACGTCTGTGGAAGTTTGGGACTGCTCAGGACAGCCTGTGTCGGGTGGATTTGAGGAACAGCTTGGGGATGAGTTGTAAATGTTTAATGGCCCAACGTGTCAAGCGGCTGCCCCGCGCCGTGCACCCGGCGTGCTCTTGTCTGTCTCTGAGGGCAACTCAACCCCGCGGAGTGTCTTGGCTGTGCAAACCCCGCCTGCACATGGGGTTTTGTGCTCTTTTTTTTTTTTTTTTTTGAATCTTAAGTGCCCAGACTTTCCCTCACGCTCCTCAGTTCTCCCTTCACTTTAATTTCTCTGCAGTCATGCATTACCATGGTGCCACAGCTCCATCTCTCTTTCCCTTGCTCCAAAGTGAAGGTGGAAATTTGCCTCAAAATTAGACAAATACTGATGGTCGAAAGGGCCAGCAGCCCTGCGGAAGGGCACTGCCCAGAGCCAGGACCAGGCACTTGCCCGAGCCGGTGCACGGTGCACAGCACTGGGGGGCTCACACCCCGGCACTGCGGGGCTTTGCAGCCCGCTGGCCGTGGAAGTCGATGGGAACAGGGAAATATTTACTCCCCGGCTCGCAGCGATATTTTACAAAGCAGTGGAAAAGCATCGATACAATTAGGTATTCCAAAGTGCTTACTTTGCCACTCGCTAAGTTTACTTAAACCCTCTTTAAAGGCTTCATTAGGAGCCTGGGAGAAACGGCAAAATTCATTAGCGCCGAGGCGGGCGTTGTGCGTTTGCCTGCAAATTGCTATCGAGCGGCAGCGGCGGGGCGAGGGGCGCAGGTGAGCGCCCACCCGCCGTGCCGTGCGGTGCTGTGCGGTGCTGAGCGAGCAGCCAGCGCCCGCCGTGACCTCCGCCGCCGAAATCCTGCCCGCAGCGGCCGCCTATTCAGCTCGGCCCGCGGTCGCAGCCACATTGTTCGGGAGCTTTAAAGCTCAGCGTGGCGGCTGGCCGAGGGCAGAGCGAGTGGGAGCCCGGGGCCGCGCGCGGGGACGAGCCCCCCAGGGGACAGGGGCACACGCGGACGCGCATCCCGCGGGGAGAACTCGGAAAGTCCTCGGCCTAAGCTGCCGGCACCTGGCTTCGGCTGCTATTTAGTTTGCATCTCTGCAGGTGTCTTCTTCCCCCCCAAATCCTCAGCTGGCTGGATGACTTGTGAAAAGCGATTTTTTTTTTTTTTTAATTTTGCTTTTTAAATACCCTGAACTCTCCCAAAGGCGTTTTGGGGGTTGCTTATCTGCAAGGTAGTGTCTCGCTCACGGTGACCAGCAGAGGAAAAATCATTGGATTCACTAGGTAAGACGCTTTCTTCTTCCTATGCTTTAATCTCTACTTACTGATGGAAGCAATTGCTTGTCTGTAGCAGATGAGTTTTCTTGCTCTGGCAGACAGAGCAGGTCCTTCCTGGTGGTGCTTTGTATATCAGCAGCCAGACACTGGATTCGGGCTTTCTGAAAGCAAATTGGCTTTTTGTTTCTAAATTGCAGGGTGGAGGCAATGGGGAAATAATATTTATTTAACTTCCCCCAGCATGCCTTTGTCTAAAATGATATACATGTATATATATGTATACACACAAAGGAAATTCCTTCTGCTAAAGCACATTTTTGCTTTCTTTAATTGCTGAAAGTTTGCAATTTCAGCTGGAACACCCTCTTTGACAGTGGGCTGGGAGCTGGGCTCCCCCTCTGTGCCATTTCCGTGACAAAGAGCCCCCGGCAGGGCAGCTGGCCACGCCGCCGGCACTTTCTGCCCGGTGCATAGCCCCCAGCCACAAAAACCAGAAACCTGCTGAGGATGAAGCTGGGATCACCAGCAAATAGCATGAGCAGGGGAGCAAGGATGTGTGCGTGTGTGTGTGTGTGTTCAAACTGTGCCATAACTCACTCCCGGGATGTAAATTGTCCATCAGCGCTATTTTCTCCCGTGAACATATAAATGCGCATATTGAAACTACCTGCTTGAGAGACATACTTCTTTATATGCCCATATGAACCTGGCAATCTATGGAATGTAAAGAAGTATGTATTTCAGGTGGGGACCCTTCTCGGAGGAGCGGTGTGTTGACCCCGTGCGAAGGGGGGAGAAAGACAGAGAGATTTTTTATTTATTTATTTATTTATTTTAAATGCCTGACATGGCAGACTGGCTGGGGAGTCAATTGATGATCTTGTTCCAGTGCGTGTATTGTTCTGTCACTTTGCCTGTGTCAGCAGGTGGAAATGCTCATCAGGACATTAAATATTCAATATGCTGACTGCGGCATGGGCTTTGAAAGGCAATGCCAGAGGAAGGCTGGCCGTCCACTCCTGGTTTTCAACAGGGATGCAGGCAGGTCCCTCCTTTTTGCTGCTCCCCCCCCCCAGCCCATTTTTCCCCCCAGCTAAGGCTAGGTAATAAACAGAGCTGCCTGATCATTAAATCTAGGGAAAATAAAAGGAGGTGGAACGGGGGAGAAGAAGAAAGAGAAAAAGGATACAAGAGTTGTGACTTAGATGTGCAGTATTTTGGCTTCATGTGTTTGAATCTTTCCTGTGTTAAAACTTTTTGTGCTTAAAACTGAAGGGAAGGCAATCTTCTGTGTCTGTGTGCCGGCAACACACTGCTTAGAAACAGCCCTGAGTGACTAGGTCACAACTAGAGGCACAGGAGCACTTTGAACAGATGCCTATTATTTTCCTAAAGGAAAATAATAAAATTAGCTCCATGGATTTGGGAAGCTTTTGCTGCCTTTTGGTTTTCCTTTTTAACTGTTTGCATCGTGAAATATCTGGTTACACTTCCAGGATCCAACAAGAATGAGGCAAGGTGATAAAAACGGGTTTGATACTCTAGGTGAACAAGTTTAACTTTCTGACTGGGTAGGAGGCAAGTAAAGCTTTGAGCCCCAGTCTTCCTCGTGCTTCTGAAATCCCCTTTCAGACAAACTCCTGCAGCTTCGGCACCGAACTTCCCCGTCCCACCTGCTCGCGAGCGAACTGAGCTTATCTCCACAACCCCGCCAAGCAGCCAAGGGCACGGTAACGTTCTGCTTTTGAGTGAATTCCCCGCACTTTCAGCACATCTCTCTTGGCAAAAGCGCTCCTCGGGCCCTTACCAAGCCTTGATCCGCCGCTATTCATGGCGAGCGCCGCTGTCACTTGTTACACGTGTGCCAAAGGGGATTTCACTGGAAGCAGGCGCTCATGAATAGCGGGTTAGAAAAGGCAGGCTGGGCTCTCATGGAGATTTCCTCTGTACATTATTCAGTGGGATTTAATAGTAGTGGTTTTCTGTTTTTTTTTTTTTTTTAATACAAATACTGCAGTTGATGGATGCGCGCAGAGTGTTCAGCCCCTGCCCGGGAGCAGAGGAACCTTTCTTTGCTTTGCCAGTGGGCTTTGGGAAGGGACAGTTTGGACATCATCCTCTGGGCCTTGGGGACGGTCTCTTACATCCCTGGGTCACCTGAGGATGGGTCCTGGCCACTGAGGGCATCCTGCCTTATTCTGAGGCCGTATTTCAATAAAAAGGGTGTGGATGCTGGGACATGAGCAGAGGCCAGGCAGCAGAGCGCTGATGCCCAAGCCTGGCTGCAGTTTCGCTCCCTTGTAAATCACCGCCGGTAGCTTGAGTCACTGGGTGGGAAATTAGGATGGTCTTCACCAGTCTGGCCATGATACAAAATTCCCTCCTTTCTCTCCTGACCCTTTACCCCACGTCTTCACCCTTTCCTTTTCCTTCCTTCTTTCCTTTCTGTCCTTTTTTTTCCTTCCTTCTTTCCTTTCCATCCTTCTTTCCTTGTCTTTTGCTTACTTGCTTGCTTTCCGTTTTCTCTTTATTTCTTGCTTACTTTCTGCCTTTTTCTTTTTTCTCTTTCCTTCTTTCCTTCTTTACTTCTTCCCTCCTTTCCTTCCTTCCTTGTTCTTTCTCCCATTCCCTTCTTCTCTATTCTTGCTTTTCTTCCCTTTCTCTCTTTCCTCAGTGCAGGTGTCACTAAGCCTCCTCCACCACTGTGCATTTCTCTACCGAAGGTGCTCACGCTCTGATTTACAGCAGATACCTGCATTCCTAATGCAATTTTTATCTCCTTCCCACCTCTGAATTAATATGCTTGTTAATCACACGGAATTGCTAACTTTAGGAAGTCACTAAGTGCTCAGATTTATTTTTTATGTAAATATTTTCCAAGCCGTAATTCCGAGTGCTCTCTCACAGCGCGGGAGCGCGGGATGGAGGTTTGGGGGTGCAGGATGCGTCCCGAGGCCTTGTCCTCTCTCGGGTGATGTCAAAAAGTAAATGGGAATGTAAAAAGTAAATGGGAATGCCATGGCAGCCCTTTTGCCAGTAGCATCGGTGGAAGCAGATGAGGGCTTTGGCCCTTCAGCAACCAGTTTGCGCAGTTCTTGCGCTTAGTGGCAGCTCCTTCTCTCTTTTTTCCCTCTTTGGATTAAAATTGGGACCATCCCTCTGCGCTAGGTCCTCTCTATTTCTCAGCTATGATTAAGCTTCTTCTCCTCCGTGCTTCATACAAGGGGCCGCGGTGCCGAGGCGAGGCGGGATGCGCAGCTACGCCCAACCGCCCTGCACAGCGCGCGCTGAGCAGTGCCGCCCGCGGGAGCAGGAGCGCTGGGGATTGTAAAAGCCATAAATCCAGTGGACCAAATTAGTTAAATTTTCCTATTCTATGCCTCACAAAACCCAGCCGTTCTCGAGATGGATTTTCCTCATGTAAGCGGAACTAGCGGCAGGTAGAAAATGGGCATTTTGCACACCCACATGGGAGTGCGGGGATGAATTCGTGCCATGCGGTTTTCCCCAACATTTTTTTTCTTTTTTAGTTTTGTGCGTTTGTTTATGTTGATGATCTATTATTGCTCTTGTTACTATTACTTAGTATTGGAAGACAGGTGGTCCAATAAATTCCAGCACCCTCTTTTGAAAAAAAAAAAAGGGGGGGAGTATGTTTGCAATTCAAGTTTAATAGTGCATTCATCAAGAGCAATAAAGCATTTTATTGCACGAGTATTTCAAGGGATGTGCTGGCCCTGGTAAAAGCATTAGTAAAGGGGTGCATCAGCAATCTCATTTAAAACTGTCGACCCAACGTGAAAAATGTTGCGTTGAAGAATAAACTGCTATTAAGCATGATTAGATTGACCTGCAGGACAGATATTTTAGCTGCTGCAGCACAAGTCGATCAAAGTGAGCATCGCTTAGATTGCAAAAAAAAAAAATATTTTAATGCCCTAAATTAAAAATGAAAGAGCCTCGGAATATTTAGGACCAGAGAGTGACTTTGGGGGTGAGATTTGTGTGTTTGATTCGAAGCGGTTCGGAAAGGTGGGGAAAGGGGGGAACCGTATTAATTGCTGCCCCTTTAGCATACATTGAAAGTATGTTACTCGGATCAACCAATCAAAAAAGAAATTGTGCTGACTCAGCACTCGGGCTAGTCTGCACGTCCGATTGCAGAAGAGATCAGCACTGCACTGCAGTATCTTTCCCTGCCTTTGACACCAGCCTAGCTGGGCAGGGCTTCCCTTGTGCTTCCCAGGACTGGGGTAGGCCAAGAAGAAGAGCGGGCCCTGAAGAGAGGAGGAGAGAGTCAAGGTTGCACGAGCCTTGAGCTGCTACGAGGCTTTTTAGTCAGTAAGCGAGATCTTCCATGCTGGGTTTGCCCTGCCAGATGCAAGCGGCGTGCATTGCTTGGGAATATATCTATTTTTAAAGAGTTTCACCACATCTTGCACTTAGCAGTGGCTGTGGGCGAGGGGGTGGTGTGTTCCTGTGTTCCTCGCAGGAGAAATATCCTCGCTCTGGAGCTGGCATCCCTCCCCTGAAAGCCTGGGGCTGATTTCAGCGCTGCGCTCGCAATTCCCTCCCAGCGAAGACACTGGGTTTAGCGCTTGCTGCTGAAGTTGCTCTTGACCTCAACCGTGTGTGCAGCGCTGCTGCAAGGTGCTTCCCTGTCGGGACGCAGGGGTCGCGGCAGGAGCAGCCTCATGCTCGTGGGGCTTGCCTGCAGCCCCTCAGCTCCTCTGCCTCCCTTTCCCCCAGGAGAAGCGTGGCTGCTCGCTGGAGAGGTGTTGAAGCCGTTGCTTGCACCACGGGGGTAAGGCTGGAGAAGGCCGAGGCAGGCTGTTGCAACTACCCAAGGACAAGCTTGTTCTGGGTGTGTAACGGCCAAAATGCAAAGTCCTGTCCAGCCTCCAAGTCGGCCGCCTCCGCCTGCCGCCCTGTGATGCTCCCAAAGCATTTTTTCCTGTGCTGTTTAACCAGCGTCAGCATGCATCCCTGCTTCTAGCTTGTATTTCTTGCATAAAGGTCCATGTGGAGGAACAGAGGGCAACTGCGGGTAGCTGTGTGCACAGGTGGAAGGCTGGCAGAGGGCAGACACGGTTCTGAACAAGGGGGAACTTAATAGCTGAAGGTTTAGCAGTTGGAGCAGTTGCTGGTGGTGCTCAGGGGGCCAGCTGGGTGCTGGGTTCGGGGGAAGCAGGGTGAGTGACAACTTGAACAGATGCAGGCTTTTTCCTTTTTTTCCCCCCCCCCCCCCCCTTTTTTTTTTTTTTTTTTCCCCTTTCTTCTTTTCATGAAGCACAGCACCCTGCCTGTAAATGCCTCGCCATGCCCAGATATGGCCTGCTCCGGGACGGGCACCGCTAGCTAAAAAAGCCGCGGGCAGAGCGATGAGCCCGGGGACGGGGAGCAGCTGGTATAAATAAATAGTGCTCATTCTCAGCTGCCCTCCTGCCGGCCGGATTAGGTGGCATCTGGGCAGCCAGGAGGCGCAGGGCTCGTGACCGCCGACCGCAGAAGTCCCCAAGCAGCTGTAAGGGCAGGAGCCGCTCCTGCACAGCCCTTACATAGGCACGTCGCCCCTGGCATTTGGGGAGTCGGATAAAGCTCCCGCAGCAGGAATCCGGTGACCTAAGAGCAGTCGAGAATAAAGTTCACCGCAGCAGCCGGGGCAGAGCTTCCAATCTGGGAAGCGACCCGAGGCTGGAGGCAGGATCTGGCCTTCTGCTTTTTAACCTGTTGCACGCACGCAAAGCCTGCGGGGACGGAGAAAGTGGAGGCGAGATGTTGAGCGGAGTGGCTGAGATGAAGAGCTTCAAGCCCCTCTCTCGGACGCAGCGGGTTAATTTGCTGTCAGAGAGATTATTGGAATCTGATTTAATACTTGTGTTTACTTCGGGTCAACAAATTAAAAAAAAAAAAAAAAAAGGAAAAACAAGTCTTAATAATTCAAGGCACCGGCTTGATGGAAGCTAATAGGAAATAATGAATCTCCTGCAGTGGTTTCCCTCCCAGGCTTGCAGGGAGCATGCAGCTGGTGCACATCCTGCTCACCTGGCTGCAGCAGAGCCGTGCCTGGGTGCGAGGCTGGCCACACGTGCAGCCAGAGGCTGCAGCAGGCAGCCAGCTCCGGTGGCAGCGGTGGGAAAGGACGGCCTTCTGCTCGAAGGAAACTCATCATCTGGCTTATTTGAAGTGACAAGATGAAGCAGGGAATGGGGATGGGTTGGTTGAGTGGGGGAGATCGCCGTGCAGGCGGCAGCTGGAGGGGACGTTGTGAAATATGTGTAGTGGGGGATTTGGGTTCAAAAGCAGGGGGTGACGCTGCAAAGTGGGGTCCCCGATGGGCGGGGGATTGGAGGCAGGGGCAGCCCATGGAGCAGGCAGGGTGAGAGGGGGAGCACGGTGCTGAGCACGGTGCTGAGCATGGTGCTGTCTGCTTCCATCGCCAGCACTTGTCACATGAGCAAAGGCTGTGGCAGAGTACCTCGGGGTCTGTCCCAAAGCGACTGCGGTCCAGGCAGGGGATGTCTCGAGCCTTTGGGAGGGCTGGCAGATGCGGCATGCTCTCGCGGGGTGAAATGGCATTTATTTACTGGGGAATGGCTTCACCATTAATTTAACACAGGGGCTTTGTCCCCCCCCTTCCTCGCTGTGTCAGGGCTCTGATGCACTGCGAGCTGCACCAGCTTGCGTTCTTTAAATTAAGCTAGCTTTGTCCTAAAGCCTTGTCTCTGGGATAATAAGGCGCACACACATACGCACCCGCAAAAATCCATTGTGCCATTTTTGCAAAGAACAGCAAAAGTTGCCTGTGTGCCTTCCCCTCTCTGTCCTCCACGCTCATTTGGCCTATTTGAAGCTGAATTTATTCCTGGGAAGGTCCCCATCAATTTGCTTTGCTCTTTTGTTGACAAGTTTATTAAAAACCCGGGCAACTACATATTAAACTTTTATCAGTGTCGAGGAAGAATATGTCCTTTGAGCGGCCACAAAAGTTATGGATTGGGTCTGAACATTTCTTGTTCCACCGGCCGGCTGAGTCAGCGTAACAAATAAAAGCTGCCACCTCTTTTTTTTTTCTCCCCTTTCTTGAGAGACAGTTCCCTTACCGGTGTAAGTAACGGTGGCAATAATGCAGGAAGGTTTCAGGCCTGGGTAAACAGGAGCTTTTTTTCTTTGCTCCCATCAGTCCTTATTGCTGATTTGAATTATTAACCTAAAACCAGAATAAAATAAGAGCCCTGGGGATGGTTATTGCTTCTTAGCTCAGAGCCAACAGTTTGTGTAAAATAACTGATACTTTACAGATGTTTATAGGAAAAAATAGCCCTGGAAATTAATAACATTTGTTGTACCAGGAGCGATGTGAGTGGCTTTACGCTTCCATACTCTGCAAGGGCATGAGGGATTTGGAGCGCTGGCCCACGGCGACGCTCGCCTGGGGATGTGCCTTTGCATGATACGGGATTGTCGCTCTTCTTTAGTCGTAAGATTAAACCGGGAGAAGGCCAATGTGTTGCAGGAAAGATGTTAAAAATAAAGCATTAGCATCGCATAACCTAGTTCCTGTTTTGCCTCGCGACTGAGCTTTTACGAGTTGAAAGAAGCCTGCAAAATAATTGGAGAGAAGGGTTTTGAACTGCCAGAGCAGCAGACAGGCAGGAGAAAAGTGAACTGAGCTGCAGTTCTTAACCTCCGCCGGATAAATAAATAAATATCTGTCCCCAAACAACATATTTCTTGGCCTGTCACCGTGTCCAAGGATTTTTTAGTTCTTAAACAGGTTTGCTGGCATAATTTGTCAAGTACAACAGGGAGGTTTTTGTGTGACAGAGGATCATTTTTCACCACGCACGCTGGGGCACCGAAGCAGTCCTGCAGGCTCTGAGCAGCTCCATAATTAGATAACAGTTAACATACGTGTATTAGAGGGATCATCATTCATGCTATAGGATACAGCGGGGCCCGCCACCGCCAATACCGCTCCGTGCCGAAAGCAGGCAGGGAGCGGTCTGGACAAATACGTCTTACTCCAGGAGTTTATCTGCATCACCATTTGCTCCAATTATAACTAATTGGACACATATTGCATTTTCATAGCGTCTAATTTTCTATTGATTTTAACGGGACTGCTGGTGTTTTGTACTATTAAGTGGTATCTCGTAGCCGTTGCTGTTTAAAAATGCTGAGTGCACTCCCCTGTATGGAATTATGCAGTCAGCAGATGTTTTAAAACCTATTTAATTGTTCGGTCCATAAAATGCACAAACTGTATTAGGGAACGGCTTTGTTCTCTTTGAGCATATGAGTTTGGAAATCCAAACTGAAAACTGTTTCTGCCCATGGTTTCAGGAGAGGAGGTTCCCCATGGGCTGCTCAGAGCCCTGCTCGGAGCCACGCAGCCTCCGAGGGCACCTCAGCCCCGGCTTGGGCTTTGCAGCTCCCTCCAGGAATGGGTGCTCTGCATTTCGTGGTCTGCATATGAATAAGGACCTTTATCTACAAGGCCAAAATTTGGATTAAGACAGAGTTGTTCATATTGAGAGCCAGGGTTTTGATAAGGTCACTTTTGGTCTCCTGTACGAGTAAGGACTCAGCTGGTAATTGGTAGGGTTTGGGGCTTTATTCTCTGTCAGAGATATTGCTGTCTGCCTTGGCAATACATCCAAATAAAACCGGACTATCAAATTAGCCATTGCATTTCAGCAAATACCCTGTGAAGCAGGATGAAAGCGATAGTCTTCTGTTCAGCATCATTTAAAGAAGAAAAGATTTAAACGAGATATTCAGTGGAGGAATGGAGAGGCGGCCTGGAAAAAGCTTTTCCAGCAGCGCACATTTGATCGTTACAAGCATGGAGGAGACTTGAACGCTTTGGACATTGGTATTAAAGGTAGATAGGGAAGGTAAAAGGTGATGGGATTTGTGTTTTGGGGCAGCAGAGTTGCCCAGGGTGTCTGGGGGCTGCCGTCAGCCTGCTGCCTTCGCCAGCCATTAGCAGGAACCGCATCGTGTCTGTGGGAGACAGGTGAGTTCACAGAGGTGTATAAACTAAATAGACACTTTATTAAGTTCAGGTAATAGTTTTGAAAGACTGAGTGGCTACTGCACTGTCAGCAACTACTTTAGTGCCCAAAGGAACTGAGTGCTTTTTAATTAAGTCAAATAAAATCCAAGCAGAAGACTCCGCAGCCTTGTCTGGAGCATACTTTTTGGGTTGAATACCTATAATTTTAGAAATGTTAATAAAACACAGTCCACTTTTTCCCTGTAATAATATAAATTAAATTAATATTTGATGTCTGTAAGAAGAAGGATAAAAGCAATGAGGTTGTATTTTCTGGCTTACAAATGGCACAGTGTGCAGAATACAGCAACTATGGCATTGATTTAAACATCCTTGCAAAGACACCATGCAATAAAGTTGAATCATCTGCAGTACAGGTACGGGTGTTTGGGGAAAAAATAGCCAAATGAGAGAGTAGACATTTTCCTGTATTATCAAAAGCCACTTCATTTGGGGAAATTTCCTCAGATTTAGTAACATTTGGATGGAAATCAAATAACACATTAACTTGAGGAAAGGGGGAAAAAAAAACCTTCCAAAGCTAATTACAAAGGGAATGTGCACTTCATTAAGATAAAGCTGTAGGAAATCAATGTTCTGTATTGTTGTTTTTTCCTTTTGATTGGATTTTAGCATGATAAATTGTTAATGCATTTGATCTAAAAATGATTTGTTTATTCAGATGAAGAGCAACAGTACTTTGTCTCATTTGGCCTTTTAGCTTGTAATGATAATGGCTTCAAGAGATGTTCATTTCTCAAAAGGGTATCGGACTGGAATAGGCAGGAGATTTCTGGACTCAGAAGGATGGGCCCTATGCAAGGGTTCCTTGTAGGCTAATTCTATTGCATGTCGAATCTTCTGCTTCATTAGGAATATTGACAAATGCTGATAAATTCTTTGGCTTTTCTGTGCTGTCTATATAAAATGTCTTTATTAGAATATTGAAGCTAAAGCGGAAAGGTCTTCAATATATCATGTCCTTTTATGTTGCCTACTTCTGATCCCACTTGCCGGGGCAGTGGTTTGCTAATGCAGGGATTTTGTCCTTCCTCAGGACTGTAATCACGATCGGCAAAGCTGGCACCTTGGCCAAAGCAAAACAGGGGCACTGTGCAGGGGCTGACAGAGACAGAAGAGAGACGAACAGGTTCATTTTATTATTTTGGTTTGGATTTGCCTCTGAGGCATGTTCCCATGTCTCCCCACTGCCGTCCTGCACTGAGCTGGGGCTGTTCCCAGCTGGGGCTGTGCTGGTCTTGCAGGCAGGGCTCAGAGCAGGGTCCTGACGAGGGTGGTACCAGCACCCAGTCCTGGCCCTGGGGACAGAGCAGCCAGAAAGGACCTTTTCAGTGTGAGACCCAACTCCAAGCATGCCAGGCTGGATGTGGATGACCTTCAGACAGCAAACCTAAATTTGGCGGTGCTTGAACTTGGGACATGGCCTCAGTGGAAAGGGAGACTGACACCAAAACCTTTCCTGGCTGTGTCAGGGGGTGAGCACAGCCTCGTGGGAGAGATGAGCAGCTTCAGCACAGCTCAGACCTTTGAACATCCTTAGCAAAGCCCCTGCAATTCATCTTGCTGCACTGCTGGCCATGCCCGGGCTGGTCCGCACGGAGGCTGCGAGCCCTCTCATGCTGCAGCCCTCGGCAGCTGATGGTGTAGGATGCTCGTCCTGAGTTGCTGGGAATGCCTCACCACCAGAGACATCATTAGTTGTGATTAATGGCGTACAGAAGAGAAAAACTAATTTTCTAAAAAGGAAAACCTCACTCATAACTCACTGCAGAGAATTCAAACAAAACGTTACAGAATGCCCACGTGTGCTCGCAGTGATTATAAATGTGTTACGGGGCACTCACTCCCTGAAGCAAAGCCAGGGGAATGGGGCAGCACCCATCTCCGGCAGAAGATACTCACTGTAATCCCCTCACTGCCCAAAAAATTGATGGGACAGAGACAAAGCAAGGACATTTGGAGAGCTGAGCATGCTTCAGGTTTGCAATGCTGATGCTTGGGCAGCTTGCTAGCCCAAAATCCATGTGCCAGTCAGGGTTTAGCTTGCAGGCTCAATGCAGCATTGGTCATCAATGGCACTTCCACCTCCCCCCAATCACCGGCAAATAATTACTTTCCTCTGCCTCCTATAACTCACCAAAGGACGAATTTAATACTTCCAGGTCTTCACTGTCTAAGTTTCCATTTAGTTCCTTGGCTTGATTGTCTCTTGAAAAGGTACCTAGAGATAACTCGACTAAATTAATTGTAGAGCTCTTTAAAAAAAAGCTGTTCTCTCTCTCTTTCTCTCTGTCTCTCTCTCCATTTATTCATAGGCAGCCTAGAGTAACGGGGCTGGGCAGTTAAGTGATCCGCAGTACTTACTGTTACAATGCAAAGCCCACGTTTCTTGGGCAGAGATAATGCTGGCCCACTTGCAATATTTCTGCGTGCAGTGGTTTGCAGCGCAGGTGCCTTTTCCCAGTGTCATCTTGCAGCGTGGTGGGCTGTGAGAAAGAGGGGGGGAAAGTCACCTTTGCCTCGTGATGCATATAAATTCTTTAAATAGGTTATGCACATGGCAACGTGCAATAGCTGTGCGTGGCGCTAGGTGAAGAAGGAAAGGCCTGACTTTATTGGCTCCCGCTGCAGAAATGATCAGAGCTGCTGCGATTTTAAAATGTGATTTACCAACTTGTTTGGAGCAGTGTGGTGCTCATGTGGCGGGGCTCACAACCAGAGCCATTGCACCAGTACCTCAGGCTGAGATGCAGCGGGGTCACTCCATTTCCTTCTCCATCCCATCCCTTCCTGTTGGTTGCTGCTGGTGGCACAGCCCTTGCTTGTGTCAAGCAGATCTTAAAGCCACAAAAAACATTGATTTTAAGGGCAGATGAGAAAACACCGGGGGTTGTAGGGCAAGGAGGCTAACCTGAGCCGCTCCACTGCGGTGGCTCTGCCGTAGCAGGGGATGCTCTGTGCTGGACCTGCTGCTGCTGGCACGTGCCTCTTGAGTCACCCCAACACAGGGCACAGAGGAGGACAGCAGATGATAAAGCTCTGAAAGCAAGGAGGCAGGAGGTGATAATTAAAGTACCTGGATTAAAACAGTAGCCTTTACTTACGTCGTGATGTGGTAGCAATGCAGCTTCAAAACAGAGCCAAATAGAAATTAGAAATGCTACAGGCTGGTGGTCACTGCTGCAGGCTATTCAAGCACTGTTAAAACTGCCTCTTTAATTCAGACCAGCTCTTCATCCATAGCTGCTAAGAAGCTTACATAAATCCTGATTGCCTGAAAGTGAAGCCATTTGAACCAGTGCAGCATCAGGCAGCGAGTTCAGAAGAGGTCCCGGCGGCTGTGAAGGAAAAGACCCCGAGGAGTTCCCCTCTTTGCTTTGCAGACCGCAATGCCAAATGCTTTGCTAAAGCTGGTAAAATGGAACCAAATCAACTGTTCAATGGATTTGGTCCCCTTCAACCAGCTGTAGCTGTGCATTGATCTCTCAGACGCACCTCGGAGGTTGGACCGGACCAAGACAACCCAGGTAGCAGAAGACAAATGGGCATGCAGGTGCTGCCGATAAGGAGATGATGATGATGACTGGTATCTGCAGATCTATCACCCGGGCTCTAAACTGGTGGGCTGAGCCTGAGTCATTATGTGGTTGCCAGTCAATCCTGCGTAACGGAGACCACTCAAGATTGATAATCTCTATCGTCCTCCTCTATTGATCCCCGCTGTGATTCAGGTCTGTGTACTTCAACTGCAAATGCTGTGCGTTTTCACGTGTATTCGCTCACACCCTCCTGGGAGCCCCATGCCTCGGTGTTTCATCTACTGCAATGAAGAATAAACGTTTTGGTCTGAAGTTCCCTCCTTGTGTTTTGTTCCACGCGCTGTCCTGCTCATTTTGTAGGCTCGAGAGAAGAAATGGGAGTAATGCGGCCGCCCCAGCAGGGGATGGGTTGGGAACACCAGCTGCTTCCCAGCTGCCCCAGACCACAACTATCCACAGCCTGCACTGGCCAACTCTGCCTAGTGGCTCAGGAAATAACCACTTTATTCCAGGAAGGGTCCCCAGTATGACTTTGTTGGCTTTATGCTCCTAAAGACCTGTGAGGGTCTGCGGTCTGCTCCTTATAAGCACTAATGTTATGCTAATGGACTTAAAGAAAATCACTCGCTTTCCCGTGTAATAATGATTGGTGGGAAAGTAAGCTGGGCATCATCTTTTGCTAGGTATCGTAAATCTATAGGACTATCACGAGCTATGAATATTGCTGGTATAATGAGCCATTTGGATGCAAAACTCTGATGAGAGTTGGTTCATGTCTTTACACCTGGCCCAAGGTAACCCCTGGTGTTAGGGAAAGCAGAGATTTGTCTCCTTGCGCACCTGGGAAATTTGGGTCACTTCACTCCAGGTCCCTGGTCCTTTACATACCATTTATGTGTTCTTACTAGCACCAAGAGTATTCATGTGTTTTAAGATAAGGACGTATTGGCTTAACGTGCATCTAATATTTATGTCACTGGGTGTTAAAGGCAAAGACATCTCAGAAGCATCAAGTGAAAGCATCACGGGAAGCAGGAAGGAGCATGTGAGCAGCAGTGGCTGAGCAAATGTCACCCTAACGCTGTCAAACCCAAGATCCATACACAAGGAAGGATGGGGATGAAAGCACAAGGGAAAAGGAACCCTAAGCGCAAGTCCCTCATTGCTGGCAGTCTGGGCTATGAGTGATATCAGGACTCCAGAGGAACAGGTTGGGTAGAAACAGATGCTTCCAGCATGCTGGGGTCTGGGTTTCCACAATACCACGCTCCTCCCTCCTGCTCCCGCAGCCTGGGTTATTCTCCCTCATTCCCCAGGGCTGCATCCATTGTAAACAACACTGTTATTAAAATTCCTCCTCGGTAATGATAATTAAGTTACTAAAAGTTGTCAAATGGGGAAGCTGGAGGCACTGCAATTGGAACAAAACCTCAGAATGTAAATGAAAATGTTTTCTCCTGCAAGAAGCGTGGGTGGATAAGGGTCCACCTGCTGCAGTGGCTCGGGGTGATTTGTCTTCCTAACGGGGCTGCCAGGCCCCGGCTGTCGGCACCTACACAGAGCCCAGACACACTTGTTCCTCTACAGGCAACCCTGAAAGCATTTGTTGCCCCCAAAATCCCTTCCCACTGGAAGAGTTCTGGATATGTGTGGGGACAGCAGCTCTCGCAGGGTCGCTTTATACAGGAGTACACGATATTTTATTATCCAGTGCAGTTTTCGTACAAAGATGTCACACTCCAGTGTCTAGACACACTGGCCGCTCTACAAACCTGGGAGCCAAAACTTCACCTTGGGCCATATTTAGGTGTCCCCAGAGCGACCTGATCCCTGAATAGCAGGAATCATCCAGCTCTCCTGAAGCCAGAGGAGAGACGACTATGTGGGGATTGCGAAAGTCAGGCCATGTGGTCTGAGGCTTAAATGTGGATCCCACCTTCAGGCACCCATGCTTGAAAATTTCTGCCAGTAATTTTATTGTTTAATTATACCTTTATGGGACAGGGAATTCAATTCACTTAACGAGGAATTTCTATAACAATACAGCCTATTATGGTCTATTCACGGCAATGTGAGGCCCAAGCAGAAGGCAGCTGGTAGACTCTGGGGGAGTGCTCCAGGGACTGCTAACATATAGGGACAAATCTAAGACCTGGGCCAAAAAATTGCAAGTATCCCTCCCAACAGTTTGTCTTTCGGCTCTGCTCGCTCCCAAATCCCTTCCGGCGCTCTGTTTCAGAGCAAATGGAGCCAGCTCCCTTTCAGCCAGGAGCTGCCCAGGCCATGGATCTGCCCACAGACTGAAAATTGGATCCTCTTCAAGTTGGTTTCCCATAAAGCACAGCTCTGAGCCAAAGTTTTACCCCTGACTTTGAAAAAAAACCAGAATCAGGCCCTGGCTTAGTCACTATAAGCCATAGCCACTTAGAGGCTGCTCTGGTGGCCCACCAGACCCTGCTGGTTTCCTGGAAACCCTATTAGCTCCTCAAACAAGGCGATGCTGAGGACTCTGTCCTTCAAACATTTTGTGCAAATATTAAACAGCAGTGAATAATTAGCAGGAATAATCCTTTTTTCTTGACCTCTTCTGTAGTAAAGACCTTTGTCAGCAAATGCAAATGTTATTTTGAGCAGCAATTCATAATCCAGACCTGCTAAACACATCAGGCTAAATACACCAGTACTTTAATATCTGTAGTATTTGTACAGGACTTTTAAGAGAGATAAAACCAGACACCTTACATGTCCCAAAGACCTGAGAGCATTCATCAGTCAAGTGTAGGAAGAGAAGGTGGCAAAAGAGGCAGTGAAGAAGGGAAGGATAAAACTAAGATGGTAAAAACCAAAGTATATAACCAAATTTATCTACTAATTTGGATTACACTCCCTAGGGCTCTACACATGCATTGTGTGTGTTTTCCAAAAGAACTGTATAGTCCAATTAACACCAAGATGGCTAACAAAAATCGTATTTGCTCTCTTCCCTAGATGTATCGTCCCCACCTTTTTCATTCCAAGAGAGAAAAATGAAATGGTCTCTCCAGCTTGCTCAGCAGCCATGAGCTTTGGACTCTTTCCGTCTGTTTTGGTTGCTGAAGACAAGCAAGGGGTCCAACCCCTCTGACTCTTCCTCTCTGATATCCTAGTTAGCAATGTCCTCTCTGGAAATCCCCAAAAGAAAGGGGTTAGAGACTGTCCCTCTATTTTAGGGTTAGACCCACTTTTACCTTTGATGATCTACAAATGCATCTCTGGGTCCAGCAACCAGATTAGCTGGATTCTGCCCATGGAATTTTACTGTGCACCTCCTTTTCCCTTTTTTTTTTTTTTTTTTTTTTCTGAGAAAAGGAAAAAGAAAGGACAAGCAAACCAACAGGTAGATAATTGTTCTGTGCTGACAGTTTGTCAAACGAAGGAAGCGCAATTTTAGTCAAGAGATCTACGTTACTGCAGCACTTGAGCAGAAGTCTCTTCCTTTACTCCCAGATGGCATTGACATATAGCCTGGAGGGGCTATCAGGATACAAAGCTAAAGATGGTTAAAGACATTAAAAACTGTACAATGTGAGCACCATCTACACCAAGACCATCATCCGGGAGGAAGATTCATCCTGACGTATTGTGCAGAAAGCAAAGTGAGCTGAAAGTATTTTCAAGATGGACAAAAAAAAAAATATATATATATATTCCTACTCCTAACTATGCCTTTTCTACTGGGGCTTTATTGGCTCTTTTAAAACAATGACCAATATATGTAATGATCTGCCTTCCTCTTTCTTTCCGGGTGAATCATAGCTCCTGCAGGGTGTTTATCACTGAGCGTAATGGCTGGCTTGATCCATTCATGTCTGACTCCACTTCCCAGCAAGCTATTGAACGGCTCCTCTTCGTCGCAGGGCCGCCAGCATTTCCCAGGTCCTGCCAGGGCTTCAGTTAAGCTGTATAATAAATATTGCACTCAGAACAAGACTGTAACGGTTGCCACAGGATGGAGGGAATTTGCTTTTCTGCATTTCTTGAGTTTGGTGGTACTTAATGCACTTGCACAGAGAAGGGACTTAATATTCTTGTATTTTTTTTTAATAAGATGCAGAGTTTATACAGTGGGTGCAGCTGGAGGGAAAAAAGAACTGCAAAGAGGGGACTTCACCTGCTGGAAAATATTCTCTACTTCCCCCCAAAGTGGTGAAAATGTCAATAATATTGACGCAATCACTAATTAAAAAGGACTGCCATAATCATGCATATGATAGCCATAGGACATCAGTTTGGATTAAATGTAAGCAGCGAGCTGTGTTGCACATGGTTTTCAAAGGCATAAGGGGCTGGGCTATGGCATCTTCTGTACAGTCCAGAGGGAGCAGCAGAAGGATGCTCTTACACATGGGCTGCTCCTCTGCTGCCCAGCCCCTCTGAGCTGTGCAACTGCTTGCGTGGCCTGAACTCTGTGCAACCATCCTCCCATGGTGAGGAACAGGGCCCAATGAACCCCAAAACCGCAGGAAGGACAAAAAGAGGGACGGTTCTTTGAGCAGGGAGATCTGTCTGTTTCAGAAATAATCAGGGAAAAAAAATAAACAAAAAAGAAAAACCATAACAGTGTCATTTGTGGCATAGCAGTGTGTAACGGCCAGCACTTCCCAAGTCTAAGGGTCCTGACCTCCAAACTATCATTGTAGAAGTTTATGATTTGTATCCATCTTCACTTTAAAGCATAGGATGGAGTGTAAAGCTGTCAATAGAAAAAAAACCTAAAAATATAAAAAATAAAAATAAATAAATAAAAAGGGATTTTAAGAAAGCAAGGGATAGCTGGGAAGTAGCTGTTAACTTACAGCCAGGCAGAAACTTAAACCTCCTAAACCCGGGAGAAAATATTAAATCCGGATCCAGAGCTTCTGCATCGTGGCTCAGGTCCACGGCTGGCAATTGCAGAGGATTTGTCTGGTAAATTCGCTCAGCCTGACTTTGCAGATTCCCTGTGGGTAAATGCCCCCTTGATGCTGGCGGGAGCAGGGCTGCAGAAACACCGGCGCTCGTGGCTGAAGCCTCGCCATCGGTTTGCCAGCAGCGTCACTGCAGCGTTGCTCAAGGCTGCCCTGGGCTCGGCCGGGGCTGCCAGCACCCTTAGGAGGGAGCTGGTGGGTGCCTGGCCCCCTGATTTAGGCAGAATTGGTCACCAGAGCTCTGCTGCTTGCAGTTTTGGGTTCATTTTGCTCTTCTGAATAGGCAGGGAGAGGTTGAAAATGCCCAGGGGGCTGCTGCTGGCATGGATGCTGATGGATGCGATCCCGTCATTTCCCTAGGACAACTTGGTCTCCTGCGAGCGGAGCTGGAGCTGAGCCCGCTGTGACGACCTGGCGTCACGCTGGGGATGCGCCTTTCTCTCGCAGCCGAGGTGGGAATGCCGAAGGCTTCCCAGTAACACATTTTCTTCACTTTAAACCTTTGTTAAATCCAGCAAGCTCTTTGACATTGGAAACTTTTATGTGCTGTGTTAGTAGGTTTTCAAGCATGAACGAATTGATTCATGAGTGGATAAATCTGGTGCATCTTTGAAATGGAAAACCGACGTAATTTTCCATCAGAGATCCGCTAATAAAGCACATTTACTTGGTTAATCCATATTTTTTTTCCTCTGTCCTAAGTGCACAACATAAGGTATAAAAATATCAAATCAATAGCCAAAGAGTATATACAAACGAGTGATCAGAAACCCTGCGTGGGCCACCTTTAGGCTGGCTTCTTGCAGGACTCAGGTTTCTGTTCTTGCTGCCTGAAGCCCGCTCCCAAAGTCGTCCCGAGGCTGCAGCGCTGCAGCTGTCCTTGCAAGTCCCAGGGGACAGCGGGTGCAAAGCCACCTGCATTTGGGTCCTCGTGGCACCAGCACTCCTGCTTTTAGAAGTAGCTAAGTTAAAGGTGTTGGGTTTTTCCACCTTTATGAGTTTATTACAATTATTATATCTATCATTGCAGAAGGAGCTGGGTAGCAGAAAAATGCATAAAAGACAAAGGCACCTTCCAGTTTAGCCTGCCAGGGAATCTGCACAAATTCCCCTTTTTATTCTTCTGTTGGAGTATGGCAGTGTTATTTCAAAGGAAAAGCCTGCACAGCCTTGTCTCTGCAAACACCGCAACCATTGTTCGATCGGCGCAACTCTCTCGTGTGAGCTCATTTACCACGCGGTTGCTTCGCAGGCTGTGGAGAATTGCCTCGTACCTAATAATTCTGCTAATTTGCTTGACTTGCCCAGATTGCAAACGGCCCTGCCCTGAACAAGCAGCTTTCTAAATGAACCCCTAGACGATTTCTTGACAAGAGGGGATAGGAAAGGTGGCTGGCTGGGGAAGTTGAAGCTCACGGCCTTTTTATTTTTGACCTTTGGGCCAGCATTCAGATTTGCTTATTGGGAAAACTGCACTCAAAGTATATTTTCTTCAGGGATTTGCAATACCCTTTTGCTTCTAATTATTCTCACTTGATGTCTTCCATAAATTAGTTAAAGATGCTTCTATTAGGGAGTTCCTGTCCTTTTAATTATCTTGCTAAAGCCTCCTTACTGGTGGCACCAGGACTGCCAGCCCCAAAAAGCTCCTGGCCGGCGGCTGTGGGCAGCAAATTCGGGAGCATACGTGGGTAATACAAACGGCTGAGCAGTCCGGGAAAGAAATGAAAACTGCAGCAAAGGTAAATGTCAGACTATTTAAAGACAATGTTGACTATTGATTTTTTAGAGGAGACTACCTCTTCAAAGGATGGCAAGCGTTCCTTCAGATACAGAGGAGGCAACTTAGACAGAGGGGAGAGAGAGGGAGGTGAGCGAGCAGGGAGGATGGAGATTTTCCCAGAGAGAAAAATGAAGCCTTTATGAAGCCTTTGGGATTAAAGACGTGGCTTAGTTCTTTCACAAAAATCCACCCTTCAACCCACTTAAGCACCGTGCCTTTCCCAAGAAACAAAGGGCAGAGAGGTGCTGGGAAGCACTGATGAGCAAAAAAGGAGATAAGCAGCCGAGCACTTGTTTCACTGCAGGTTTCCAGTGAAAAATGAACCTCCGGGCACCCCCAGCGATTTGTTAAGTGGCAAAGCTCACCCAAGCTCCTGATTCTGCCTCCAGCAGAGATGCTCTTTGCTCACTGGAGCAGCTTGGGCTCGGTAAGCAGCGTTCACCGCTCCACCTGCACCTCCGGGCACGTGGGGCAGGACCGAAACCGCTGCAGCTGCTGCTGCGGGCATCCCTGCGTGCGAGGGACAGCTAGCAAGAAGCAAAGCCATCACTATTTCTGTATCTGCAGATAGGAACTTGTGGGAAATTACAAGCAAATTGGCAATTTGGGGTCATCCTTTAGAATGACAGGGTGAGCTTTATTTCAGATGGTTTAAGGGAAAATCAAGCCTTGAATAAAAGCCCTGTGTTTTTTTAAAAAGGAAATACATTATATGTATATAAAACACACACTATATGTATATTAAAAACAAACAAACAATTTTATTGGGAATCTTGAGTGACTCTGTGGAAATAACATTATCATCTTAAGTTACACTGCTGTGTCTCTGAGCCCTGGCACATGCAAACTACCTGGCTCTGTAGTTGAATTTAAATGAAAAGCCTATTACTCATAAATAAAGGGGGCTAGGCTGGTGCAGTAGGTTAAAGTGGAAGGCTTGATCTCTGTTGGAATTTAAAGATTGTAAAATGCCACTTTGAGGCATTATGCAGTTGTGCAGAAACACTTCTTCTGCAGTGCATCTACTTCTGAGAACAGATCTGGCCCTAAGAGCTATTACCATGTGTTTTTAAGGTGCAATCTGTCATCCTGCAAGCTTCCCCGCATGAAAAGCTTCAGGATCCGGTATTGAAAGGGCATCTGCGAGAGCTGCAAATAGCCCTAGGAGTGATCCTGGAACAGCCCTGCTCACAGCAGCAGCTGCTGGTGGGGCAATGCTGAACTTGATGGGCTTTGAAGGGGGCACACGAGGGGAGCAGACCCTCTGTACCCTGCCCTTCCCCTCCACAAATGCTTTTGGGAGCTTCAATTTGAAGATCACGATAGAACTTAAAACCCTTCTGGCAGCCAGCTCAACTTGCAGAAAATCCCAGTTCCTCACAGATCCCGAACACAGTGCAATGCGGTATTACTGCCTGGGGTAACTTTGGGTTTAGATGTATTATTTCAATAAGGAGGTCTTCAGACAGCGTTAAATGACAGATGATATCATTTCTGAATGTGGTGTTCATCTGAATTTTATTTTCTGATGTTTTGACTCATTGACTTGATGTCTCTCTATTATGCACACACCTCTGGAGATGTTGCTGGCAATGATTATGCGTAGCATCAAGTTAGTGAATAAAACCACTCCAGGAACTGCTTTACAGATCACAGTATCGTTTTCTCTGTAATTGTCCCACAAACGGTGGAAGTTATATGGAGGGAGCAGCGTTCTCTGACAGACTGCATATTTTTGCAGCACGCATCAGATCTCACTTTGGCTGCTGAGACTTATTTCTGATGGTTCTTGGGGATTTAACTTTAAGACCAATGTATTTTAGTATCCATATACACTCCACTCTTCATGTCATCCGGCAGCACCGGAGGATGAGCTGTCTCCTTAATATGGATGAGACACCAATTTATCTAAGTTATCACCTCACAATCTCTCATTCATCTCTGCTGTTAAGTGCTGTGTTTCTGACACCCGTACCTAAACTATCAGCAACTTCTCCTTCAATTGAAACCATAAGTAATTTTTGGCTGGAAGTTCTTGTTATGTGTATAATGGCTTCTTCATCTCCCAGCTGGAATTCGATGATCAGGTGACTGAATCAGGCTCTGGACACCTATTATTAAACCCACAGCATCTCATAGACCCACTCAGCACGGTAAATCAAAAGTCAGGGCATCTTTCCACCACCTGAAAATATATGGCCAAATTAACACGTCCCAAGCTCACTTTGAACAGCACTGCAGCCCTGCGTGACGGCCCAGGCATCTGGCTGCCAACTCAGCAAAACTTTCCGCCTTCCTGATGCATTCCCAAACCTGCAAAACTTAGCCCTTCTCCTGATACTCTCTTTATAGAAGGTCCCGCCGGTATTATGTATCAAATAAAGCTCTCATTATTTAGTTGCTGGTTCCTTCGTGCCGTTGCTCTCATTAATCATCCTGTTCTTCAAGCCCGTGCTACAAGCCGTTGGGACTGCCCCGGTGCACACCCCTCAATTAGAGGTTGTGTCCCCTGCCCCTCCAGGCTGGTGGTTTCCGTCCCTCCACGTGCCCTGGGGAACACCTGGGGTCCAGCCCCACATCGCTGGGGGCCTCTTGGATGGAGTCCCAGTGCCAAAAGTTGTCTCCCTGACCTCATCTCGGGGCACCTGGCGATGCTCCCGCTGCAAAGGGCCCTGATTCGTGCCTGTGTTTAGACATGCTGCAAGAATGTGAAAGGGAAAACTCTTTGTTTGTGCCCCTAATCTGTTCAGTTCATCCCCAATGTCCCTTCAAAAATTCTTGCCAAGAAATGAGGACAGGGAATCTGCGCCACCCGCTTCCCCCCTGCTTGGCTTCACCTCCAGGGTCCAGCACAGAGGGTGCCTGGGTGACTCCATGCCCTGAACCCCCCCTCTGGCAGAGCACCCCAGCCCTTGTTTCCCTCCTTTTCTTGCACCATGCAGCAGCACTTCTCCCTGCAGTGTGGGACGTGGGGGGCTTGCCACTTTCTCTGGTTAATATTTTTGGGGATCACGGACATCTTGCTAAAAGCATTGGATCCTAATTCCTTTTGTGCTGAGGATGAAATGCAAAGTGACAGAAGAACAGAGGAGAGCAGACTCCCCTCAGCTGTAAGAACTCACCAAATCCAATGGTTTATTCATTTTAATTACCCTTGGAATTCATATGTATGCATATATATATGTACATGAATTCATATAATGACACATAATTAATTTAGAGTTTGGCATTTCAGAACAGGTAATTAAAATAGTTCATTGTTGATTAATCACTTGCAAAATAAATTATTAGCAATATCACTGTTAGCATTATGTTTATTACTACAATTTAGAGAAATTAAGGCAGTTCACTTACATTAAATTAAACATGAAAGCACAGATGTAATGTACCCTAGACAATATCTATTTACTCAGAGAACAAACGTGATGTGTGCATTACAGTACATTTGCTAGGTCATGCATCTTGGATGGCCTCTTCATGTCACCACCAGAAACCTAATACCGACACACGGACAATTCCCATCTCTTTCCGTAAATACAAAAATAGGCTCTGCTGGACCTCAGCCCCCGCTCGGTGCTGCAGTGTGCTCCAGGCAGCTCTGTGGGATCTGCGGGTGCTGCAGGATGCTCGGGTCTGCCTGGGGCGGGGAGAGAAGGCAACCCAGGCATGGGGAGCTAACGAGGACACGAGGGGCCATGCCAGACGCAACCCCACAAAACCCAAAAACGGCAAAGAAAAGCAAAATTTCCCATCCTCAGCACACCCCCCAGCCACTCTTATGAGCCAGATTATGGCCAAACTGCGCAGAAATTGAATAAATCTCAGCATGACTCACTGAGGTGCTAAAGGCTTAAGCAGATCGTTTAAGTGTAAGTTGAATTTGATGCTTAAGCATACCATTTAGGTATAAGCTGAATTATTTTGAATCAGCTGTGCTCTCTGCTGGGGTGGAGAGAGACTTTGTCCTACGAGGAGATAAGCATCCCTTGCCTTTGACAAGTGTTTTGTCTGGAGGCCATTCCAAAGGAGTCGAAGGGAGCAATGGGGAGAAGTCAGTAGAGATGAAGAGGATGCAGAGCTCCTCGTGACATCTTCTTTGGATCTGTCTCTCCGTGGTTTTATAGCTATGGGAAATAATCTATAATTAGGTGTATAAAACAGCTCTCTGATCTCTTTGCTTCTGGCCCAAAAGAGCACAAAATTGATAACTCAATTATCGCTGCTGGAAATACAAATAAATTAAAGGCACATGGTAGGAGGAAATCCAGCGGGGGGACACCCATGCGACACAACGGCCCCTGCTCTTTAACTGAGGGACTGCAACACTGCTGAGGGTCAGGCTGGAGGGCAGTGGGTGCTCTTCCCTCTTGCACCCCTTCAGTGGGGGCTGCTTGGGGCTGGATGGCCCCCGAGCCGATGGCAGACTTGGCAAAAGCACTGGGGACAGCCACAGCACCTTCAAAATTGGACCCAGGAGAAAAACCAGGATGAAAGCTTCCTGAAAGAGGCAACATCATCCTGGGAGAGAGGGGCTTCTCGAAAGGGTGCTGAGCTCAGCTTGGTTATGGGGGTGAGGAAAAGCAGGGCTGGGTTTAAACAGTTTTCCACAGAAGAAAATAATGAGTGCCTAATCCTTTCCCCAGCAAAATTCCCAGGAGTTTTCATTCTGAATTTACAGCCAGAGCAGTGTAGGATATCAGGGGTCTTCTTCATTTTCTGCCAAGTCATCTAGCATTTACACAAAACCCTCTCCCCGCTGAGGCTTGTTTTTAATGACTCCTGGGCTGAATTAACAGTCTGTGCCGGTGTGACAATGACAATAGTCGCTAATGACCGCTCTGTTTGCCTAAGCCACATGCTGAGCACTGATTTCTGTCCCTGCCTCAGATTCTCTTTACAAAAGGGTTTCTGGCTCTTTCAAAGCAATTTAAAATGTGTAGGATGAACTGGCCTGTCCATCCCTTTGATATTCTGCCGCCTGGAAGTGTCCTGGGGCCTACAGGGAGCATCTGTAGCAAGGTGTGACCTGGAATGGTACCAAGAGCAGGAGAAAAGCCTCTGCATTTCATAGCCCATTTGGCTGACCAACTCACTAACCAAGGAAATTATATTTAAACAGCCTTTGATACAATCCCAACCGGATCAGAAGGGCAAGTGCAGTTTCATGGAAAATTCCGTTTTTATTCTGCAGCACACTTTGGGACCCCACGGCGAGCACGTGACGGTGCAGACACGTGGTTTGGTTTAAAGTGGAAAACAAAAGCACTCGGCTTCCCCAAAACCTTTGTGTCTCTTCCAAAACATTCCCCCGGCTCGTGTTGAACAGGACTTATGCACCCATGGCATGGAGGAGGAGGGGAAAAGGTGAGCTTTTTGCAGTGCCATTGCCCGGTTCAAACGATGCAAAGCCCAGCCAGGACCACCAGCACCCCATGACAGCTGTGCAGGGGAGGAGGCATTGCCTGGGGAAGGTGCCAGCACTGCTTACACCACCTAGCATTCCTCCCCTTCGCTCTGTCCGTGCTGCTGGATCAAAAGAGATCAGCACAATAACATTCACTTTATGGACCTGATTTTTTTTTTTATTTATTTAGGCAGCAGCATCGCCTGTGAAGAAGCCAGGTGCACGTCATCCTTCCTCCCTGCCCGTTGCGTGGGGCAGACGTTTGAGCAATTCTATCTGAAAGCTTTTAGCTCCAATAACCGATGATTTATATTTGCGCCGTAATAGTCAGATACAGCAATAATAGAAAGGATTTAATTGTTTTAATGAAAGTAGCTTTTTCTGCATTTGAATCAATTTACTAAGTTTGGATGAGGGAATATAAGTATGGATTTAGCTGTGCTTTCCGTGTGCCCTGAACAAAAAAGCCCAAGCCATTTCAAAAGAAGTTGCTTGACATACTAAAACTCTTAATAACTAATATCTGCATAACTAAAGGCAATAGGAGCAGCCCAACCTGAAGAAAAAGGGTTTTACAGGAATTAGTGTCTCGCTGTCACATTTGTAAAAGGGACAGATGCATTTTTCAGATCTTTGCACATTAATGGCTGTATTTGATTCAAAATACAGTCAGTGAACCCTCAGTAAATGGAATTAAATGGTATGTGTCTGATCTGAGGGTGACAATCCACCAATTGTTTCTTGTTTGAATTACTACCTGCGTGGTTGGGCACAGCAGTAATTGAAACTATAATGTTTCATTCCTCTTTAGCTATAATTTATCTGGAAAGTTCATTCACTGCTGTTCTG
The DNA here is from genome assembly GCF_040182565.1 of Anser cygnoides. Lineage (NCBI taxonomy): Eukaryota > Metazoa > Chordata > Aves > Anseriformes > Anatidae > Anser > Anser cygnoides. Next base: position 3,361,781 of record NC_089888.1, on the reverse strand, counting down.
TTCTCCCTCCTGAAATCTCTCCCTTAATCGTTATCATGCTGTCGGGCACTGCATCCTTCCTGCACACCCCGAGCTAGACCACTTCAAGCAGAGGGATGCCCAGCGTTTGGCTGGACCTGCCCTTGGGGCTGTGCAGGGGATTTGGTGTATTCAGTCCCAGGGCTCTGATTTCCCTCTGGCTTGGAGCTCGGGGGAGCTCATCCTCACAAGGCACTGCAGATTTCCCATCAAAACCCCAAATATACGATGGCTTTGGGACCGTCTTATGGACAGGCCAATATTCAGCAGCACCAGGTGCTGAACATCTGGTGTGGCCAGAACCATCAGCTGAATGGAGGAGTACAAGAGGTCACCCTTTCTGCTGTTCGTGACTTTCGTTTCCATTTTGCCCACTTCTTGAACACTACACAGAGGTGGGCTGTGGCTGCCACAGTAGGATCAGTGCTGGGAATATGCAAAGGATAACAAATAGATTTCGTCTCTCCCGACGCTACCCATTTATGAGCAATTTCTAGTCTGTTTTCACCCAATATTGATAAACAGAAGAAAATGGAATGTATTTTATTCATCCATAAAGTCTGACATTTCCAAAGATGGAATCAAATTATCCTCCTCGTGTCTCTGCAGCTAGCTGGGTTGTCGGCTAGATACGCCTGTGCACTGCAGAGCAATGACACTGAACTTCTGAGGGTTTGGAATGAGCCAGTCTCAGACAAGCAGGGACATTTTCTTTACAAATAACACGAATCACAAAATCCAGATTTTCTGTCACAGGATAACAGCACTTTGTTCTCCCACCCTGGGACCAGGAAAGCCTCGAACTGTCTGGCAGCAGCAGGGCTTGCTCTTGGCAGAGGTATTTCTACAGAAGCTTTTGCATCTTCTTGAGCTGGTACCACTGCCCGTGTTCTGGGGGTGATTCGAGTGATGAACTTTGGATTTTGGCCTCCTTTTGGGGGTGATTCGGATGGAAATCCCATGTGGCTCATGTTCAGGTTTTCTGGAAACGTGGCAGTGATGTGAGAAATCGCAGGCAGGGGTGGAGCTACCCTCTACCTGCAGGCACAGAGGGGTCCTGGGAGGAGGCACAAAGAGGGGATCATAGGAAAGAGGACTGGGATTTAAAACAGACATAAAGCTGCTGGTTCCCAAAGAGCCCTGATAAGCCCAGGGAGGGTCCTCAGCAGATCAGAGCCCTGGGGCTGCTCCTCAGACACAAGACATGCAGGGATGCTCACAGCAGGCACTCCTGGCACCGTTTTACCAACCTGCACTTCTGCCGGGGCATCCTGGCACCTTGACAAGACATCCACGCTCGAGACCAGGCTGAGCTAAGAGGATGGGTGGAGAATAGAAATGAGCAAGGATGGACTGGCATCCAAATGTGGAAGGAGCGTGGCAGGCATGAAGAGAGCTGGGGAAGTGTGGGGATGCAGCGAGACAAAGCACATGGAGGACAGGTGCTGAGGTGGGAACACATCACCTAAAGGTAATTCTTTCCCTGGGCAATTTTCTGCATTTCTGTTCCAGCACCAGGAGGACCCCTGGGCCCTGCAGCGAAGGCAGAGCAGGGGAAGGATCTCTTCTCTCTTCCACCCTCCCCTGGACCCAAAGGCTCCTGAGTTTCCCCTTCCAAAGCTGAAGATGCCACATCCACCAGCCCTGGCATGGCTCTCAATAGCCTTGAATGCAGTAATTGAGCCAGGTGCACTATTTTGATCCATGCACTATTTTCTCCACGGAAATCCTCAGCAACCAAAGCAACCCCATCTGCCTCAGGTGGGGATTTCACCCAAACTGAGACCTCCAGTGTTAGTCTACACCATTGTCCCTCCCCTCCATCAAACCTCTGTGTGTACACATTGTGAGGGGCTGTGCTTTGGGGCTGGGGTCCCAGCCATTCTGATTTAAACCCGACCTTTTGAGGTTTACCTGCTAAATATTCTTTTTTGCTCACCTCAGAGTGAAGGCTGAATAATTGGAGCAAGTGGCTGCATTTCTCAAAATAAAACTGGGATTTGTAAGTGCCAGAGGAGGTCTGTGGTGCTGGAAGGGAAAGGTAATTGACATTCCCTTCTGGAAACCTCTTTTAAAATTCGGGTCCTGGTTGCTCTGGATTTATTGTCAGTGGCACAATACAGGCAGAGAATGCGATAATCCTTGCAAACAAACAAACAGCACAAGCAAATGCAACTAAAGCAGAAGTCCAGTTCTGCTGTGCATCCGATGGCAGAGAGGGGCTGGCCAGGACCTGCCTGGTGTTCCAGCTCTTTCCTACCAGTGATGACGTTAGGGCTTTGCAACACTGAAAAAAAAAAGCCAATAAAATGCTTCTAAACAGGGCTGAAAGGTGTCCTTGCTCCATCCCCAGGTGCCACAGGGCTCCCCGAGATGCTGCAGGGACGTCCCACGGAGTGACTTGGCACTGACGGACTGCAGGCTCCCCCGGCTTGCCAAGAGTTCCCGAGAAAAAATGGAGAGAATTTGTATGGCATCCCACACCCCACCGTGGTGAGAGGAGAGCCTGTCTGCTCCCCAGCCCACATGCCATAGATAAATAAATACCTGTGTATTTGATAGACATTTATATATATGCACCCACACTGCTGCAAATATGGTGTGCGCGCGCTAGGTGCACAGCACAGGCTGGATTAATCCTTGCCTGGGTCACACCTGCTCTTGCAACAAAATGTGCATTAAATGACACAGTTAACAGAAGAGTCTGCAGCAGCTTCTCGCCAGCTTCTGCATGAAGGGCAGCTTTGATATCCTTGCTCCTGGGATATTTGCAAAAGGGAACAAATTGTTGTCCCTTATCCAAGTCTCCCTCTTACACACTGCTTGGTCTTTCTGAGAAGGGCACTTGCTGTACACATGTACCAGGGCTCTCAGCACCTGGCAAGCCAGTCCTCGTGTGCTAGGACAGATCGCTGCCAGTTGGGTTGAAGTAAAGTCTTGCATATTGCTTGTTCATCTGGATTTGCGCAAGCACTTGCAGTCATAAGCCTCCTGCAAAAAGAGGGTGCATCTCTCCTGTCTTGGTGCCGTGCACACCAAACCAATGCAAAATTAATAATTATATTTAAAAAAATAAATAAAGTTTTCAGATCCAAAGGACAGGAGAGTAATTTTTCAGCTGCTCCTTTACTAGGGGCAGCATCTCTTCCTTTGCATCCTTTTGTGGGTGCTGCTGCGGCATTGGGCTGTGCGAGCCTTGGACGTTGCCATGTCTTTACCACTCACTTCTGCTCAGGATCTGTCCTTTCCCGTTAGGTGATTGTGCAGAACAATGTCCCCACTCCTCCCTTCGCTGTACCTCTGTCTCCAAACCGCAGTTGGGTGTCTCGGGCTCTAAGTGCCGACAGGAGCACAGCGGCTCTGGCGCACCTGAAAGCTGATTTCTCAGCGTCTGATTCAGGTCCTGCCTCCGGTGATGCTGGCTGCTGGATGGGAACACGGTGCTCAGCGTGACGGTGTGAAGAAGAAAATCACTCGGGCACTTCAGGTGCAGTGTGGGGCAGGGCTGGCAGGCTTGGGTCCCCCGCTGCACCCACAGCAAGGTCCCTGCACCTCCCTCTGCTGCGTTTCTAAATGCTGTGCGTGTCCTGAGGCCATGAAACGAAAATAACCGCAGGTGCAGCGAGGTTCCTCGCCCCCAGACAGGGAGGGTGGGCAGTGGGGCTCTGCACAGGCAGTCCCGGGGAGCAGCAGCTGTACCCCGCTGCCTTCCCATCCCCTGGGAGTGATGTTCAGGGCGACCCCAAGGGGAGCAGCCCAGCAGCTGGGCTGCAGCTGCCCATTGCATCTTGCATCTTTCCCAGCACGCCCACCCCTCGATCCTCCATCTGCAGCAGCGGCTCCGGGGGTGCTTTGGGAACGCACCGAAATGATTAGATTTCGAAACAGGCCGGCAGGCACTTAATTCCTGATTATCTACCAGCCACTTATCCCACGGAAAAGTGTCTGCAGGGAGCCAGGCATGGGACAGGGCGGCTCCGGCAGCACTTAGCTCGAGCTGCTCTCCCAGCAAAGATTACCTGGAAACCTTCTGCAAGCTGCAGGCACCGCTGGTTTCTGCCGCAAGGCCGCAAGCAGAAAGCTCCGATTCGGAAATCAATGTCAGGGTCGTGCCACCGCAGCCACCGAGCTGGGCTCCTGGCAGGATGCAAGCTGCCCGCATGCCGTCAGTGGTCTGGGAGAGCAAAGGCTTTGGCAGGGCAGCGGTGGGACAGAGCTGGCGGTGACTTTGTGCCCGGGGTGGCCACAAAGTCCCGCGGTGGCCGGGCTCTGGCCACCACAGGCTCGCACATAATTCCTGACCCTGCGTCGCGAGGATAATTCTTGCTGTCACGGCTGACATTTAGCCGTACAGCGAGCCTTGCCAGGAAATTGCCATCATTTCAGCTCGGCTCCCAGCTCCCATTCTGATTTATATTTTTGTTTTTATCCAATTTTTCTGACTTGTTTTGGTAGGGTGGACAAAATGTTCTCGTTCAAGACAGATGACAGTTTGCCGATAAGAGGAGCAACTTATCACAAACAGCTCCGATTCCTTCTCAAATGCTTAGTCTGTTGGAACGGCTTTAAAGCCTAATGTGATATTGTAGGTTAGCCCCAAATCTGCTTTCCCTCTTGTATTTCATACTTTATGGCTCAGAGCATCAGCCCTTTTAAAACCAAACACTTCAATCTTTTTCAGATCATCCGTGCTCCCCCCTTCCCCCCCCCCCCCCCCTCCAACAATTTAACTTTTTAAAATTTTCTTTTGGTATGGCGAGTAAAACAAACAGTGTGGATGAGTGACCTCTTGGAAGCTTGGTGTCCTTGAGTCTAACTTTAGAAATCGTTTGTCACAGGCACAGAAATGTGCACTGCAATCAGAATTAGCTGCCAGATTTTTTTCAGACAATTCTATTGTAATTTGAGTGGCATTCCTGACAATTGTTCAGGTTCTCCAGCTTTTCCCCCATTCCCCAGCAAACCATGCACTGCAGAAGAAAACTTCTGTCCTATTCTGGTTTAAATATCCTTTTCTTTTTATTTTTTTTTAATTTTTTTTTTCTTTTAGTATTTATCAAGGAGAAGAATAAATGAGAGGGAGAAGAGAGGCAAGGAAACTGAACAGCTTTGAGCTTTGCAGATGAGCCCAGCAGGTTAAGAGGGTTAAGATAGTTGCGTTTAGTTTAACAGAAAGAGGACATTTTACCAGAACTGTGTGAATAATTTGCAATTAGTAGTTTGGGCCAGAAAAGCCCAGGCTATTCCATGCCCTCCCATGTACATAGTTCTTAATTTCTGCGCACATGCTTCTGGGGCAAAGCCTCCACATTTGTGGCATTTATTAAGAACAGAAGAATGAGCCAGTGAGCTGAGCTGAGGGCTGCTCAGGTGCAAAGCCTCAGGGCCTTGGGGGCCAGCTCTCCTGGGGGCTGGCGGTCCCTTCCGAAATCTCACAAGGTCTGGACACACGTGCAGCCGACACGGTGCCTCCTTTACACGTGGCTATTGCCTGGAAATAGGGACGTGGTGTCTTGTAAGGGCACAATCCACCTGATTATTTTCTTTCCTCTGCGTTTTTTAATTCTAAAATTTTCATTTTAATACCCCCTGTGAAATAATTAGGTCCCGGTTCAGCAAGGTGCTGGGGTTTTGAACACTGAGAGCACGCCTGAAGTGCCGCAACTTTAAACCCCATCCCACAGAAAGGACACTAATCACCTCCCACACCTTCAGTGGAAGATGCAGTGTTTTATTTAGGATCCAGAGCACGTCCCTAAATACCAGCCCAGCTTGCAGCCAGGCGAGTGCCGTGCCCGTTACAGCCATGGGCTACCTACATCACGGAGTTGGCCAGGGCTTGCCCGTGGCTAAACTCTGTAATGGGAGGGAGCCGGACCACAATCTATGCACAGCAGAGATGGCAGGAGGTCTAGAGGACATCGGTGCACAGTGCAAACAACAGGAAAAAGTATTCCCACCAAGATGCCCAGGCTAATCCCGCGTCCTCCAGATTCCCCAGAGAAGCAGATGTTCTGCTGATGGCAGAGCAGGAGCTGTGCAGGCAGGGGACAGGTCCCGGGGGGGCCCTTCAGGGAATGAAGCAACCAGCGACCTAATTCCCAGCTCTCCTGCTAACAGAGGAGGCTGGATGGCTGACCACAGCGAAGAGAAGTGGGCGACCTGCTGGCTTTGTACTGTGTCTGTATCACTGTGTCTGTATCCTGAATGCCGCTGCACATCTAAATGCACAACCCAGTGGGCTTTCCGAACCTTTGATTATTCCTAGCATTTTGTTTCCCTTTTATTATGCCAAATAATATGTAATATTTTAAGGCACGGCTCCCTTAGAAAAGGCAAACGTGTATGACACCAAAAAAAAAAAAGCCTTTTGTGAGCCAGAATGGGCTGTGGGTTGGGCTGAAAAAGGAGACGTCTCCCTTCTTCTGCCACCCCACAGCAGATGCTCACCTGCAGGCCCTTCAGTGAAAAGTACTGCAAAGTTACCAAACGTCAGCAAAGCGTGCTGGTTTCAGTGCATTTTGTATGTGTATGGATCACAGAGGTCCCAGATCTCCTCTGCTCAGCCCAGGAGCTGCCTTGCCATTTAGTTTGATGGGGTTTTGGTCATTGCACAGCCTGGAGGGTCCTGGAAAAAGGAAGAGTCCTGGGGGTGGGCATGTACAGGGAGCCGCTGGGGACGTGCAAGGCAAGGAGGAGTGGGGAAGCTCCCCTTCGCCCGGCTGCTGAGCGCCAGAGTCTCTCCAAATGCAAAGATAAATCTCCAAACCAGCACCGAGAGACAGCCCTATCCCATAAAGTGCTGGCTGCTCTTAGGAACGGAATGGAGATTTCTCCCGCTAATTATAAAAATGCCAGGCAAAAACCTGCACAGTATGATTTCTTGCATTAAACAAATTTTATGGCGGAGAAGACTTTTAGCAGCACTATTTGCAGAGCTGGCCTTTTGCCAGCTTGCTGTCATTAAATCTGCCGATCTTAAGTATCAGCTGCACTTATTCGAAGGGGCTATAAATAAAACCCTGAAGCCCGTTAAAGGAGCCTGCCTCCTCGGGCTGTTTGTCAAGCCCGTGGACAGACTGACACCGTGAGTGTTTTGGGGGAACTTCCCCACGCGGCTGGGCTGAGCACGGGGCAGGCCTTTCACACGCACATCCTTCATGCAGCGAGATGCACGGCACTTTTCCATTAAAAGAAACCTCGTTTTATATGCTGGCAACAACCAGCGTTTGTTCTTTTAAGCAGTCCTTGAGCACACATCTGGAGCTTGCAGGAGTTCAACCTTTGCCTGGCTGCAGGGGTTAAAAATGTACAGGAGTGTGGGGAGAGGATAAGAAAGTGAGCTGGGATGCTTTATAGGACAGCGAGGTGTTTTAATGTTAAATATGGCACAAGTCACCACTCCTAGGATGCTTATATGTTATCTGTCATGCTTGTGCTCAGGACTGCAGCATCTTTGGGCTGTACCTGGTATGAGCAGCCCGCGGGTCTGCAAAATGCCTGGGATGTGCTGGAGCAAGCAGCCAGGCTCTGTGCTGCCAGCGCAGCCCCGTGCAAACCACCTAGCAGCACTAATGTGTGCTTAATGACCCACGGTCCAGAAATGACTAAGATGCAGGAATTAAATTTACAATCTACTTCCTTCCCCCCTCCCAAAAAAAAAAAAACACCTTGGAACTGAAGTTCTTCGTGGCAGAAGCCCATGGACGTGCTCCTCAGCTCGCAGAATCTGCAGTCCACGGCAGAGCCAAGGAGGTGGCTGTCACCCCGCCAGGCGTGACACGGGGCGGCTCCAGATCGATGACACCCGTGCGGGAGAGCTCACTAGCGATGCCAGATTTATTTTGGTAAGTGCAAACTAATGAAATTTAGGGGTTTTAATAAAAAGAATAGAAGCTACCCTTTGGAAACGAAACTCATAACCGAGCCAATTGCATTAGGGATACAAGCAGCTCAGGCGTTTTCCCAGAAGAGTCCCCGTGCTTTTGGCAAGAGGCAATGAGCCCTGGCTTGCCCCAGCGATGCTCCCAGCTCTACACGAGCCAGGGACCAGGGCTGTGGACATCAGGACCTGCAGACCAGGCTGTCTGTTCTGTGCTTGAACGGGGGGGAAACCTCTGTGAGGGGCTGGTGGTGATTGATGCTCGCGGTGCAGCCAGTACCGAGCTGGTACCAGAGACCATTTATCCCCTTCCCATCATCTGACCGCTCAGCCAAGGGAAAACTTCACTCGTCATGTTCTGAATTTTAAAACATAGCAAAGAAATTGTTGAAAAGGCAGTGAAAGGGAAGAAGTAACCGCAAAAGCAGAGCAGAGGCATCCCAGAAAATGGAGACAAGCACCCAGGAGGAGAGCCGTTCACAGAAGACAACCTTGAACATTTCCCAACAGGACGGATGTATAATTTAGAGCTACCTGGAGGCACTTTGTAGCTTGTTTATTTTACAGGCATTATGCTTCCTTCTCTTTTAGTGCTCTGCTTGCAGATTTTCCCCTAACTACTTTGCTGGATTAAAGAAGATGGAGGGGGTTATCCTGAGGAGGGGGGACAGGCACATCCTGATCACTGAGCCCAGCAAGGGCCGGATCAGGAGAACTGCCAGGCTTTAACTGCCCTGAAACAGCAGCTCTCTGGCCATAAAGCATTAACATGCATCAGCTGTAAATAAAACCTTACAGACAGGAGACCTTTCACCGTCTGCAGAAGCCTCTGTTCCAGCCCTTGGCTGCATAGAGTTTAGGACCTGCAAGTGCAGGGATGGATTTCTTTCCTCTTTCCTTTTTTTTTTTTTTTTTTTTCTTCTTTCCAACAGAGCCACTTAAAATGAGCACAAGCATGTTCCAAGGTCAGCACAGCTTGGCCAGGCTGGCCCCAAGCCAACACAACCTTGAAGCACATGCCAAAGGCAGGAGAGGAGCAGGTGAAAGGAAACCTGCAAATCTCGAGCCACAAGTGAAGCTGTAAGCCTGCGGCTTGGCCAGTGGGGTTCTGCAGGAGTGCATGCAGGTGCCCTAAGCACAGGTCTTCTCTCTGTGGGATTAGCTCCCAATCCCTGTGGTTTGCAGAGCCCCTAGGAATCCCCTATGGACATAAACGCGACAGATAGCCCCAAATGGGATGATTTGTGGCACCCCCATGCTTGTTGGTGCCTGGGGAATGGTTGCAGCAGGTGGAGCTGGGCAGGGCTGCAAGGAGGAATTGGCTGCCAGAAGAAATTGGGAGGTTGGAGAAGGTCTGATGCAGCTTCACCTCAGGCTGGGTTTTGAGTCCTTCTGCATCCACTGCCACCATGACCCCAAAATGCATCAGGGCTGCAAACAGAGATCGTTGTGCTGAGGTTTCCCCTTCTGCTGTTGTTCTCCTGGTGGCTCTTTGGGCTGGTAGCCCCTCTGGTTGGAGGGACACTTGGGCTGGATGAAACCGTTCAGCATCCATCCCCACCCCTGGCCCAAGGAAGAAAATGAAGATGTTCGGGAGAGAGCTAATGAACACACCAAGGGATGTGAGGGGAAGAGCTTTAATTGCCTGTACAGCAGTGCAGGGAGTCTGAGCAACAAAAAAGAGTGGGAATGACTAATTTATGAGTACAAATTCTATCTGGAGAGCATGGCTTAAACTTGGGGAGAAAATCCATGTGCCTGGAATATTAAAATCAATAGCTGTAACCTATTTAGAAAGGTTTGAGTGGGCAAAGAAGGTGTAGGACGGACAATCGATATCAGAAGTGACATTGCTGTGGTCCAAGACACTAGAAATTCAAGAGAAAGTGATCTCAAATATAAATAAAAGCCAGCAGATGGTACGTCTCAAATCTCACTGGAAAACAGGCTCCTTTGTCACATATCTGTAATATTTAAGGAAAATTCCCCTACGTTCCTCTGGAGAACCTGCACTTCGAGAATGTGAGCTGGAGGGTTCACGATGCCAGTTTTTGGAATATCTAAATGTCACAGACTTTGTTAACCAAAACCAGGAGGATCCTTTTCAGGATCATCTCAACAGCTGAAGAACCACTCACAGGCTGAAAAAACAGTCACAGCCAACATCGAGGTGACCCCATTTCGATCCTACACAAGGGGCACAGACAGAATAAAGCTCGAGCCAATATAGCAGGCACCTTTTCTTTTCAGCACTCTAAGCCAGGTCACTTGGAAGATTTTGAACAGAAAATGCGAATGATATTTGGCGACTCTTTGTTTAAAAGCACTCTGACTTCTAGTGAAATCTCAGAGCTGAGAGAGAGAAGGTTGCTCTGGTTAAAAACAGCAGCTCAGAGGAAAGGGAGGTACATTCACGGAAAGGGAAAATGGGTAATGAGGAGTGTAAACCAGCACCAAGCAGAAGGCAGATAGGTGAAACCTCTGCCAGGGGAGCTCAGGGCAGTAGGGAGGAGTTTTTTTAGATATAAGAGACTATGAGCCATTGTCTAGACAGAACAGCAGACATTAAAAAAGAAATGCATAAAAGGCAGACGCTAAATATTTTATTTCTCTATTTGGGGGGAAAAAGCGAAATAAAGTACCAATGCAATGCCGTGCTGTGAAATACCTTCTGTTCCACCTCGGGATGCTCGGCAGCCATGGAGTGCACCGCCAGCGCCGGGGGACTGCGGGAGCCCAGCGCCATGCTGACTTCGTGCCGGGGCGCTGGGGGGTTGGCTTGTAATTATCAATCTGATTGTCTGATGTTGATTTTGTGAGAAAAAATGGAAGAGCTGATAAGGGACTTGATTAATAACAATTTAAGGAGAATAATTAATTACAATCAACATGAGTTAATGGAAAATAGATCCTATTAAATGAAATTGATATAATTTTTCAAGAATGTGATTATAGATTTGATTGATTTGGTACATTTCATCAACACTGCTACGTTTGACTTCTGCAAGGCATTTGACTTAATGTTGTCTCATTTATTAGGAAGCTAAAACAATGTAAAATCAACACGGCACACACTAAACGGATGAAAACCCTGCTGATATGTTTAAACGTACAACTGCGTGCAGACACTCATCACAAGTGGCTGTTTCAGTTCATCACTTTCAGCAAAATGGTAGAAAATCAAAACTAATTACAATCAAAGTTCTCTGATGAGATTTAGATTAGGACAATGGTAGGGCGGGGGATCAGTCTCTTCCTCAGACCTGCATCCTTCCTGAGCCAGAGGGAAGCAAGAACCAGCCAGTTTGGCGTGGGCACATGCAAAGCCATGCTGGGGAATTGGGGTTTCATGGTGTGCAGGGGGGAGGAAGGAATCCATCACACTGCACTGGAATCGTGAACAAATAGCGGAGTGAAATATCTCGGGTGTAACACCTAGTGGGACACTGCAGCTATTTCTGGTGTCTGTGACTCAAGGAAGAAGTTGATGAATGGGAGAGGGCTCCGAGAAGGCACATGAGAATGGCTGAAGCGTTGCAAGACATGCCTTATAGTGACAGATTCAAGGACCCCAATACGCTTAGCTTAACAAAGAGAAGGTTAAGGGATGGCTTAATGACAACCTGGATGTGTTCAGACAGGGTACAGAAAGACAGAAAAGGAGAGCTCTTTAATCTAATAGACACAGCTATAAAAAGTGTTGGTGACTGGAAGCTGACACTGCTAAATTCATACTGGGATGGGTGCACTTCTGAAACTGCCAGAATTAACATCAGCACAACTTCCCAATGTGGTTTCACTATCTTTGACCATTTCAAAAGCATGGCAGATTTTTTATTTTGTTTTTATCTGTATCTTGGACCCACCAAAGAGCACTCTGTGAATTGACATGCGGACACCCACACTGCATGGGTGGGGTGGTCCTTCTTTGGTTTCTTAATGTCCTTAATAATGAGTTTTTATGCTGTCATCCACAAGCACTGAGTGGGACAATTCCCTTGGATCATGGTCTGACCTCACTGGAGACTCATGCAGACACCTCAGCATTATTCAAGCCTCATTTTTGCCAGAGGGATGGACCTCTAGTTCAGGAGCTGCTGAAATTTCTCTTTTCATGGAAATTTGTCCCAAAAGCCCTTGGTGCACAACCCTCACTCAGGCAGCTCCAGAAACTACCCACTGGATTCAAGTGGACCGGTTTGCAAGCCCCTACTGACACCTTACAGTACATCCAGATGCACTGGGGACTTAACAGGTATCTTCTTCTTCTTCTTCTTCATTATTATAATTGATTTGGGCACTGGGATATTAATTCTGGTGATTCAAGCTCTGAAAATTGTGTCAAGAAAGAGTTTTGCTTCCAAAGAAACACCGTGATGGGTACAGGAGGTTAGATAAGAACTGATATCCAACAGCAGAAAAACTAAAGTTGTTTTGTATGTAATTGATTTCTATATAAGGGACTTTATCTTCTGGTCTTTACCTTTAAAAGCAGGCTTTTACCTCATATAAAGGATATAAAATAGATCCAATGTTATCTTAACTTATAATGAGCTCAGCAAAGAAAGACTTTTAAGCGCCTCCACAGCCTATTTGTGACTTCACCGTGGTTCTTTAATATCCAGCTGTACATCTAGGGCCTCGTTCCTGAAGCTTGGAGGCTGTCTCATCCCTGCTGCCCACACCACAGAGCTTGCTGCTGGTGCTGAGGACTCCAGCTCCGGAGCTGTACCGGGTTTGGGTACAAACTGGAGGCTGCAGGAGCTAACCCATGCAGGCTTCTGCAGCTCCTGCTGGAGCAGAGGGTTTCTTCAGCAGCTCGAGATCCATCTGCAAGAGCCCTCTGCTTCACGTGCCATTTAACCCAGCTCTGTATTAGCCAGTCAACATGATTCCCATTAGCTTCAAGTTTTGGTCCAGGAACGCTGCAGATGCTTTAGAACTAGACTTCTTGAGCACACTGTTTATATTTTATCTGAAGAAGCCTGAACCAGCAGAAATTCTTTTAAAGCCAGAGCAACATCATTACCATAGAGATAAACGCTACTTTAATGTGGTTCACCATAACAACAGCCCATTTATTAAAACACTTCACCATTTAATTTATCCAGCGTTTTATATTGAAGAGTATTTTCATTAGGATTCCACTGCAAAACCGTAGAAGGCATTAAATCATTTAATACACTGACAGCTCACTTAATTTATTTAAGCACAGGACTCTAATTTAAAAAAGCAGACCTTACACAGTGCCCTGTCTTTCCAGTCCTGGCATACGTGGTCCTATTAATTTCAGGGTAGAGGTGTTACATAAATTGAGCTTGAGATCCTGTCATGTACTTTCCTTTGGTCAGCAGCCCGTTGCATTGCTGTACCTGCCAGAGCTACCTGCAGGAGCCCCTCCTGGTGTACACCAGCCCAGCTCCACACCTTTTACTGCTGCTAATACCTGCGAACAATTAGCCCGCTGCATTTGGCTTCTGGCTTTTTTTGGTCCTTGATGGGCTGCAGAGCCACAGCCGTGGTTGAGAGATCAGCAGGGAAACAGCAGCAAATGCAGAAAGCCCTGAGGTCCTCGGTGAGGTCTTCCATTTAACTCATTTCAATTGGGGTTTAGAAATGCTTCCTGGCTCTGGAGCACTTGGTGAAGTCTGGGAGAGTCACTGCAACTTACTCCTGTCTTGGTTGGTACTGAATTAACCAGCTACATGCAATCATCGCAGAATCACAGAATGGTTTGGGTTGGAAGGGACCTTAAAAATCATCAGGTCCACCCCCCCCGCCATGGGGAGGGATACCTTCCACTAGACCAGGTTGCCCAAAGCCCCATTCTTCAGCCCTGACATGGTTGGTGTATGGTCAGGTTCCACCAACCAAACCCTGGGAGGTGCTGAGCACCCTGCATCTGCCCATGGTTGTCACATCAAAGTTGTCCCATCTGCCTAAAGCAAATTTTCCCTTGGTATTCTGGGTGCTCGGCTCCTCGGAGGATCACACCCTTGCGGCTCATCACTGATGTTCCCAGATCTGCAATAATAAATGACAGAGAAGAAAATAGTCACCTGTGACAGAGCCCTGGGTGGTATTGGGGTCCCTGGTGGCTCCTGCTTTTGCTGATTTCCAGGACTAGTGTTGAAGCAGAACCCTGGAAACAATGGCACATTGTTGATAGGATGCTGGACATTATTAATAAACATTAGGGAGCTCGATATGATCTGGGAAAAGCAGCACAATGAAAACAGGCACCAAAAGAAGGACGGAGAGAAGGGGTAGAGAGCTGAACAGGGTGTTTAATGATTCTCCAGACTGCAAAATGCACTGGAAAGCAAGGCTGAAATAGAAAACCTTTTAATGAATTCAACATGTGCACCCTTTGAGGGCTTAGCTCCCCATTCCCCAGCAATGTTTGACCCACCCGAAGATACTGATCATACCGAAAATAATAACCAGTAAGTAATAATAATAGTAATAATAGGAAGAGCAGGACCCTCATTTCCAATTCATATTTATAATCCAGCAAATATCTCACCTAAAGCTGGAAGATTTATGGGTTTGCATCTATAATTAATATCCCTCCTTAAGCAAGGAATGGTATATTTTCATACAAATAAATCTGGTCCTCTAGACCGGATTTTGAAGACTGGTATTTAAATCCCCAGCAAGACATGGTTATTGATCGTATATATGAGTCTACAACAGAGACACATCATGCACACATATAGAATGAGAGAATTGCATATTTATGTTTACAATAAATAGATAAAGTTTCTCTTTTAAATGCAATAGATGAAACTTAAGCAGGACTAAGGAGGAAGATGTGGAGCCCCAAACTGTCCCTGCTTCCCAAAGATTCAATTTGCATTAGGCCTGCTACTAACGGCAGGGCTGTGATGGGCGCCAAGACACATAAAGGGCTTTGAGACAAAGGCAATCGATCTCGTTTTAGTTTTATGAGGAAAATAAACAGTTAGGCTGATATAACAGTAAAAGGGTCAAGCAGGGTCAGGGCTAACAAAGTGACTCAAAGGACCTCAAATTAAAACTACCTTCCTTTTCTCCGTCCTCCCTCCGAGAGGGGCCTCTGCATCTCCCCACAATTCCACAGGTGGGTGTCAGCAGAGCACCCACTGATTTCAAACCTGATCCTTGGGGCCAGGGTTCCCCAGCATCACCCTCCAAGCAATGGGAATGGTCTGGCCAAGGCAAGCCCAGCCCTCAGCTCCTCGCTGGGACCACACAAAGGGCTGTGCTTAGGGGTCTTCTTGCTTTCCTCATAGTCTCTACATCCAAGTTTCAAATGTTTTGGTTTTTTTCATTGTACATTTTACCTCCTCAGGGTGGGAATGCGCTGGGTAAGCAGCAGAAGCACAGCTAAGGAAGGACAGCTTCTCCAGTGCAAGCAGGGATTTAGCTGAAAAATATTGGGAATTACTGTAAATTTAAATGTAGGCACCGTTCCAAGGTCAAGGGGCTGAGCATCACCTCACTTAGTGGTGCACTTACCAATGGAGGTAAAGCACTTGTGCTGTTCTGGATCCAAAGAGTAAAGCTGTAAGCAGAGCCGAGACACTTGTATTTATGTTGTCCTAAGCTGCATAACATCCTTATTTAACTGAGATTTTAATTATTCATGTTTAAATACTATTCGTCAAAAAAAAAATCCCTTACGCAGTTGTTTGTTGAAGGAGTTTGTAAGTGACTGTGTGCCAGGGCAAGAGCCCCATTCAAAGCCCACGGTGCTGGATACGAGCAGGGAAGGAGCCTCTTCCCCCAAAATGATGGGCTCTGAGGAGTGATAGGACACACACGGGAGGGAGGAGGAGAGAAATGGCCACGAAGGACGTGCGCTGTGGGTGTCCGGCCACTGCTCCTACCTGCAGCCGTGAAAGGTGGAATAAATTCAGGGTCACAGCTCTTCAAGGCCAAATACAAAGAGCACGGGAGCTCCAATAGCTGCAAGCATCAGGGGGTACTTAGCCAAGGCAGAGCTTTTCTGCAACTTCGTTTTCATGATTTAGCGTCCCTGTTGTAAATAATTGATACTAATGTAAGTGAGATAAGAGACAGACTGTCTGTGGGCCAGGAGGAAGTGGATCCTGGTGACATCCACCTGAAAATGTGCTTGCAGATTTGGCTGAAATGAAAACTTTGAAGTGGCAGGGAAGGAAGGAGGGATAGGAAAAGGTGAATGAACTCAGAGGACTCCCATCTTTCTAGGAAAAACTCCCAATATGAAGTCCCTTTACAAGAGAACATCAGCATTCCTTATGACTTTTTAGCTCTCAGTAAACGTTGCTGTCACACGAGTCAATCAGCTGTGCCCGTGCATTGCCAGCGTTGAAAGCCAGGGGGTATGAGCATGGTTTAAGGAACCAGCATTTCATGAAGGGGGTGCATGGCAGAGCGAGAACTAGTGCACCATCCTCATCGAGGACAGGAAAATGCCAGCGAGCCATTCTATGCCTTTGGTGTAGGCTATCTATAAAATAACCGAGTACTAGGAAGAAGATATCCTGCATCTCAGTCTTGGAAAGCGGAGATGGAAAATTTCCCTATCTGGTCCAGAGAGGTTGGGCGTGAGCCAGCGTGCTGGAAACCTCCGCAGGCGATGGGTGGCTGGAGCTAGAGCAGGGGATTTCCCTGCTGGGAGCCTCCCAGGGGCCGTTGTGCTGCATTGGTCTCTAAATCCTGATTTTGAGGCCGCTATTGGCATTTCACGTCCTCTGAGCAGTCTGTGCCCTGCGGCAAGCAGACATTCACTTCAGCCGGCATGATGTAATGCCGGCTTTGATCCTGTCTAGCACATATAAAAAAAGATAATGTCAGCTGAAAAAAATAGAAAACGGTGTTGAACTGTCCTTAAAGCTCTCCACTAAAATCTTCCTGCATCACCACCTTTATGCACCCCCTACGGTGCCGTTCACTCCTCAGCCCAAGGACCTTCCCCTACCCGCGGTAAAAGGGAAGCGTGCCTAATGGCTGTAAATCGCCGGAGGAAGCCACACAGGAGTAAAAGAAATCTGCAGTGCCAATTCCTTCATTTTAGACTATTTCCTTGTAAATGCAACAGAGTCCCCCTGAGGTCCTGGGGCTCCCGTTGCTGTTCTTAGGGCAGGCAGGTTTGTTGCACTCATGTCCCAAAGGCCATGACTTTACTCTTTACTCCAGTGCACACGTATACAGAGCTCTGACTTTGTTGGGAAAATAAAAATGCTTCTTAGCCAATTGATTTGAGCCAGAAAGCTAGAGGAAAATTGCTGTTTTGGAAATGCTTTGGAAGAGCAACATTGACTCATCAGTGACACAGCCGGAGACAGCTAGTGAGACTTCCTCATCTCTGCCGTGATTTTATGATTCAGTGAATAATGCATATTAGCATAAGGCTAACTAAAAAAAATCCATACTCATCATTTACTATTAATTAGTTATCAACATTATCCTATTATTAATTATTAACATTTACACTATCAATCAGCCCCTGGCTGACTGATAGCTTAAAATCTTGCATAAAGATTGTTACAACAATATCTACAGTAGGTTGCATAATGTGCTTTGCAGTCAGCTTGTCATAGCCTCGTCTATAAAGCCATTTACTAATGCACTTTACAACAGATCTTATAGTACATGGATGAAGAATGTGGCTACACCCAGCAATAATTCCATTAATTATGAATAAAGCATTTACAAACGACATCCTTATTTAAAAATGGTGATGAACTCCTTTTGTTTTAATGCGGAAGCACTGTGTAATTTGTAATTCCATAAAAAGCAATGCAGGCAGTGTGGGGCAGTGAAAAAGGGCCCGGGTCTTATCATTACATCAAAAAGGAAAGAGAAAAATAATGAAGAAAATGATTGACAAACAACAAAATATCGGGATAAAGCTGACTGAACCCCAGGGTTGGAAGGGATGTTTGAAGGTGCCACGGAGAGATGAAAGGACTAAAGACCTTATTCAGTGACCTTGCATTGCAATTGTGTCAATAAAACCCTACCCACATTAACAGTAAGACTTTATTTTCCCTGCTTTCCCTCATTTGCGATGTTTCCAGCTGGTTGGCAGCTCACCAAGACTCGTTAGCTGCATAGGGTTTGGCTGAGCAGTACCTTGGTGGTGTTTGGTCCTGTAGGCTTTCTGAGATGGCAGAATATTTATTACACACAATATTTCACCAAGGATACTCACATCAAGAGGCTATAAATACATTACTCTTCCTAGTTTACTTAAGGGATAAAAAGTGAGTAGCCAAGTTTACAGATCAGGCTCAGGCTCTGTTAACAGGGGTCTGTTCTTTTTCATATATATCTTGATTGTTTGAAGTTATTTGCCATATTATCGCTACAAGTGATTTTTGACTCGCTGATCGTATCTGAGCAGAACAGGTCGAGTTACGCAGCAGTTGCATTCAGGTTATTACACGTACTATGCGAGTGAGGTTAATTTAACCTCATGATCCTTTTTGGTGCTAAAGCTATGAATATTGATGTTGGTCGTAGCTTTCAATTGAGAGCTGTGATCCAAGAGCTTCCTATACCAAGGTTCAGACATTTAAATGAGTGCTAACTGGGGATGCCAAAATCTAGGCAATTCCCTTCTGAACACACTGGAGGGTGGTGGAGAGCTTTGGTGGGCAGCAGAAGGTCACCAAAATCCTTCTGATATTTTTTTCCCTTAAGCTCACCAGTGTTTATGAGGCTATAGATCACCAAGGTGCCTGGATTATGCACAAGCCGCAGTGCCACGCATTTGTTAACACGTGGCCAAAGCCATGCACAGCAGTGCAGGCTGAGAGCGGTACAGGCTTCTGCAGAGACACAGGGTGCAGAGGAGAAGAGACCTGGAGAGAAGAGAAGCAAGATTGATGGGGAAAAACCTAGCCTGGGGCTCAGACAGGCATTTTGCAGGTTTTCTACAACAGATGAGGCGGCAAACCAGAGACCAACCAGGCAGCAACTCCATGTGAACTACTTTTACATACCTTTTCAATGTCCCATTCCGGTGTTTACAGGTTACGCTTAAGCACGATACCTGACAAGGACCTTTCCCCAGATTTTGAAGTCCATAAACACAGCAAAAAGTGGACATGCAGTATTAACAGCCAGCAGTGCCAAGCAGGCTCTTCTGCAGCCCCTTCAAGCCCACGGAAGGGCAGGCAGTGCAGGAGAGGCTGCTGCAATTACAGGTCCCCTTGTGCAAGGCTGCTTGGAAATTCCCAATATTTCTCAGAACCACCAGCGAGTTGGTTTTCAGAGCTGGCTGGTGGAGGATTTATTTATTAAGGTTTTAGCTGTTTGCAGCGGTGGCTGGGCAGCGGCAGTTCCGCAGAGTTATCAAAAATCTATTTCCTGCACAGTCACAAGTGAAATATCAACCCCCCTCTGAAAAGCCGAGCGCAACATTTACATTTTAATCTCACAAAATACTTTAGTTTCTGACAAACGGGGTTTTTCAGTGCATGTGTTACAGAGAGGAGAGGCAGCAGGGTTGCAGGAAAAAGCTTCACAAGCTGGAAGGGAGTGTGGGCAGCTTTGCAAGCATGGTGTGGCTGGAGCAGCACGGTGACCTCCACATCCACAGCAACAGCAAAGACTGTCACCCTTCAGCTGCCGGAGGCAGGAAAGCAACCTCACCCCAAAAATTAATGGTGCACGGGCAGCGGGTGCTGAGCTTGTTCGGGGATGCCCTCTGCATGCGTAGAGCAGGACTGGGCTGGACAGAAGGCAGAGCTGCACTGCTGTTCACCCTGCACAATCACTCCTGGCACTGAGAAAGCTGCACAGGGACGGGTGATTTGTCCTCCCTCTCGACAAGACTACTCTCTTATTTCACTGTCTCTTTGCACCTTTGCCTGTGGGTGAGTTGGCGTAAAGTGGAGGTGCTCGCTGGACTCAGGCTCTCCGGTTTGCTGCCTGTGTTGGAAGCATCCCTCCCTGGCAATCGCCCGTGCTGAGGTCCCGTGCTGCCTCTGTAGAATCACTGCAGCAAGATATGAATTATGGATGCAATGAAAAATCCCAGCCCAGTGCACAGAGGGAATATGCAAAGTGCAGAGCAATCACCTCCATGCGGTGCCCGAGCCTTGCTGTGCGCTGTCTTTGGGTGCGTGATGCCCCCAAAATTGCTCTCTGCAGCGACATGCACCTCCCTCGTCCCAAAGGCACCAGGACGCTCTCCCCCTGAGCGCTCCAGGGCTGGAAATGAGGAAATTCATCATCTGAAAAGCATCCCCCTGTGCTTTGTGGGATCTGCCTGTGGAAGCACTGAGGGCACTGAATGGAGACGCTTTTGTTTGTTACACACAGAGCATCTCCGCTGGCAGGCATCCGGCAGGATGGGTGCCTGTTCTCCTTGTTCTCAGCGTGTGAAGGGCTTGCCCTTGAGAAATCTGGCATGCTCGAGCCAGGCACAGCCTTACCCAGAGCCAAGGAGCTCACACATGTTGTTTGCAGGCATGTTGGCTGCTGCCTGCCAGAGCCCCTTTCTGCAGGAGTGGAAAAGTGTCGGACAAGTGCTTCAAGGCAGTCACAGACTCTGGCTTTAGGGGTCTGTGTTTCAGGGAAACTCAGTCTCCTCATAAGGGATTTTTTTAGATGTCTTTTAATTTTTAAATGCTTTAATTCCTCCCTTGCAAGTGCAGCTCGTTGTTTCCACGCACCACCTAATAGCACGCTGCAAAACTGTTTCCACACAGCTATTTCTGAGCGTGCAATATCAACATCCATGCTAAAACCAAGCAGAAATTTTCCCCCGAAGCAATATTTTGCTCAGTATTATTGTTACTTTTTCTTTTTAATGCTTTGCTAGTGACGGGGGCTCCAAAGCCTCTTACTCTCAGGAAAGGCAGGCTCCTGCTCTCCTCCTTGCCATAGCCAGCCCAGGCAGGGGAGAGCCCTGCCGGCAGCAAGCGCATGGACACGGCTCCTTTCCATCCTCACAGCGCCAGAAGGTCGGGGAAATGCCTTGGGTCAATTAATTACACCGTTAGCTTTTGTCCCTCCTGCTAAAAAAGTTATGAGTGTTTCTTAGTGACCAGTAAAAGTGTACGGCACCACAGCACCTCGTTCGCTGGTGCTTGGCCACCCTCTTCTTCATCACACACAGCCCACGTTGTCACGTCCAGGCACGGAAGGAAGGCCACGCACCGCAGCCACACCAGATATCTATGCAGAAGCCAAAGAAAACAGGCTGGAGACTGAAGAGATTAAAAGACAATTAAATAGAGAGGTTGCTGCTAAAAAAATAATCCCCACGAAGCAATGGTTACCCTCCCATGGCAGCTGAGATGCTGCAGCTGCTGCTCGAGGTCTGGTTTAGCTCAACCCCGTGCGCTGCTCTTATCCCATCCTCATCCCCAGCAAGCAGGATGGATGAAGTTTGTCCCATTCCAGAAACCAGATGGGGATCCTGGGGGCAATGGGGAGCTCATCGGAGCTATCGGAAAGACCCGTGTGGATGATGCTGCGATAGCAGGGAAGCACTTGAACATCCCTGTATTTTTTTCTGGCTCTCCCCAGGCTGCAGCTGATGGAGGTCACAAAAATTGAGTGAAGTGGAGAATTCTGCCTTTAAGTGCTGTTATTTTCCCAGGGCAAAGCCTCCTGCATTTGCCCTGACTCATCACCTGCACCCTTTAATTTGGAAACTGCTTTTCCAGGCCAGCTCACCACCACTGCTGCTGGCACCAAGCAAAACCAAGCAATGGTTTCAGCACCAGGGGGCTGTGGGTGCTCGCTCCGCATCCCTGTGCCTGCTGCCCACAGACAGGAGACGCTGCTGGTAAGCACAAAACTTTTCTTTTGGCCACAGGAGCCCATTGCTCTCCCTGCCTGTCCAAAGCGGCCGCGAGGAGCCCTTTCTGCCTCCTCTGCCCGACACTGAGTGGGTCTGGGTGGCTCAGCATCAGCTGCAGGAGCAGGCTGGGGGATGCTGTGCTGTGATTGTTCTCCTGGGAAACTGCTGATGTCAGGATTGGGCCAGGAAAGGGTGAAACAGAGCAAGAATCACCAGTCCCGAGGATCTATAGCATCTCCGTCCATAGAGAACATGATCAATTTTCAGGTCTCAAAAGCTAAAACAGGTTAGATGTATAAAGTCCACCTTTGGTTCCTTTCTAATTCGTGTCTCTGACACCTCGCAAAGGGTTCAGGGCATTTGTGCGCTGACGGACAGAGCCGTGCCCTCCTGCACACCTTTCCTTGGAGGATTCACGTGGTGCTGGAGCAGGCAGCAGCACTGCGGGCAGCGGTGCCTCGCAGGGGCTCCCACAGTGGCTGCAGAGCAGGGAGTGAGCAGCAGGACCAATTTTGCCTTCTCTGCTCACAGTTTGCACCCTTGTGGGCAATTTTCTTCTCACCCACCATCCTTTCCCTGCCCAACACATAGCCGGCTGGCAGAATTAATTGATTGGTGTTTGTAAAGGCTTTTGGATTTCTCCTGTTAAATAGGTGTTAACTCTTGTTGTTATTATTATTATTATCTTCTGTCACAGCCACAGTGATGAACGCTCCCTTGTGCATGTATTTAAGCTATCCAGCCTGGGCTTTGTTCTTATTTTTGATTATTTTAAGAAGTTGTTTAGCACATGAAATAGTCTAGGTGGATGAGGATTGATAGGAAAGTCTCGAGAGCTGTCAGAGTAATGTTTTTCCAGCAGCAAAAACTTAACCTCCTCTTAGATCTTTTTTTCTGCTTCGTCCCCTACACGCCACGTGATGAAGAGATGCTGTGGCTGAGGCAAGTGAGCGGCTGCAGCCATCAGGATAAAGGAGACAAGCTGACAGTTGTTTTATTTTTGATCCCATTTGAATGTGTCACTCAGCTGTCTTGAATCAAAGAAAGTGAGAAGGTGCCTTAAACAGTTGTGATCGGAAACTTCAAACTTACTTTTTTTTTTTTTTTTTTTTTCTAGAAGCTAAGTAAATGGCTGGTGGGCTCCTGTAAATCATAACATTTCTAAATATACCAGAGAGTCTCTCTGCCAAGCTGCCGACGAATACAGTGTCTGTTCCTATTGACTTCTCTTCCCCCTTCGGATTACTTTTGCTTTGAATAATTTCAAATCATAAAGGAAAAAAGAATCATGTAATGAGACTAGCTGATGTTGTGATTAATGAAAGTGTAATGAGAGCTACCATACAGCCATTACAAACCAGTTAGCTAATTAGTGTAATCACAGAGGTGGAAATAATTAAAAGACCACAAAGCAGAGGTAGCCTAATAACAGCCTTTTCCTCTGACCCAGAACTGGAGAGAAAAGGATGCTTTGGTTTGCTGGGTCGGGGCCAGAAAGGAGCCGAGACCTGAGGGGCCTGGAAGCAGCCACGGTGCGTGAGGTGTCGGGGCTGGATCAGACAAGGATAAATGGAGCAGCTTTTACACCCATGTAAGCCAGATTGCATCCGAGTCTTCTGGCCCTTCACGTTACAGCAGCCTTCTCCCAGCTCCTTCCATTGCCAGGCTGTTCCCTCACCAAACTCCGAGCATCCCCTCTCCGACACCTGCTGCGCTGCAAAGGAAAAGAAACGTGGTGGCAAACTGATCCGGAGATGGCACTGGTGGTGAGGCAGGATCTGACCTGCTCTCCCTTTCTTACTTTTATGTCCGTTTTTGTTTTTTCACAGGTCATTGACAAATGCAGTATTAAAGCTTTATTCACCTTGCAGCCAAGCTTGGCTTCAGGAAAGGGAGAAACCAGCATCCTAAGGTGCTTTGGAAGAAATCCCTGTTAGAGGATTCTCCATATTTTTACAGTTTATATGTATTTCTGTATGCCATTCACTCTGACTTTCACTGGACTCTAACCACTGGTTGAAAAATCTCCTGCTAACAGGGAAAAGTCTGGGCCGAGGGGAGCGCTGCAGTGCTGGGGTGCGTGGTGCCCGTCTCCAGAGCCGCTGCTGTGAGCGGGGCACCGAACAGGTCTGTTGTCCTCACCTCCGTGCCCTGCCTGGCACAAGCAGCCCCGAGTCACTGGGCAACACCAGCACAACGGTGAACCTGAAACAACCCCGAAACGCCTGCTCAGCTGCTTCTCCAAGGGGTCTCCCAGCCAGGACCGCTAATGAGAGACGCGGGACGGCGTGCGGAGCTGGATTTCACCCTGGTAATTAGAAGTGACCTACCTCTTGCTGCAAGATGAAATAGCTCCATTTGACGGGCTATAAAAAAATCCTAACTGGTAATTTTCCAGTTGGGATGGGTCATCGTTGCGGCCATCTCCATCGGCTCTTATCATTTCTGCCACGGCTTTGTGTGCGTTTCATTTGACCCGGGTGTAACGAGCAAAGGAGAAGAAAGTAGCTGCAGACACAAAATCAACGATCATCTGCTGAAGCTGATGAATATGCCAAGACTGCTAAGTGGGTCTTCATTAGCTATTCACATGCTAAGAGCCGTCTTTATTTGTTCTTCTCTCCTAGGTGAATCTATATTTGAATATCTTTACTATATCTACCCGGGGGGTGGATGGAGTATTACCACCACTGTCAGGTAACCCGAGTATTTTCCTGAAAAAAAATAGATCGTGGCACCAAGCTGGCAGCAGGCTGAAAAGAAGAAACAATGTGATGCCATTTAGAGAGGGAAGAAATAATTTTCCCCGACGACACCTCTAGCGGGAGGCAGAACTTTATCTTCTCCTCGCAGCTCAAATGAAGCATCACAGCAGTAGCATTAAGTTTGCTTCCACGTTTTCAACGTGTCTTTTCATTGACTATTCTTTTTTTTGGCTGTAGCTACAAACACATTTCCAGGGTAGGAGCAGGGGCTGTCCTGCTCGGAGGGTTTGCAGGGCTGTGGGTGGCGATGCAAGGCCAGGGCATCCCACCCAGCCGTGACATGTGCAGCCAGAGGGATGCCCTCTGCAGCTCCGTGTGCACGCTGCTGAGCCCTGTTTGAACTTTCTCCCTTCAGCTTTCTGTAAAAGCTGCAGTTCTCTGTGTGCTGGGACAGGGGCTGGCTCTCTGCAGGATGCTTCTCCCCTCCCTGGAGCATCCATCCGCGGGGAAGGCTGCCCTCTCCCGACATGAGGAGTGAGGCGGCGGCTGAGCTGCACCCAGCACCCTCGGCCAGCACCCACCCTGCTCCCATCCACACCCAGAGATGTCCCTGCCCTGTGAGCCCAACACAACCCCATGTGTCCCCAAGGCGTCCTGGGCCCCCCGCCGGCTCCAGGGTCCGACCCACGTCCCTCCTCCAGCATCGCATGGGTGCTGCTTGGGAAACCACCCTGCTCACTGCATCTCTTCTGCACAGGGCTGCCTTCTCACCTGCCCCATTCCTGCCCTCCCAGGTGTGCCCAGCACCTTTTTTTAAAAAATCTGACGGTGTGTGAATGAGCAACGTACTCATCTGTGTAAGATATTTCCAGCTGAGTCTGTACGTGCTGGAGACAGTGGGGGTGACACAGGAGCAAAGTCACATTTGTCAGCGTGCTGCTCCAGGAAAGCATTTTTCTATGAACAGCAACCCACAAGCAAGCGCTTGCACCTCCGGGGTTTACAAACAGCTGATCTAGGAGAGATTACTTTTTTTTTCTTTTTTTTTTTTCTTTGTGCATTTGACCTTATTTGCTGAAAATGAAACATCATCTAACCTTCCAGGAAATGCCACGATTCTTCGATCTGACAGAAGAACATAAATCTTCCCTAAGTGCGCAGCAGTTCAGGGCTCAGCTGGAACTGAGCAGGATTGGGGCATCCCAAACCAGGGCCAGCAGGACCCGAGCCACGCACCTCTCCTGTCCGCAGAGCAGCAGCCCCATGGGACTGGTCACTGCCTTTGGGCTGAGCTGGTTTTCCACCAGTTCTTCATGAAAAAAATGGGATTTTGGCACCTGAATCACTTTGATCCTGTTAAACTTTAGTGGGACAGGTGGGACCCTTCCCTCCCAGCTCGGGCTGAAACAACCTACGCTGCCCTTCCTCATCTCCCCTGCTCATCTCTGGGGAGCAGAAGGCTCCTGAAAGCCATTGCAGGGGTGCAATTTTGGGCTCTGCAAGTGGAGTGGACACGGTGAGAGGGCTTGCAGAGCGCAGCAGCCCTGCTGCTTTCTCAGTTTTCCCATGCTGCGTTTCCTGAGCAGGACGCTGTGGTTTCCTTCCGCGTCTGTGCCTCCTCCCCGGCTATTTCGGGGGATCTGTGGTCGTGCTGAAGGTTTTCAGGGGCCGGAGAGGGAGCTGCAACGTGTCGTGCTGCTCAGTGCACGGGGCCTGAGCAGCCCTGAGGGCTGGCTGGAGGTAAGAAGCTACGTGGGGGAAGGCGCAGCTCGTGCTGCGCTGCTTTCCGCCACCCACTCATCGAGAGCTCCGTTTGCTCAAGTGCACACTTTCGGACCCAAGCTGTTAGTGCTTTACACAGGGCACAGCCATCCATGTGCAGGTCTCTCTCTGTCATGGCTTATTGCTAGCGCAGGGCTCCCCCAGACCGCACAGGAATCAGAGCTGTGTTTTCCTCTGGATCAAGTCTGGGACAATCCTTCTGTGGAGGATGAATTTAACTGAACCCACAACGCTAAAAGTACCATGCTCACCCCTACCCCAAAATCCACAGAAATATAAAGTTTCTTAGGTCTTTTTTTTTTTTTTTTTTTTTTTAATCTTGGCCAACTTTCCTTGTTTTACCACTAGATGGGAGAGTGAGACTGGTTTAACGCAGCCGCTCCCATCTTTATCCCAGTAGGAATTCGGGGGGGGGGGAGCTGGAAATTGAGAAATGTGCTCAAGTCAATTCTCTGGTGCCAGGAGCAGAACCGAGAACACATCCTGCGTGTTTTCTGACCTCGGGAATGGAGGAGGTAAACCCAAAAAATGCATGTTGGGCTGTGTTATGGGCTAACCCCAAAAGCGCGTGGCTGTGGCAGCACCAATGCTTGCGTGTCCCCGTGGCAGCTCCTCTGCCCTCATGCAAGGAGGAATCAAGCACACCCAGACTAGATGTGGGTGAAATACTGGCGCAAAATACTTCACTTTTGCTCCTGTCCTGGAGCAAGCAGTGGTGACAAAGGCACTTGTAATTCACTCCCCCATACCCATGCCCCAGGGAGTCAGACGGGCCCCCCCAAATTTCCTAGGGAGGCACAGAATAAAGCTGCATTTTCCCCTCCTTTTCTTCTACACCCTTCTCCTACAGGTCTATTGCATATTGATGCACGCAGTGATACCGTTTTTCTGCAGAGGTTAAAAATGTGCTGGTGCAACGACTGCAGGTGAAGGAGGGGAATTCGGGGCCCGGCCTGACACCGCCAGCTGCTGCCGCCTGCCTCGGGGGCTGCCACGGGCAGGCACGGGGAGGGTGCCAAAGGCATTCAGGCTCTGCTAAATTTACTTTTGCTGCAACACTTCCCATCCTCTGAGACATTTCCTAAGCTTTTATTTTGCCAGGATTGGGTGTGTTTGGGAATTATAGAGTTGCAGAAGCACTTTCCCCACCAAACCAAAGATTGCCCAGTTGGCCTATTTTGTGCTATTATATGGCTTGTGGTTTTTAAGTATGACCATGTCTTCTTCCTTCCTGGGATTTCACAGATTCTGGAAGAAATCTTATAATAGTCAATTTTTCTGCCTGTCTGCATGACTAGTGCAGAATGCGTAACCCCTGCAACTTGATAATAATCTTTTGGGGGTTTTGCTGCCTACCCAATCTCCTTAGTTCACAAGCTTTTTAGAGAAGTGACACAACTGATTTGTTTAATGTCTGGGCCAGTTGTGCCCTGAAATTAAATAATCCTGATAAACCTCCCAAACTGCAATGCCCTCGTTGCCTCTGTTGGGGTTTCCTGGTTGTGCTCCTATAGGAAACATCTGCCGTTATCATGCTAGAGAGAAATATCAGTTTCTTTGGAAGAGGAAGCTGGGTTCTTACTGGATTCAATTACTCCTGTTTTCCACAAACAACCTCCCACTCCGTGTGTGCAGCGCTGCTGCTGAGTCACCCAGCAATGAGCAAGCATCCCGCTTGGGATGGGGAGGACAAACTCCCCCGAAGAAGCTGATAAATATAGATGAAAAAATGTTGCCTGGAAGCAATAAACCAATAGAAATTCCAGCCCTGGCAGGTTCAGGGCACGCTCACTTGTGCAGATGCAGCTTCTCGCTGCGGGGTTCACGGCGGTGCAGGGACAGACCTGGATGCAGGTGGGGCTGGGGTCCCGCAGATCTGGGCACATGGGACACGTGGGATGGGGATGAGGAGCTGCCACGGGGTGTTTCTAACGGACAGTTGTCCGTATGTCTGCCTCTGGCCGTGTATACTTGTGCGAGAAGTCACCGCCCTTGGCCAAGTGCCTGTTGCTCCCTGTGCTCCTCATTCGTAAAGCATTAGGTGAGCAGAAGGAAAAATGAAAGCTCCTGTAGATAGGATCACTGCCCTAACTCTGCTCTGCTTTTCTATGCTCCCAGTCTTTCCATCCCTTTCCTGTCATCTCCCCTTACCATCCTGAAAGAGAATTATAAACAAAAACAAACAAAAAAAAAAAACCACTAACCGGGGAGAGGAGCTACAGAGATGGTGTGCGACGTGCACCCAGGACCTGAGGGGCAAGGACACCGCAGGGGCCGACTTCTGACCTCTGCTGAGTGCTGGAGATGCCGCAGCCTGTCACTGTCGGATAGCTGCCAGCCTGCCAAATGCCAAGTCATTCTTCAGCGATGAGACGTTGAGCTGATTAAGGTGTTAATTAGAACAAGGAAGCGGCACGTGCAAGGATGGTTTCAGATGAGAAAGACGTGGCAGCTGCCAAGGTAGAGCCGCTCCTGGCTGTATCCCGTCAACCTTTCTGGTGAATGGCACTGAGCCTTCAGTTTGCTCTGCTGCAGGGCTAGGAGAGGAAAAAGGATTTGATTATGGCCCAAGCTGTGGTTAGTGGGGCTTGTTTCAGGAGTGCTCAGCTACCTGTGAAACCCAAGCCTGGCCATACAAATGGGGCAGAGTCCAGGGCAACTGGTCTGCATTCCTGGCATTTACTGCACTCATAAACAGCCCTGGCAGCGACAGAAAGATTGCAAACTTTGTACTTATAAAGCACCAACACTGAGACCAAGATGGAGTAGAAGACACACAAAATGCTCAGAAATGTGTTTCCCCAGCACGTAGCCAAAGCCCTTTGGTAGCTGTCTACCAGCAGCGCAGCATCTGCACAGACCCTCGTGACCGTGATCAAGGGCAGCTCCATCGAGTGAGAAAGGGGGCAGAGGAGTTTCCTGCTTCCCGAGGACACACAGAGCTCCCAGCCACGTGCAGAGGCTGCCCGTGCTGGTGGACAGGCACAAATCAAGAGAAAAATGCTCCGTGGTGAGCACCTGCCCCAGCACACTGTGACGTCCCTCGGGTGGGAGCTCTGCACCAAGGGGTAGAGCCGATGCTTGCTCAGATCCTGATGCACACAGACTTGCAGGCGCTTTAGATTTCACAGTCGGGTCCAATCTCTCCTTTAGACCTTGATCCTGCAAGAAGCACTATAAGGATGGATTTTAGAAATCAGATAGAGCTGGCGAGATCTGGGCCTTATCTAAGATAGCAAAATAATCAGCCATGTGATTTCTTCCCCGTGTTTACAGTGGCAATATTTTTCCAAAGTTCAAAGTCTTCCTCTGCAGAAAACATTTGGCATGTTTTGCAGTGATACTGTAGTTTTGGTGCAATGAACAATTAAAAAAATCAATTTCTAGAGCAATATTTTCTATGCTAGTAATCCATGAACTAATTACAGGGCTGGAAAATCAATAACTATCTGGAAATCTTTTCAATACAGCTAACTAAGCACGCTACATATCATGCTGCAATATATCCTTCACATACACGTGATATTCCTGATTATCTCCCAGATCATACGGGCAGATGAAATCGCTGTCAGTAAGTGTCTGTACTTTGTTACGCTGCAGTGCCAACATTTACCAAAATCCAAAGGGGAAATTGGTAGAGAGAATAGCACAGTGCGTGAGATCTGGGGCAACACTCACTGCCAAGGCTTTAAGCCAACAACAAAAAGAGTTAAAAGGCTTGGTCAGTTTAACAGGAATCTTTCTTTGAAAAGATTATGAAACAAAGTCATTAAAAGTTCAAGCCTCAGTTATATTGTTTTTTTCATCAGACTTCATTTTTTAAAAAAATGTAAAACCTTCGGTGACTGAACATAACCTCTTTCCCTGGTCTCCTAGCAAGGGAGAAGTACAAGTGGGTGGTTCAATGGTGCAATCGCCCTTTAAAAACACGAGCGCAGAGGAAGGGTGTTGCTCTGATGATACCATCTACCCTTGCTGTACAAACACGCGGTGCTGACCATGGCAACTCGCTTCCAGCCAAAGCCCAAAGCCCTGCGTGATGCTTCAGCCTCACTCGTATCCTGTGAGAGCTCAGTGAGCTCGACCTGCTCTTCCTTGGCACGGTGGCATTCACGCTGTCACTGACTGAGGCGTAAATATTCCCATCCGACACGGTGCTAAAAGCACAGCAGGTGGAGAAGAAGCAAAGCCCACGGTGCAGGTGATTTTCCCCGTGCTCCTGTTCGTGCTGCTGCTTCGTGCACCGCAGCGATGAGTTCTGAGCTGTCGCGCTACCGTGAAATATTAGCTAACATCTTATATGCGTTTCTCTGATTATTCTGAATAGCTTGTTTCCTGCAGTGAATGGAGCAGATGAAAAGTGGGACCAGGGTGAGATCAAGCCCTCGCTGCTACCCCGGGCTGGGGGATTCCTGCAGCTCCCCACTGCAGTGCTCTGTGGTGCCGGACCCGCAGCAGAAACCCAGGTCCAGCACCTGGTGCAGGTAAGGTGCCGTGAGCCTCACCTCATCTCAGGAGACAAGCCAGGGGCTGTGGTCCCTTCTAAGTAAGAACTGAGCAGGTCAGTTCTGCTCAAAGGACTTAAATTTTGAACCCATGCAATTATCTGGATTGTAATTATGGTTGCTATTAATTACTGCTCGCATTTTTGCAGGACTCCCTGTCCAGCTGGGGAGCTGCAGCCCAGTGACACATAGGAAGGAGAGCTGTGGGCTGCTGAGAGCCTGCCTGAGGTGGCATTTACCCAAATTTGGTGACAGCACTGCCCCGGCCGTGTCCACAACGTGCACCCCATGGTGTTGCTCTACCAATCTGGGCTGCCAAAAAGCAGCTGAAAGAGAAAAATAGTGTACATATCGTCATCACAGGCACAATTCCTCTCCTGCCTGCTCAGCCTGAAGTGACCTTGGTGCTCCCTCAGCCCAGTCGGCTGTCGGGGGCTGTTCAGGCAGTGGGAATGTGCCTACAGCTGCTGCACTGAGCTTCAGCAACTGATCTCCTTGGATAATGAAGTCTTTGGACTTTCCCATGTTTTTTTCCCGGGTAACGCCACCTTTCATTCAAATAAAACTCGAGTGGAGTGCAAGAAATCACTTTGTTTCTCTCCATCTTCGGAAGAAAGGGCAGTGCATCACCTGATGGAAAGGGCCTGACAAAAAAAGAGCTCAGACCCTCCAGAAATCCTTCAGGAAACAGCTGAAAGAGAAGGCACAGCTCTCCCTCTGCTCTTTTAATAGTACCACATCACACTTGGTGCACGCTCAGCAGCAGAGCTCCCGGTATTATTTCCTGGCAATGCAGAGCGATAGCCACGCACTGTGGTGCCGGTACGGGCGCAGTGGATGCGCTATGGAGAGGCGAGCAGGACATGCAGGGCAGCGATCGCTCCCTCCACGATGTTCCCCTGGCTGCTGGCAATCCCCGGCTCAGGGATATCCCGAACAAGAGGTTTGCATTGAGATTATCGGGTTTAACAGCCGCCAAGGCGTATGTCATTCGGGAATTTGTCTAATCCCTCTTTGAACACGGATATACTTTCAGGCTCTGCAAAGCACTCTGGAAACAATCACCACTGTTTAATCAGGAGCTGGGCAAGAGTTTGCTTACAGCTTCCTACCTGATCCTTTCATTTAGGGGATCCCTTGCCCTTGTAATGATAAATACACCTGGCAAAGCTGAGCAGGATGGACACTGATGCTCTACTTTGCAAAAACAACGGGATCTGACAGAGGTAGAGCAACACAAAGTCTGGTAAAAATCACCAGGGGGATTTTCAGAAGTGCGTTTCTCACTGCAAAGCAGCACTTGAGAAAAACATCCGTATTGGCTGTTTGTTATATTTTTCCTGTGAATGAGTTTCTGGCTCAAATTAGAGTCATAACACAACTCTAAAGAGCATCTTTTAGGAAAAAAATCCAGTTCTGAACTTCCTTCCTAGAGATTTGTTGCTTGTTTTGCAAGAGGAGATGTGAATCATGGAAGTATTTATAACAGCAATATTAGGAAATGATCATTAAGGCACCAGAAATCTGTTAGACAGCGTGTCTTTAAATAAATTGTTTATGACTATGCTAACCCAATCTTGTAAGTGCATGCACACTTAACGATATTAAAAATGTATATGTTGCCAGAACCGGACTTCCCATGATGAATGTACCACAACTCTCCTTCTTTCCTAGTCAGCTGCGTGGATCTTTGAGAAACGAGGACAGTTCCGTTTGATCGGTGTTAATGAGGTTTGTGTCTGCACAGACTTAGCCCAAAGATCGTTGTGATCATCTCACGTCCCAGGTGACTTACAGGACTGAACTTGAATCTTTCAGCAGTCTCGGTCGATGGAGCGATTCCAGCTCGCAGAGTGCCTCCAGCCAACCGACTTCCCTTCTGCGGCACTGCATTTGCATTCATTAAACCCCGAGTTTTAATGATTTATGTAGATTGATAAAAGCGATCAGCCCAGAAGTATGTGTCTGAACACTCCCACAGCTCCTGACAGAGAAGCAACACATCGTAAATCCATCCCGGTGTGAAATATTAAATGGCCAGCTAGCACACACAAAATCATTGCAGGTATATCTGCGAGTGTTAACATGACCCGTAAAATCGGGGTTTCAGACAAACTAAAATGATTACAGACTCCAAACCCAAGGAAATGGTAATCCATATAATAGGAATGCTATAATGATGATAATGTTAGTTAATAATAACATTAATATGATCACCAATCTCCTTGCCATTGTTTGTTACTGTCATTGCCATGGTAATTCTCAGCTCTGGCGATGGACGGAGGCATAGGTGGCCTCAGCCTTTCAGAAACAACCTTGTGCCCACCGGTGAGCCCCGGCCAAGCACAATCCTGGTGCCCTTTGATTTGACAAGAAAAGCCACCAGCAGCATCAGCAGCTTGCAGAGCTCCTGACCCAGGCTGGCCGAGCTCGACAGAGGTGGCAACAAAAGGAGATGGCCATAGACGAGAGATGAGCAGAGATGAGGGAGATTTGCACCAGATGCTGCCAAGGAGAACAACACAGATCACAGCTGCGCAGAGCTCTGGTGGTGCAGGGGACAGGGCTGTGTCCCCTGGTCACCCTTCCTCACCGTGGTGCAAGGGCAGGTCTCTTTTTAAGGAGGCATCTGTGGCTTGCAGCAGGACAGGAATCGCGGTCTGGCGAGGACTTTTGCATCTCTTCTGCAACACACCTTTACCTGCACACACTTCGTTGCCTCGCACACACCTCATGCCTTTCTGTAGCTGTGCTGAATGAATTTCAGGCCTCTCCTATCCCCTGAGAGTGCTACAGAGGTCATGGATGAGCCTGGTCCTTCTGGGAAGATGCTAGGCTCTGGTCGTGGTGGGGAGTGCGCTGCTACACTACAGACACCTTGAGACAGGGGAAGCAGAGATGGCAGACTGATTTCTTCCAGGCCACCTCTATCCTTCTTTTCCATACCTTCTCCCTTTGGCACCTTATCAAAGCCATTATCAGCTCATGCAAATCCATACGACAAGCTCTACACCTTTACATCTCCATCACTTGAGAGTTAAAACATTTTGAGAAGCTGTATGAAAAATTCTCCAGAAACTAAGGCAAAGAATTCCTCTGCGCCCCTGAGGACAAGCTCACCGAAGGCAGGATGGATCAGACGCAGCTGGAGACGTGAGCAGAGCCCCGGGGAGGTGAGGAGCAGGGACGCACCACCCTGAAGCTGGAGCCAGAGACAAGGAGGGTTTGGGTGACGGGGCTGAGCAGGAAATGCGGGGGGGGAGTTTCCCCAGCTCGGATGCTTTTGACGCACCATTTCACTTTTGCACATCTGCTGTCCTTTTCTCCTTGTTTATTTGAAACAAACGGTTTAAAACGGGGTCTTATTCATCAGTGATTTACAGCAGCGGCCAAAACAAGGTCTTAATTTCAGCACATGGCTCATCTAACTATTCCTGTATAATAAACCAGCATCAGTGTGTGTCCATGGAGCAAACGCTTCCTGTTTTTCCTGACCACAGCACATCACAAGCAGCAGGATCTCCTACATTTAATTTTCCTTTAAAAGCTTATTCAGCAGCTTCCAATTTAGTCCGTTCATTGAAAGCAAAAAAACCTGCAAGTCCATCCACCTTCCCTTTCACTGGGCACAGCAAGAAGGATGGGGCAAAAAGGCAGCAGCCTCCAGCTCCATGCTGGTGCCAGTGCTTCAGAGGATGAGGAGGCGGCAGCTTCACCAGCCTCTGCCATGCCTTTCCCCCACCCTCCTTGCCACCGCACGCAGCGTTAGCTGGGGTTTTCCATTACCCTGGCAATCCTGCGCACGCTGGGTAATGGAGAACTGATTGCGCATTAAAGAGCTGAACATGCAGCGCCTGAATTATTTAGCTTTTAACATGCAGAAACAGGCCAAATTCCCAAGGGATGTGGACCAGCTCTGCCAAGTAATGCAGAATCGCTGCAGAAGCTGCACCGGCAGGCGTGCAGGAGCCGCAGGGTTATTGCCTCTTGCCGTGCCTGTGTCACATCTGCTGGGATTATTCCTGCCCAGGTGATTTCCATCCTACAGGGTGCGGGTGCTGCCCCGGGACTCGCCCATGCTCGAGGGCCACCTCTGTGCCTGTGCCACCAACCGTGGTGGCAGCAAGTCACCGGGCAGAGGAGGAAAAGGCCCAGACGGCCGTGTTTGTGCAGACGGCGGGGCTCGGGCTGCGTGCCCGCAGCGTTGCAGCACAGCTTCTGCAGCTCTCCTCTCCGATTCGGCTCCGGAGCAGCGCTCGCCCTGCAATCATTAACCCAGCCGGGCCTGCCCTGGTAGCATTTGGCACCGCGTCCACCCCGATAAAGATAACGCCGCGATAGCTGTGTTTATGCCACTGGTGCAATAGTACCCACGCATCTGTTCGCAGACAGTTTTTCCTCCTTTTACGTGGGCTCGGCTGGTTGCGATAGCAGGAGGCCACGGTTACGTTCCTGCCGCTCTCTCCCACCACAGCTGCGGCCCCTCGCAGGGGGCTTTCCCCTGCGGGGTCTCCCCCAGCCATACCCCACGCTGCCTCCCGGGGGCAGGAAGGCTGCGATCCCCCTGGGGGGCTGCACAGGGCCAGGGGGGCCAACGGGCATCATCCCCCCGGGCACCTGCTCCTGCACCTGCCCTCTCCCTACCCCTTCTCCATCCTTTTCCCACATCCTCCCCTCGCCCCTCTCCCCTCCTGGCCCCCTCCCTCTCCCCTTCTCCCCCCCCCATCCATCCATCCATCCATCCATCCATCCATCCATCCATCCATCCATCCATCCATCCATCCATCCTTCCATCCATCCATCCCTCCCTCCCTCCCTCCCTCCCTCCATCTCCCCCCCCCCCCGACCCTCTCCCCCCACTTTCGCTTTGGCCTCCCCTCTCCCCCCTCCCCATTGGCCCGGCCTCCTCCGGGTTCCGCCGCCGATTGGAGGAAAGCCCCGTCCGTCAGGGCGCAGTGCCCGCCCCCGCGGCGGGAGCCGGGTTGCGCGGGGGGGGGGCGGCGGCGAAAGGGCGGCGGCGGCGGCGGCCGGCGGCAGGTACGGGAGCGGGGGGGGGGGGACCGGGACGGGACCGGGATGGGGACCGGGAGGGGACCGGGATGGGGACAGGGACCGGGAGGGGACCGGGAGGGCCGGGAAGGGACCGGGAGGGGACCGGGACCGGTCCCGGGAGGATGCTGGAGGGATGCGGGAGGGATGCAGGGGCCCGGGGTGGGCACCGCACGCCGGTGGCAGCTCCGTGATGCCGGGCGAGCACCGGGAGCCCGGCGGAGCGGCTCCGGTGGGGTCAGGGAGAGGGGCGGCGGGATCCCCGCTGAGCCCCCGCTGCCCACGAGCTGCGGGGATGGGCGCGGGGGGAGCCGCAGCGCCGGGACAGCCCCGAAATGGGGCTGGGGGCGGCCGGGGGGGGCTGTGCTGCAGCCAGCGGGTGCGGGGATTTTAGGGGGGGGGGCACGATCTCAGTGCTCATCCGCGTAGGGACACGAGTGTCTTGCTTCAAGGGGGGAAAAAAAGCCCCCGGAGTGGCCAAGCGCGCGGAGATTTTCCATTAGACCTCGGGTGATGCTCCGGGAACAATATTTTTTACCGCCGTGTAGCTGCATTCGTCACAGCTGAAGCATTGCTTTTTTTTTTTTTTCCATGTAGCAAATCTCGGTGGGAAAATAAAAAGGGGCAGAGAAGGGGCAGAAAGTAAGAAAAGCTAGGGAGGCGGCACGGCAAAATGATGCCTGCAGCAAGCAAAAGGGATGTGAATAACACTGCGAGCCTGGCTGCAAGAGAATGGTAACTGAAGTTAGGGAAGGAAGGCACAGGCAGCGTGCTGAGCCGAATTCAGAGCGTTTTCATTGTCTGACCTATATTATTTTCGCTAGCCTATTTGCTCAGATGATAGGAATCAAAAGCATTGTTGCCTAAAAAACACGCTTTCAGTTCTGCGAGCTCAAAGTGCTCTTGTGGACATTAATCATATGAGCTCGCTGTGTGTCTTTTTATTACCGTTTTATAGGCTGCTCGATTGTTGCAAGCAACACACCACAAATGTGAAGTTATCCCAGTCTGGCACATCCTTTTTTTCTTTTTTTTCTTTCCTTCCCTCTCCTCCCTCCCCCCCCCTTTTTTTTTTCTCCCTTTTTCTGGGCTTCTACTTTTTATAGCATCACTTGGTTGTAAAATCACACATTAAACCAGCATCTGAGGGGGAGCAAACACAAAGGAGATCTTTAGAGACACGTGCCTTGAGCTGATGTAAATGTGAGAAAGGATGAAACGGCGGGTAGAGAGAGGGTTAGTCAAATAATGAAAAGGAAAAAAAAAATGAAAGAGAAAAAAAAAAAAAAAAGTGAAGCTATTTATATGCAAAGAGGTCCAGCCTGCAGGCTACCGAAAATGATAGGAGGCTGCTGCGAGCAGCCCTCTGAAAAGGGCCAACCGCAGCCACCTGCCCTCCGCAGCTCGGCCGGAACTGGTGGCGGGTGTGAACGGTTGTGCATGAGTGTGCACGGGTGTGTAAGGGTGTGCACGGGTGTGCCAGGCTCACCAGGAGCCCCGCGGCGCCGTGGAGGAGCCGCTGCATGCTGCACGCATCCTGCCCTGCGCTGCCCCGTGTGTGGATCCACCCCTGGGATCCCGGTGGCTGCCAATGTTGGGTCTTCTGGGCTGCGGAAACCAGGAAGTACCTGAGCAAGGGCTTACTAGAAATCTTTGCAGAGCTTAGAGATTTACAGACAAGAGGGAAGACGAGATCAGCAACTAACAAAAGAAATATCCGCCGGCTTAGGGAGATCAGCATCCAGCTGCTCTGCGTCTCGTGCAAACTCCTGAAGGCAGCCCTAATCTTTTTGTGTGTGCCTTCCCAGCGTGGAGCATGCTGGGGTCCTGCTCTCTGCTTTGGGTTTTTCACCCTGCGGTAGCACAGAAGTGAATCGTGGCTCTGCTTCGCGCTGACCGTTCCGCTCATTCCACCCTGAGCACTTCTGCTTCCGTCTATTTTAAGTGAGCGCACCTAGCCCAGCAACCTGCCTTTCCTAGGGGCTTGTTCACAACCCTTGGGTGAGGGGTTATACGCTTTGCTTTACCGTTTGGGCTTCTGGTCTTCCTCGCCTTGCAGAATCCCATTAGTGCGATGGTGAGCAGTGGAAATGCTTTGCAAGACTTCCACAAGCACTTAGCAGAGCTTGGAGCTCGGCGCTGGCCTGATGGGCTGGGGAGATGCTGAGCATGGTTTCAGGGGCCAGGTTCCCCCCTTGGATTTCACCTCGATAACACGAGGTGGCTGGTGTTAAAGCGGCGTGCGGGAGCCGTTCCCCATGCACAGCGCGGTTCGGATGTGGGCTGCTTTGGTGTCCAGGTCTGGCTTTCAGTGCCTGCTCTGAAATGTGTTCTGCTTTTCTAATACTCTTAAAAACCGCATTATCTGGGCCCAGCGAGGGGCTGATCTTTGTGCAGAGGAGCAGGAACAGCCCTGGCTGCACCAGGATGTGGGGTCTGGGGCTTTGCCTGCCCCGTGCTCAGTGGGGAAGCGCCGTGCTTCAGCAGCTCCCCCAGCTGCCCCTAAGAGCTGCTACTCTCCTTTCCCTTTTCAAATCTGCTTTATTGCTAGACCTCCCCATGATATACTTAGGTTTGTACCGTCTTGGCCTCGAGTGACCTCCCAGTGTGCAAATAGTGATGCTGAACCGGGCCAGTTAAGAACAAAGAGATTCTGCAAATGCTTTCTCTGAAAAATACTCGGAGGGAGGTGAAGGACTTCATCTGATTTATGAATCCCAGACAAAACCGTCCATCCCACTTCAGCAGTAGTGATGAGTGATTGTAGATGAGAGCTCAGAGAGGGCCACTAACTTCGGCAGCTTTTGCGTCAGACCTCTCATTAGTACAGCGGAGAGCGTGAAATGAGGGAGTGCAGTGTTTAATTTTAACAGAACGATGTTATTCTAACCTTAAATCTCTCTTCAGGCAGAAGTAATGCTGGATCTGGGCAACTGCTGCACTGCTGGTATCAAAAATAATGTCATTCCACTTCCAGATTGTAAATGAATTTATGAGCAACGGCAGTGTGTCAGCGATGGGAAATGGTCTGTGTTATTCTTTTTTCCTCTGTTCAGTGTTCAGCAAGGCGGCGAGCCTTAAGGCAGCTTTTGGCTTCCTGGTGTAACAGAGACATTAGGCCAATCTCTCCTCGTCTGCTGTGCCACTGATGTATGTGTAGTTACACTCAAACTAAATTTGATTCCTACTTTCAATGCATAAAATATATTGCTGCGTGGTGTCCATAGTCTTTGATCATTTGCATTCTCAGAGCTCGGCTTGGATCTTCGAACAAAGAAACCGAAATGCTGACAAGTTCTGTTTAACTATTGCCCAGTGGTTTGAAGGAGTTAGGGGTCATTTTCATGTTGAAAAAGCAAGGCCAAACAATTTTTTTCCTCTGAAATACATAGATTTTGCAATATTCTGGCTGAAAGAAAAAAAAGAGAGAAAAAAAAAAAGAGAACAAGAAAAATTACTCTTTGGCATTTTTATATAGTTCCTATTTGTGAACTCAAGTGCTTTAGATACACTGTGACAATGAGATAGAAGTTAATTTTCTTGATGGCATTGAGAGATTAAAAACAAAAGTACATCTAGATTATGAATCTCTAATAAATGATCCTAGCCTGTGATACAAAAATAAAAATTTCCTCAAAACATCATCAAAAGATCATGAGCTCTGCTGGATTTTCTGTTCCCTCGTATCTTCTTCTTGGAAAACTGCATTGATCTTTTTGGCTTAATACACTCCAAATAAAACAGATTGGAAAATGTAATTCAAGTTTATTTATTTAATTTTTTTTTTTTTACTTTCCAAGCTCCATAGAAATCGTAAGGCCAGCCCTTGGTCCATCCTTCTGTGCCTCGCCATGGCTGGACGGGTTTGCTAGGGCTCAGCACCTTCCCTGCGTGACCGATCTGATCCCGCACCCCTTCTGCATAATCCAGCACAGGGCAGATGCCCTGGAGCTTTATGTTAGCATAAGAATTCCCTGCAAAAGGGATTGCCTGGCAGTGCTTTCAAAGCAGCTTTACAGTTTTCTTTGTATGGCTGGAGTGGGTTCAATCTCGAGGAGGATTTAGACCCTTCAAGTCAGACGTGGGTCTTGGTTACGGCAGAATCGGCCTTTTCTGCAGCCGCCCCGTAGCCCTGATCAGCCTGTGATCCCCTTAGTGCTGGGTATTTGCCGCTTATTTGGCAGAAAACCTTGAAAGGAGGATTTTAAGATGCTGAAGAAATTGCATTAAAATGAGTGACAAGGAGGTAAGCAAGCCGTGGTACACTGATTATCTGTCCCAAATGTGTTAAAATAACTTCAGGCCCATATTTCTTAGGGAATACTGATCAAAAATTCATTCTCAGTTACCCTCATTTGAGCTGACAGCAGAAAACAAGTTTATTTATTTCTCTTGTGTTCATTCCTCAAAGGTCCTTTGCAGGGGCTGTAGGATGCAGGCAGGTCCTTAGCAAGGCAAACAAGAGAGTTTTCAAGTCACGAGTGAAAACCACACCGTGCCGCTGCAGGGAGGCAGGAATCCCTTGAAGGCAGTTTTCAGATTTCCACGTAAACCTGTCCTCCAGCAGCTGCTGTGTAAGGCTGCGAGTTCTCATACACGAGAGAACGGAGGGTGCAAAGTAGAAGCCGTGCCCAGAGTGCGCACGGGCAGCAAACCCCTCTGACTTCCAGCAGATGTTTTGGGTTGACAGTGGGAACATTATATGCCTGTTTATTCCTTTATCTCAGGAAGAAATACCATTTGGCAGCAATTTGTTCCCTGGCAGTAGGAATGAATTACTGACCCGCTCGAGCACTGTGAGGTGAAAGAAGTGCCATCCTGCAAGGGGTGCAGTCCGCAAACCCGGCGGTGTTTGTGGTGGTGGAGCACACACGCACCTTCCTCTGTGTCTACATCAGTGCGTGTATTGATCTGTGCTGGTATGGGACTGCTGTTTCATACGGAGCTGGATTTCTTCGAGAGGCCACTTAATACAGAAATGCATTGCTCCGAGCATTTTTCCACCAGCATCTCTTGATGGAATCTTACCTCTGACCAGCAGAGATTTTTGTTTATTTACCAGTCACATGGAAGCAGCAGGCCACTGAGGATAACACATCCCTGAGACTGTCAGTGCCTTCCACATTAAGCCATTTGCTGTAACCACTATAGGAGCCTGCAGCAGAGACATTTGTGAGGATTCGCTGTTGAAACGTACTGGAGGTTTCTAAGGAAGTGATCCTTTCATGTTCTCAGAGCCTCCTAAAATCCCCAGGCTATACTATTCACCACATAGCTTCTGCCTGTACTTGGTGGCAGTGATCAGCATCATCACACTGCCAGCGTGCTGCCCTCATGCTCTGACCTGTTCCCTTTGGGTCTGGGTTCCTATCCGTCATCTCATCATTGCTGTATTTGTAGTTGGGGTTCTGGTTTGAGATTTTGAGTCAGAGATGGAAGAGAAGTCATTCCCTTCAAAGGGATCATCATTTCCTCCCGATTGCACAATAGGGATATGCCTTCTTCAAAGAAATCCCCAAACCACAATGTGTCAGGATCTGGGGTG
Source organism: Anser cygnoides (assembly GCF_040182565.1). Taxonomy (NCBI): domain Eukaryota; kingdom Metazoa; phylum Chordata; class Aves; order Anseriformes; family Anatidae; genus Anser; species Anser cygnoides. The sequence continues at coordinate 3,320,506 of NC_089888.1, read as the reverse complement.
TTGCATGATCAAACACAAATTAACCCACTCTGACTTGGTGTTTATTTTAAGGGGATGAAATATGACGTTTTTGTTTAGCTCATTGTTGGAGGGCAGATAAAGTGCATGGCGTCAGGAGACTTGGAGACAGCAAACCCTGAGTCAGAAGCCCTACAGCTACACAACCCTGGTCCAAGCTCCCCTGTGCCACGTCAGATTTGTGCTGAAGGGTTAATTTTGCACCATCTGGCTTTGTGCTAGATCAAATATTGTTTCTGTTGTTGTAGCTGACATGAGACCAGAGTATACTCAGTATAATGTGCTTGGCTAATCCAACAGAAATATGATTATGTACCTATTCCTGCTCCAGACCGTATCTGCTCTAATGGGTGATTTAGTAACACACAAAATAGTGATGGTGGATACATGGCCTGAGAGCCGTAAACAACCTGGACGTGACGATCTCTGTGCAATGGGCAGCAGAGACAATAGGAATGTCTAACTCCAACTAGATACCTAACTTTTAACAAGTGATTAAGAGAGAGAAATCCCACTCTTTATGCAGAACGACTTCCCAGGGAGTCATCTGAGACATAGAAACCAGGGTTATTTAACTGTATATTTTGCATGCCATAGTGACTTCCTAGGTGCTGATTTGAGGATAACCAAAAAATGAGCAGCTGGTGTTGTAGGGTAGCGTGCAAAATGGCCCATTTCAAGCAGCAAGTTCATTTAAGTGCTGTCTGGGCGGATGTGCTGTTCCTCTGCTTGGCAGGAATCTCAAGACTAATACCTAGGAGGATTAGAGAGCATCTCTGGATGTTAAACAAGATCCAGGTTAAGCGGTGTGCACCAGTGAGCTTGTGCTCTGGGGAATGTTTGGGGAAGCTATTACTTGCTGATCCGGAAAAAAGTGGGCTTGTGTGGGAAATACGCTTCTCCCAGCTGACTCCTTCCTGCATTTGCTGTCTTTCACGCTCCCACTTGACACAGTTTCCACCCCTCTCCCAGCCCATCTCACCGACTCATGCTCATGTGCTCACTGAGGATGGCAAATGTTGGCGGGGATGCCTGCTTTTCATTCTTACCTTCATCGTGATCTAACCAGGAAGATGAAAAAAAAAAAAAAAAAAAAAAAAAAAACTTCCAGTAAACTATGGTAGATGTCGGCATTATGCTATTATATTTATCCGATGCTCAGCATCCTTGCATTGTGATTGTAAAAAAGCAACATCGTGTTGTGCTTTTGGTTTGTTTGGTTTGGGGGTTTTTTGCCCCCCCCCCCCTTTTTTTTTTCATTTTTATTGCTCTTATATTTAGAAGCATCAAATCATGTTTGAAGTTCATCATTTGGCTTATGCTCTTTTTGGTTATCGCTTACATCATATAGGATTTGCCTGAATGTGCATCTTTTGCATGGAAGCAAAGAAGGGATGTTTATAGGAGCTAACTGGCAATCACTGGGGAAAGCTGAGTAGTGGTTCATGCAGAAACATTATCCTGAATATCAGACTTCCTTAAATGGGTTGTGAGAACACAAATTCTGGAAAATAATGCTGTGCTATGTGTAGGGAAGACGTCAGCATCATATCTGTGTTGTGAGAGCTGCAGGGACACCCAGCTCCATGAGCAGGTGAACACCGTATGGTACTAGCATGGAGACCTTCTCATCATTGATCAAATTTACAGGGAAGAAAAAGACATTAGAGCAAGAGTGATGTGAGAGAGAGGGAGTTAGGAATTACAGCATAAAACAGCCTTTTGTCTGGCTAATCTTGGCTGAAGCAGAATATAGTTGCCTGGTTAAATCTGCTTTGTGTATTGGCACTGCAAGTTTTTAAAGATGGTCTAAGGCAGCTGCAGCCAATTGCATTTGCACAGATAAGCTGGAACAAATAAGTAAGCTGAGAAAATCTGGCTAGATTTGTCTTCAAAGCATTTTCAGGCAGCTAATTGAAAATTATCAAAGCCACCTTCCTGATTTCTTGCGTATTATTGCATTAATTTGCCAGCGAGTGGAAGAGTGCTTGGCAAAGAAAGGATTTGGGGAGTGCTAAGCTTTACTATTTAGGCATTATTTAATTATAAATGTGTCCTTGCTCGTGTGATAACGTAAAGCCAGCTTCTGCTGCTGTGTTCCAAGCCTCAGACCCCGGAGGGACTGAAAGCACACCTCTGGTGCAGCCACAGCACTGTCACTGGTGGTGAGCACAGCTTTAGATACTTGTTTAGATATTTATTTATTTAGATATTTAGTGCTGAGTGCTCTTTAGGTGCATTTCTCCCTCCTGAAACATTGTGTGTGTGCAGGATGGTGCTGTTCCTACAGCAGTTGCTTACAAAGGGGCTGCTCCTGGCAATAGCAGCCTCCCCCATATTGCTGAACCAAAGGGACATGTCGTAAAAGCGCACGAGAAAAGGCAGTTTTCACATCCCTGGGGAGCTGCGTAAAAGTCTGGCTGCTAGGAAAAAAAATCAGTGTTGTATCCCCAAAGAACAGCCCAGTCACCGCATGCTGTCTGTTCTCTCCCTTCCAGCTCAAGCAGCGCTTGGAGGACGAGCCCCGTTCACGGGACCGCGGCGTGGATTTGTCACACTTCTGGGAGGCTTTCCCCTCGTAAACCAGTGAGTGGATTATGCTTGATCCATGCGGTGTTTATCAGCTGCAACAGAAGTAATACTGATAATCCTCCAAGCAAAACCTCCCGAGAAAAAATCAGTAGGTGTTACTAAGAGAAATTAAGCAGATGACTTTGTCCCTGGCTGGTGTAACGGCTGAGCCTGGGATCCTTTGGGATCGGGGCATTCCCAAAGCCAGGCTGTCTATACAGCAAGGTCGGGCTCTCTTGCAGGTCAGAGAGAATAACTCTGAGCATCGTATGGGGCTGCTCCCCTCCAGTTTGCATTATATTCCATTTTTTCCCCCATTCCCATTACCTTAGCAAATATCTCCATATGTGCCATAGGGATGAAGAAATGATTAAGTCTGCCCATAAACTGTGCTTGGCTATGGAAAGCAGATATTATGAGTAGATGTTATTTGTCACATCAATACCCTATGAAAGTCAAAAATCATAGAGTGAAAGGGAAAATTAACTACTATTGGGCATTCTTCGGGAAATGGGATTATTTTGCATATCATTTAGGACTTAATATGTAACATTAATCTAATCACAGGCCTCAGCAGAGACACAACATATTTTTTATCTGTCCTGTGACTTTTTAAATCATCACCTGATAAAAGCTTGAAAGTTTTGCTATTGATTTAATACTAAATATTGGTGACATGGGGATATTTACAACTTTCACCGTGAAATACAAATCACATGCTTTCATTGCCTTGCTACTTCTACTGTGTTGACTCGGTAATGTTGGCAGTCTGGAACAAGCTGTACATCTTTTTTTTTTTTTTTTTTAAAAAGAGTTAAACTCTTGCAGTAAAATGAGTAAATCTATAAAGATAATAGCATTGGGCCTGGTTCAAAGCAAGCAAGAATTCACCAGCTGAATCATTAAAAACAGAGATGAATGAAAAGCAATAGATGGATGGCTCAGATGAATAAAAATGATTAGGAAGTGCATGTAGTTGATTGATTTGTTGTTGTGGTTTTTTTTTCCTAAAAATTATATTTTGTCCTCTAAAGTGGCATATGGCTTACGTGGAAGCTGATCTTCCCAGTGAACGTGTCAGTTCCAGTTTGGAAACACTTGGAGAGATAACAAGCAGCTTGGTGGAGAGCAGCGGGTAGCAATCGGGCTTGCTGCCCAGAGCATCTGGGTGCAGCCTGGCAGTGCTGCTCCAGCAGGAGGGGGCCAGGACGTGGGCCTGGGGGCAGTGTGGGGCTTCTGGGTGTGGGGGGAGACATTTGCTGCTTTGGGGAAAGATTTGTTGCTTCCTTGAAAAACCCCATGTTCACTGGTAACTAAGTAGGATTAAGAGTAACAAAAGTCGAGGGGGAGGATGCTGCAATCACTTGGATCCGGTGGCAAGGTTCCTGCTACTTCAAGGATGAGAAAACTGTAATGCAAAGTGATAATATTTTTCCTGACTCATGAAAAATCTACCGATGGAGACATCCCAGTGCTGATAGAGGCAGTACAAGCACTTCCCCTGGGGGAAGGTGTGCCACTTTGGCAGCTCAGTCACATAAGCTAACTAACTGAGACGGGCATTTTTTTATCTACTGAAATCAGTACTAGCAAAATCAGTTCCCAGCTCAGTAGTCTTCTTTATGAGTGCAAACATAATGTCAAATGTGTGTGACGTGGGGAAGCGTGCAGTTGACGTCAGCCAGCTGCCTTGCAGAAGACTCTGTTGATTCACACCGGGGTAAGACAAATGGTTCCGCTCCTTAAAGCCTGATCCAAGAACCAATAATCCCTTCTTGGTTAAACAGAGTGCTAAAGCACCCTTATTAGTTGTTTGCAATACTACATCCAAAGACAAGAAGAATATGTTTAGAGCTGCAAGAGTCATAAGGACACTGGAGGGACAAAAAAAGTGAAAAATGATGGTCTTCCAAGCCGTTATTATGCCAACACATTACCAAAGTTTGTGTCTGCAGCTGAACTTCAAAGCCTTTGGCTAGTTTTTGCATTTCCCCATGTCAACAGTGGAGGTTTCTGTGCTGACAGCACCCACAGAACGCTGGGTGCAGGTGTGGCTGCAAGTGTGCTTCGTGGCACACTGTCTCTGTGTTATCACCAAATTCCTGCTAAAATTGGGACTCTGTCATACTCTGTGCACTCTGGTCCCCAGACAGGTTCATTAAGATAACAGAATTATTTGCAAATGAAAGGTCACATGTGCTGCTGGGTGTCTCTCATTTGCTAAGCTTATCTTAAGGACCGGTGTGATTGAAGCACTACTGACCTGCATTTTTCGAGTTACGTGCTTACATATGTGGTATGTCCTTTGCCCTTCCGGAATAGAAGCAGAATCCCTATGGTTTTCCAAGCATCAAATTCTGCAATTCCCCTGCCCCAGTGCCTTCAAGAACCACCGGTACAGGGAAGCACATCAGCACTCATGCAACCCATAATCTGCAAAGGAAATATCAATAAACTTTTCAGCAATGCACAGATGAGTATTAGTTTATTCGCCAAAGGCTGAAATATTCCCAGGTTACAGCAATCAGAACGTGGTTCATTTTATTGGGAAAACAGCCTCCCATTTTCTCCTATAACCCTATTGATAGGCTGGTTGCAAGCTGAAAAGGGGTATTTTTATAGGAGCCTCTTGAACAAATATTAAAAACAGTAATTGGGAAACACAGGATGCTTTCAAAATAGTCTGTAATAATGTAGTTGTTGTCTAGCATTTGTTGCATATTTGAGACCAGCATTCAAAGGAGAACTTAAATACATTGGCTGAATTATATATGATAAAAACAATTAAAAAATACATTTATTTATTTTTTTTTCTTCCACGATGAGGTGCTGAGATGCTGGGACTGCTCAGCACAGGAACTGGTTGAAAGAAGGCAGTCTGCAGCAGTAATCAGGTTAGAGCCTGGGCCCTGCAGCTTGCTCTGCAATGGCACGTATCTAATTAGTTATAGAAAGGATTTTACTTAATAGTTGTAAACAGATCTGAGGGCCTGGAATAAAATCAATCTAACTGTGGAAACTTCTCAGGATAGTTATAAACTGTTATTAGTATGGTGTGAAAGAGACCAAAGGACTTTTAACAGTGGGAAACTTGGAGCTTTCCACACTGTTCTCTGCAGGAGAAAGGGAAAGGGAAGAGGCTGTGCCTGGCAGGGGAAGGGTCTGCTTTTCTCTTAGGAAGGGATAAGGTGCTTCAACAGGTAGGGAGACTGCCCTTAGTGTTTTCGTTTGTTTGTTTTTTTTGGGTTTTGTTTTTTAATGCTCTTGAAGACAGTGTTCTTTTCTGTACTATTAACAGTGCCCCAGTATCTGATGTACAAGTACACTGTGGTGGAGGGCACACATCCAGCTGCCCTGCACAGCAAAATGCTGGAACCTGTTAAGAAAGAATAAGTATTCTACAAAAAGAAAAATAATTGTGGCTTTTGGTATGGTTTTATACAAAAGTGTGTGATAAACTTTTTTTTTGCAGGTTGCAATGGTCCTGGCTCACACCTTCACCATCTGATGTGCACAGCCCCTAAGTAGACATACCCACAGCACCCCACAAAGCCACCCCCGCCACGACTGCACCTGGACCTGCCGTGCCGTTCATGGCCAAGCCCTCTAGCTTAACGGGAGAGAATGGCTTCCACTTCTCTCAGGCAATCCTATTCCCCAGCCCATCTCCCTCGGGCGAGGACAGTGCAGCTTTCAACACCCCTGGGGGCACGCCGCTGAGCAATGGCACGGGGTGCTGCGGCACCTCCAGCCCCGCCGAGTCCTGCGCCCAGCCCCTCTGCGAGGCCAGGGACAGCACCCAGTTTGGCGAGGGGATTAAATACGTCTCGACCGACGGGAAGGAGCTGGCATGTGGCTGGGGAGGGTTCACGCCTGGCTGCTTGCAGTTCTTCAACACCTCCAAGGGCGTCTTGTTCTTCCTGTGCGTGGCCTCCTTCCTGCAAGGCATGACGGTGAACGGCTTCATCAACACGGTCATCACCTCCATCGAGCGCCGCTTCGACCTCCGCAGCTACCAGAGCGGGCTGATCGCCAGCTCCTACGACATCGCGGCCTGCCTCTGCCTCACCTTCGTCAGCTATTTCGGGGGGAACGGCCACAAGCCGCGGTGGCTGGGCTGGGGCGTGATGGTGATGGGCCTGGGCTCCCTGCTCTTCGCCCTGCCCCACTTTACCACTGGCATGTACAAGGTGCACTCGTCGGCCGATGTGGGCGTCTGCGCGGCGAACCAGAGCCAGTCGTGCGCCCCGGCCGCCTCCAGCCTCTCCAGCTACAGGTTCGTCTTCATGCTGGGGCAGTTCCTGCACGGGATGGGAGCCACGCCGCTCTACACGCTCGGCGTCACCTATTTAGACGAGAACGTCAAGACCAACTACTCCCCTGTGTACATTGGTGAGTGGCCTCGGGGGGGTGGGAGGGGGACCCGGCCCATCTGCCTTGGCACCGATGAGGCAGCCCGGAGCGCTTTGCTGAGAGTTCCTCCAAGCCTTTTGTTCCTGATGACAGACAAGATGATAATCGGAAAGAAGCAGCAGCAGCTGTTTGGGAGGGTTTGATTATTTTTTTTTTTTTCTCCTTCCAGTTATTGGCAGGCAGGGCCTGCAAGTGCAGCTGGGCATTTTTACTCCCGCAGGCCAGGAGGTGTCTCTGTCCTCAGCACGGGAGTCAGCTGGGGACAGCCCTCCGGCGCGTGCGTGGCACTAACTTCTTAGTGTGGCCAAAGACCATGAGGCCGTACCCTGTCCATGCGAGGCAGTGCCCCATTAGTGCCGTAGCACAGGAGAGAGACTTGCTCAGATGCTGCTGGTGCAAAGTACAGCACAGCTTCACTGAGAGGCTGGGGCTCGGTTCACCCCTCCGCTCCAGCCTACTTGGTGAAACTGGTGAAAGGACTGACCTTTCCCCACCAGGGGAAGGCCCATCCTGCGGCCCTGGCCTTTGGCCGCCTGTATGGCTATATCAGAAGGCTGTAGGGAGAGGAGGCAGTCACAGGGCTGGGATTGATAAGCCAATGAACTTTCCATGGCAGCAAACCACAATAAATGCCAGAGCTGCAAGGAAGCGCCTCTGCTCATTGCAGCAGCAGTGAGGATGTGGCAGCAGGGTCAGATGCACCCCTGGTAAATCATAAAACAGTAACCACACAGATAGGTTTTTCCCCTGAACCAGTTTTGTGTACCCCATGCTATAAACATTCCCTGGTTGGATGCAGAAGTTTCCCTGGGGCACAAGAGGGAGATGAAACTTGTTGCAGCTGTCCAGCTTTGTGTCTCTCACAGCTAGAGCCAGCCACGCGTGGTATTTTCCATCTCCGTGCCCTTTTGAACCTCAGGAGATACCAAAAGTCACTCTGTGGTGGTCTGTGTGTACCTGGAGTTGAAGTCATGGGCATTAGAGCTCCCCATCAGCAACGCATCCACGAAAGTGCTGCAGGTTTTCTAACACAGCTTGTTTTCCCTTTCAGCTGTTTTCTACACTGCTGCAATCCTTGGGCCTGCAGCGGGTTATCTGGTAGGAGGAATGTTTCTAAATATTTATACTGAAATACACAGAGAGTAAGTTGTTAAAAAATAATCTTGTTCCTTTTCCTTAATGCTGTATGTTTCCTTTGGGGTAAAAAAAAAAAAAAATCCAGAAAAACAACCTGGTGGCTGGGTGGAAACGTGCCCGCCATGTTCACCAATGTTTCTGCGGGGGGGCTGAGGCTGGAATGATTGCTTGCATTAGTGTTGTCACTGGAAGAAAATTGCTCACCAACCTGTCAGCCTAAATCCTTCCTCATGCTGCACTGCCTGCTCTAATGAGGCTAGGAGCAGCAGGTGAATTTTTTGAATGAGTTCCCTGATCAGGCACCGCTGCCAGCAGTGCTGCTTTTCCTCGCAGTTAGCCAGCCACGACGCCTGGACCCTCCTCGCTTTTTAGTGTTTCTAATTTATTTTATCCCCTGTTACCTTACAGGCTCTTTGGCAGGTGAATGGGATAAAAGGGGGGAGCGGGTTTCTTGGGAAGGGATGGGTTATTTCCACCAGCTTTCTCACAGAAAGGGTGGCTCTGGGATGGAGCAAGGATCACAGCCACCCCCAAAGCACAAATGAAATGGGAAGAGGTGAACATGCAAGCTAGAGATTAAAAAATAATGAAATGATGTAATTTCCTGGGCTCATTAAGTGCTGTGCTCTACAGTAAGGAGGCAGTGTGTTCTATGGCAGGATGGATGGTGGGCATGGCAAAACGCTGTGGGAGAAGTGGTTTCCTTCAATGACGTCCCCCCCGTGCTCCCCAGGCCCTGCCAGCTTTAGTGAGAGCAGCGCCCAACTTTCTCCCTCTGTTTCAAACCACCACCTCTCTCTCTTGTGTCGTTTTGGGTTTGTGTCTTACAGGACTGACATCTCCCCGGAAAACACGCTGTGGGTGGGGGCATGGTGGATCGGCTTCCTGGGGGCCGGAGCAGCCTCGCTCCTAATCTCCATCCCCATCCTGGGCTACCCCCAGCGCCTCCCAGGTACGCGGCCCCACAGGGCTGGAGCTGTGCTTGCATCCTCCTATAGCTGGGGACACCAGGACAGCAGTGGGGACAAGCTTCCAGTGTTCAAATTGTAATTAAAATATTAATTTCACCCCTCAGCTCTCTGCCTATTTCCCGGCTCTTCTCTTGAAGCCAAGCAGCTGGGGCTGGTGGAGAGTGTTGTGTTGTTTTTGCCTCCTGCAAATTCCTGCTTTGATAGCATCTCACCTGCTCTTTGTTTCTATTTCCCTCTCGTTTACAGGATCCCAGCGGTATATTGTTATGAGGGTGTCGGAGGCTCATCAGCTGAAGGATGGGAGCCACAAAAAAGCATCGGATCCGGACTTTGGGAAAACAGTTAAAGATCTACCTCGGTGAGAGAAACACCCCAGGAGTGATGTTCAGGGAGCTGGATCCCTTTGGATAGAGGTGGTCACCTCCTCTCAGGTTCAAACTGGGCAAATGGGTGAAGTAGAAACTGTGCTGGGAATGATGTGGGAGACCAGGGACAAGGATCCGATCCTGTCTCCAGTTTGCAGAAGGTCATGGCCGTGTGTGAACCACATGAGGGCATGTACAACGCACTGAATTTCACCAGGAGTGGCTCAGTGCCGATCTTCAGGTGACGTGAGATGCACCAGCACTGCTATTTCATTCTCTCAGTGGCATTATTTCATATTTCATTTCTTCTTGTCTGCCTCCTGTCTGCTCGCGTCTGGCCTCACCTGTCCCAGCTGGGCATTGTGCAATGTCTCCTCTGGGCTTTCCTTCTTTTCCTCTGTTTTTTGTCTCATGTTAGAACCTTATTTTGTCCTTTTAATGAGAAAAGAGAGGAAAGAAAATAACCATTCCTATAACTCCATTCCAAATTCAAGGAACAAGATATCCTTCACAGTAGTTTTCAGTTCCTGTTCTGTTTTATCCTTCGTTCCCCCCCCTACTATTTTTTCTTTTCTTTTCTTTTTTTTTTTTTTGTGTGTTTGCATCTTCCAGCCCCGTTTACGTGTTCCTACTCTTACCTCCCCTGCACAGCAGTGGTACAGCAGTGGACGTAATCCTGGGGCCGCTGCTTGGCTCCATTGCGTGGGCAAGCACGCTTGCACCTGCCAGTGCAGGAGCGCTCAGCTGCCGTCCGTCCCTGGTGTGTCAGCTCGTGGAGTGAGGAGGAGTTAGAAAATCTAGGAGACGTCATGAGTGGTTTACCAGGGGTTAAGGCAGCTTCGTGAAGAATATTACATTGAACAGATTTCAATTCTGTTATTAAATGGCATTCTTGACTGGGTGCCATTTGCCGAGGTCACGACTTACTCTACACACGGAAATTAAATTCAAACCTGCATTTAAATGATAATGAGGTTATGACGAAAACCAACACAAACTGTGCAGCAGAGAGGGATGAAGTTCAGTGTTTTATGCTTCTCTTGCTTATCTTGAGCAAAACTCCCCCTATTTCTCAGTGAAAGCAGTCTCAGTGAAAGCAACAGGTAGAGGTGTCCTGCTCTGGGAGCATCTTTCTTTGCCCCTCGTTCCTGAGGAACGGGTACTGAAGGCAGGCGGCCCTGCTCATATCAGGCCATTCAGATCAGTCCAGATTTTAGTGCGGTTGTCATTGTTTTAAAACATCAGAAAGTTCTTCTCTCTTGAAAGCAAAAACCCAGCAGACTCCTGGCTTCCCTGGTTTTGATTATTAAAGGGAAGTTCCAGAGACTTGCATTAAAGAGGAGGCGGCATCTGTGCGCAGTTCTCGGGTACGTGTGGACCCGCCTGCAGAGCAAGGCCAAGGGACACTGTTGCTTTTGTTTCCGTGAGGGATCTACATGTTTCCTCACAGTACGGACAGTAAGAGTCCCCCAAAGATAAGCAGAAACGCTGATGAAATAAAATGCTATTCCATGCTATCAGTTCTTTTCTAAGAGAGCTTGCTGAGTTACCATATTCACAGTGCTCCCTAAAAGCAGGAGTGTACAGGAATGCAGCCCAGACAGATTAAGCCTCTGCCCTGAAGAGATTTCTGTCTTAATTCTTGGGTTGAAAAGGCCTGATAAAATAGCATTTTCCTTCCTCTGCTTCCATGTGATTTCTCACATGAAATGTCCCCTGATGTCAGTGCAGGTTCAAAGAAAAGACACGTAGAGCTGTGCAAAAACAGGACAGGAGGCTTGCTCCTTACTAGCTGCACGTTTGATCTGCCAAGCCCACATCTTCAGGAATAAAACAACAATGGTCAATACTTCATTTGTCCCTCTTGGATTACTTGGCAGGGTGGGGCTGTGGTGTGTGTCACCGCTTTACTACAGCTTGTGTGTGTGTTGAGGGGAGGATGTTTTGCATTCCTCCAGGACGAGAATACTGCCCTCCATTCCCTAGGTGGTGGTTACAGCAGGTGTCATTTTTGCATGCTGGAAAAATCCCCGTTCACAGGTTGTAAGATTGCACAAGTGGCCATCTGTCACTATTGACTCGTTAGCACGTGGCACTACGCTGTTACAGCCTGGCAGCCTCTTGTCCTGGGCATGCAAATGATCCTCAGATGAGCTCCCAGCTCCCTCAATAGGACTTTTACAAGAGGAAAAAGTGCCCACGTGTGCCTATGTGAGTAAAGGCTTGTAGGATGAGGCTTTTAGACGTGGTAGGATTCTTCTCCTGGCAATGCTGAGCTCCCCGAAATCCCTTTGGCTGCAAGAACCAAGGACAGCCAAGACTTCTGGAGAGTTATGTGGTTTCTGGGTGTGATTAAAATCCTGCTGGCAGCAATGAAAAGATCTGTGTTGACTCGAGGTTTTATACGCATTAGCTCCTCACAACTACGTCTTCAGTCTGCAAACAAGAAATGACACATGCCCTTACTCTTAGCGCTGAAAGTTGTTCCGCTGCATTTTCCTACCTGCAGCCTTTGTCTGACAAACACAAAGTAATGCTAGTGCCAGGAACAACTCTCCTCTTTTCTCTTGAACTGGGAGAGGTGAAGGCATTGTAAGATTTCAACATCAGTCACAAGGCCCACAAGGACTGTTTCCTAGCTAAGAGATTAGGCTTCATTCTTCCAAGTTGAAAAGACCGTTCCTGGAAAATAGGTTAGTAAATTAAGCTAATCCCAGCAGCTAGACAATGGTTATTATAAAGCCCTCTGAAATCAAGGTGTAAGAATGTGTGGTATTTCTGTTTTTCAAACTCTTTGTTCTTTTGCTATAATGAAGTTGTCTGCTTCACATGGGTAAAATCACTCTAAATTCCTGGCTTATCTGATGCTGAGCCTCACACTCTCACATTTGGTCATAATTCAGTAGATTTTTCTTCTTTTTCACATTTCTGCCCAAGCTGTAGCTGTTGACTGTCAGTGCCTTTTAATTCAATGAGCATCCTGCTGTGTCCCAGTTGCTGCTGTTGCTGCAGGATGTGCCATACCCCAAAACAGGGTGATTTTGTACAGGTCCAGGCTAAACCTAGGGGAACTTACGTGGCAGAATTTCAAACTCGTTACAAAATGCTCCCTGCAAAGCACTGTCAGCCCTCTTAGTCCAATATCCGAGATAGTGGGAGATAATTGAGACCATCCCATGTGCCTGAGGGTGTTTCTGTGTCTTGGAGATGGAATTGTTGCTGGATCATCTTTCTGCATATAAATGACACATGGCATTTTTTCAGGAATATCTATTGCTCTTTCCTAAATCCCAGTGGGTCAAAAATAAAATGTATTTTCTTAACTTACATGTTAATCTACATGTAAAACTATGCTTAGGTTGCAAGAGAAAGATTAATTTCTGTTTTCCTGTGGGATATCAGGTATATTGGAGGTGCTTCCTCCATACAGAAAGACTTGCTTGGTATTTCCCATGAGCTGCAAAACACCCATGGTTATAAGTGATAGTTATTCTCATGAGAACATGGGTGCACGTGAGGAGCATGTGTACATGTATATAACACAACGTTGTTTCTTGCTCTTGATTGTTTGAGTCAAGAGTCCCAGGTTAATGTCATCAGGAACTAATACAACCTTGGAACAACTGAGATTTGGTGACAGAGTCCTTCCACTTAGGAGTGGAAGATACTTGAACACACCTGAAATTGAAATGTGCCACAGTGATTCAATCCCAGTATATTTATCCTTCCCAGATCAGTACTGCTGCTTCTGAAGAACCCCACCTTCATCTTCCTCTGCTTAGCGGGAGCAACTGAAGCCACGCTCATTGCTGGGATGTCCACCTTTGGACCCAAGTTCCTGGAGTCTCAGTTCAGTTTAAGTGCCTCTGAAGCTGCTACCCTTTTCGGTAAGGAAACCTGGTTTTGCAACATTTTTTGATTTTCTCCTACAAATACAAGAGCACTGTAGCTCATGTAGAATGAGACAAACCTGCTTTGCCATTCATTTACAGAAAGGTTATCATCTTCAACTATTAGACAGTCAGGATCGTTTCCTATCAGCACAGCTGTACCAAGTGTGTTTTCAGAGCTCTATCTACAGACATCAGTAAGAAATGTGTCACTCCTGCAGCCATCTGTTACCCTCTAGAGGAAAGCAAAATAACTGTAGTCTGTTCCTTCTTGGGCATTACCAGGAAACATGATAACAACCTCTAACAAGAAATATCTGAATTGCGGACATACTTTGTCAACGGGAAGATCCTCACTGAACTCTCATGTCCCAGACTTAGAAAGTTTAATCTGAGTTCTGTGGGGTCCAACAGGCATCAAGACTCATGATATGCTCCTAAAACAGTCTGCTTTGAGATCTCTGGGGAGAAGAAGTTGCCCAACCAGGTTCATGCCATGTTACCTGGCTGCTGTGGAGGACCACCTGTTGAAGCAGGGTCCACTGAACTCCTACCAAGAAGCAACACAGCAACCAAACGGTTATTCTCATGCAGACACACTGCACTTCATGTATTCAGACACAGAAACTCCTTGCTGTTGTTTCTAACCTTTTTTTTTTTTTCTCCTCTCCCTTTTTCAGGTTATCTGGTCGTGCCGGCCGGAGGGGGAGGCACATTCCTGGGAGGATTCCTCGTGAATAAATTTAAACTCCGCTGCTCAGGAATCATCAAATTGTGTTTGTTTTGCACAGTGACAAGTCTGATGGCTATTTTCATTTTTTTCATTCGTTGCCCTAACATGCCGATGGCAGGAGTAACCCAGACATACAATGGAAGGTAATAATGATGATCCCACCTGTCTTGTACTGCAATAAGGGTAACTGCAAATACATGGTGCTGATGTTGGTCGTCTGTTAGTGCTGGAGATTGAAGATAATGTCCAGTCAGTCTTACAGGGAGATGATGAAGGTGAGAGCCATGTCCCCAGAATGCAGATGCCCAATTTTTTTTTGTTTAATAGACTTTATGGAAAAGGCTCCTGCTCTAGTCAGGGAAGGGATCATCACCAAGTGTGTGTCACTTCACTCTTCAGCTGCCTTCACAGGGTCCTCCTGTGTCCAGTGGCTGTACAAATAGTGGGGGTTACTGGTTTAGACTAAAAGTGGGGATCTCCCATCCAAAAGGAGTTGTGTCCCCATGAGCTGGTCACTTAAACGTGCTTTGTAGCTCAAGGCATGATTCCTGTTTCATGGTTAAAAGTAGATGAGATGAGATGAGACCCTTCGCAAGCCTGGTGCTATACACTCTGGGGATCCTGTGCATCTCCTACCATCCCCTCTTCTTCTCTTACTCTACCACATTTCCTCCTGGAAAACCATTCTGGGGCTCCCTGCTGACTGCTCCTGTGTTTCCTTTAGTGCTTTACCTGACAACCAAGTAAACTTGACAGCAGCGTGCAACGCTGAGTGCGGCTGCCTGCGGGAGACCTACAGCCCTGTCTGCGGAAGCAATAACATTATGTATTATTCTCCTTGCCACGCCGGCTGCAAAAAAGTGTCTGAGAAACTCAGGAATGGCAAGAAGGTATGTCCCAAAGCGCCATGCATTAACAATACAATGGCATGTTGTATTTCGAGTGGTTTGTCTGGCTCTGAAAAAGCCTCCTCAGGTCTGGGCTTTGGTGCAAGTTGGTGGCAGCCTGCAGCAGGTGTAGGATGCTCTCAGGCACTGTCTGGGAAGAAAGTAGAAGGTACACTGAGGCCACACTCAAAGTGCTTCCCTCAAAGTGCCCAACTTTGATTTTGCCTCATTTTGGGTCAAACTGCACTGAAATCCGTAGGATATCACCAAGGCAGGCTCAGGAACTCAGTGGGCACCTGATTCCTGTGCCAATGCTTATGGGGCTTCTTTTGGGTCTTCAGTGCACATGATGCACCTCCTCATCCTTCCAGCATGCTACTCATAGACACAGGCAAGGGCTCAAATGGGTAATGATGACATTCGGTGCTCAAGGGCTGCCTGGCAAAGTTCGTTTCTCTTATTTAATAATCTGTTTTGAAACGTGTGTGTCAAGAATGCAGCTGGATTTCTGCTTCACTCTGCTCAGGGGGCAAAACCAGCTTTTTTCAGCCCTCTCTGAATTTATTTCGTTTTAAAGCCCAGCTCTGACTATCACTGCTCTCCCTGGCAAACAACTCACCAGTGTTTCTTTCCCAGGTCTATAAGGAGTGTAGCTGTGTTGAGAAAAATACCTTCCCTGGTGAGGCAGAGGCAGGCAAATGCACCTCCTCTTGTGCGAAAAGGACCTTGCTCCTCTTCTTCATGTTCATAGTGATCCTCTTCACCTTCCTGAGCAGCATCCCCGCCCTGACTGCGACTCTGCGGTAAGCACAGGGTCTTCTGCAAGAAGCTCCAAATATCTCTGTCTCCTTTTTATCTCAGGGCTTGAGCCCTAGGGAATGTGTGACGGGAACCACCAGCCTGGAAAGAGAGGGACTAATTCCCTTCACTGTCTAGCTGGGAGAGCAAATCTTAGCACTGGCAGCAGCTCTTTCTTCTGATATCAGGCAGGGGCGTGTGTGTCCCCCCAGTTTGCAGCGGCAAGGGTGGACATTGCACTGGGACAAAGCTTGGCATGCAGGGAGGTGCTGTGCAGCCTGGCAGCGCTGCTGAACATCCCCCTCTTCTTCCCCAGGTGTGTCCCTGACAGGCAAAGGTCGTTTGCACTCGGGATCCAGTGGATCGTCGTACGAACGCTAGGTATAGTACAAAGTGACTTTGTGCACCTGCGTGGTCTGCTGGCTTTGCGGAGCATGCACCACGCTGTTCTACCTAAGAACAAAACAAGTCAGGTTGGAAGAGAAGGGGGCAGGATGTGGGATGGTGAAAGGAGGATGCTTTCCCTTGTTTGCAAGGGAAAAATCTAATTCTGTTTGCACAGAGTTTGAAAAATGAATGAAGGGTTCTTTAGCACGGCGCAGATGGGGCAGAGGAGCAAAGTCTTGGCAAGGGGTCCTTATTTTAAGAAAAAAGGAGCAGGGACATTGAAGCCCCTGTGTATGTCTTTTGGTGCTTGTGCAGTAAGCAGGCCAGAGTCAAAAGAGAACTCGCTGGACCCTCAGTTTTCTTGAAATTCAGCACGGTTTGGGTGCCTTGTTGCCCTGGGCACAGTTCTGGACATCGCATGGTGGCTTTGTTTAATCACAGTAGCCTCAGTGCCTGATGCATTCCTGCAAGCATAGTTCCAAAGCGCCTTGCGAGGCTGGTGCATAGGTCCTGCCCTAACTGAGGGTCTGCTCTGTCTTCCTGCAGGAAGCATCCCCGGCCCCATTGCCTTTGGGTCGATGATCGATAAATCCTGCCTGCTCTGGCAGGACCAGTGCGGCGAGCAAGGCTCTTGCTACGTTTACCAGAACTCAGCCATGAGCAACTACACCCTGATCACTGGGCTGGTCTACAAGGTGAGGCTGTTGTTTCACTCTCCGATCAAGCAGCTCTTTAGGAGGCAGCAGTTTGCACTGGCAGACAGTTTTACAAACTCGTGTTATGCCGATCTGCCTCCTCCAAACCCAAATTAGACCTTAAGATATGAAATGTTCTCAGTGAGGGCAAAAACTCCATTTGCTTCTTGCCAGGTAATGGTGCTCCAGGCACCATCGTTCTCTTAAAATCCCATTACTTTCCAGGCATACAGCTTCGGCTGCACTGTAAGAAAAATCCCCTCTTCTCCCAACAGTTACTGAAGTGATTTTTGCTTGAAATGGAATAGAATGTAAGACGGCAGTGTGTTAGTGAGAGTGAGCAATGTCATTGTGGGCCAGCTGTAAATTACCGTTCCCTGATCACCACTAGAAAATACGAGACCTTAGCTGTGTGTTTCCTATTTATTAGCTGGAAACCATCATTTTAACAGCTCCCACACAGGCACTTGATGTAGAGAGCTGTGTTTAGCAGTTACCATGAAAAAGAGGCTTCTAAAATCCTTCACACTCTCTAAAGCGCTGCTGGTTCCCACATGCTTTGCTGGGTTACACCTGCTGATGACTGGGCACCCGTTTTGGGGCAGAACAGGGAGTAATGGGGTGTCTTGGTGTCTGCAGGTGCTTGGGACAACTTTCTTTGTGGTCGCCTGTTTGCTGTACAAACCGCCGCCGGCAGAATCAGCTCAGGGCAGCTCGGACACGTCTGAAAATGGCAACAGTGACCTCCAGGAAACCAAACCTTCGCTTCCTGCTGCAGAGGATATATAAAGCTATACGCATGCCAGTGACTTTCTCAGTCTCAAAAATATGACAAGAAGACATTATACAGTCCCTAGGTTTTTTATTATTATTTAATTATTAGTAATATTCTCACTTTTTTTTTTTTTAGTTTAAGAGAACTAATTTAATTAATCACTGGTGTGCTTGCTTTTTTCTAAAGAGCATAAGCACATTTAAAGTTGTGTGCTGATGTCATATGCAGTTATTTAATTTTATTTAAAGAAAGGGCTACCGTAGCTTTATTCCATGTCTGTGACAAGCAAGGACCACGTCCTCTGCGAGTGGAAATAGGCACCAGTAACTCCAGTTGAGTGCGTGGGGTTTAAGCCACTGGAGGATCTGTTCCCTCATATCTCAATGATAAAGCCAACTGTAGCAAAACTTCTGTTGAGACCTTCTAAGCCTGAAAAGACACCTGCTGTCCTGCAATCTGCATTGCAAAGAGGGCAACTGGCCCTTGAACTCCTGTATGCAAAGCAGACAGCCCAGGCAGTGTTGTCTTCCTTCCCACGACACACAGCATTGCTCGTCATTCATGCCGGCGCTCTCCAGCCCTTTTGTTCAGGAGCAGAGCATCTAATTATGCAAGTTCATATTCCTGTGCCATGGGAGATAGGTTTGGGATGAGATTTGTCTAGCAAATACATCAGTACACTACAGGCAGCAATTCCTGAGAGCTGCCGAGCACTGTACTTCGCTGCCTTGTTTCCTCACAGAGTTTACACCATGGTGACACCTCATTTTTTGTTGTGTTGTTTAACGGTGATGCCTTTTATAATGTCCTGTGCAAAACTTGAACTTATTTCTTGCTGTTGTTTGTTGGATGCGGGAGGATGAGATACAGATCTATGCAATGCTGCTCTTCGGTTGCTCTGTAAAGATGCTGGTTTTGGCTACATGTGAGAAGTCAGAATTAATTTATTTTTTCTCTAGACTGCAGACCTAAGGGAGGGCTTGCCATAATGTCAGCCTGCTTTGCGGAAAGGGGACGCTGACTTGTTTCCAGGCCAGTGCTCGCAAGTAGAGAGGGCAGCATTCCCCAAATGGCCTGTAAGTGTGCACTTGCAATATCTACCAGGGGTTAAGGGTGGAATTTCAGCATCTAGCAAGCGGTTGCCTGGCTTCTCTCACAGCCCCACCAGGCGAGAGGGTTGCCCAGCTGCCCGTACGCGCACAGCCACAAGGTCCAGGCACAGCTCCAGGGCGATGAAGGCTGGGCAGGGCTGTGGCCAGCCCTGACGGTCCTACATCGAATCAAACACATTCACAGGGACAGGACTTGTGTTACTGAGCTTCAAAGCTGGCACACACCTTGTGCCAGGTGCTACTTAGAATTATTTTGTATATTTTCTGTATTTATGCTTTCCTAAGCAGACACGGAATGGGCATTTGTTTCCTTTGGCTGCTTAAGCACTGGCAGCTGCTGCAGTTTGATGACCAAGGGCACGGCAAGTACCGCACGCAGGAGAGCCCCGCTGTCCCGGAGGGGCAGGATTAGACCTCGTGGATGCAGGAATTGACCCCGACACCACCCGAACACCAAAGGGTTCTTCACAACCTGGCCTGGTCTTGGTGCCACCTGCAAACATGAGCCTGTCTCCAGTCCTCGCCCGGAGATTGCCCTTCCCAGCTAACAGATGTTTGGGGTACAAGCAGGGATCTTAAAAGGGGAACATGCATGAATGTATTTTGGGAACATATTTTATGTATGATGTATTTATGGAAGGTAGATTTTTACATATATATATATATATATTGGTATGGCGATGTAATTTGTATGTTTATAAAATGAGGTTTATCTGAATGTGTTATTTCCAGAGCAAAAGGAAACTTTGGGGGGTTTATTTTGGTGGTGATGCACTGATGACGGATGGATTTAAGTAAGTAGTAACAAGGTGCTCCCTTTCCGTAAGCAGGCTCTGTGTGTGTACAGGTAATTTAAAACAAAATATTTGAGAATATGTTTCCCGGTCTCAAATAAAGTACTATATTACTATAAAAAGCACAGAAATGTAATCAGTATTTCACAGGGTGCCCGTGTGTGTTTTCCATCAGCCATCCTGCTAGTGGGGTCAGGGCCACCCCCCACGGGTCTGGGCTTTGCTGCACATCATCACGGTGTCCCCAAGGGTCTGCAATCCACCCAGGGAGGAGAGTTTGGCTTTGGGGTTGTGCTTAAATAGGAGTGCTCACAGAGCACCTGGCGGCTGCGGGAGCTGCAGGAGCACTGCCCGACGGGTGGCACGGCAGGTGACAGGGAGACCCTGTGGCTCTGTGCCTCATAG